>NC_089017.1:50847336-51153586 GCF_963932015.1 Anas acuta | reverse complement strand
GTGTAGCGAGGAGGGACAGAGAAGTGTGCTGGATGAAACCACGTGAGGACTTGTGGATCCCACGTTGAGGTGCATCGAGAGGGCCCACCCTTCTGTAAGTGTTTGGATGCTTCATTTTAGATTTCTGTAGTTTGTGTAAAGTCCTTTCACAAGCATGAAGTTTGGTACTTTGGCTCAGTGATGTAGCTGCACAGAGTGACAGGTGCAACATGTGGCTGAGGGCCTCTGCACGTTCTCTCTTTCCCACACACGATCAAGAAAGAAGGGTAGACAAATAAGAGTGTGTTGTGGTCCTGCCATAGACCTCAAGTACGACAGCATAAACAAGAGACTTAAAAGTAGCCCATCACATGAAACTTCAGGACAGCAATGCGCTTCATCAGCTGGTCTGGCCTGTTGAGTGGAGTGTCTCAGGATGGAGTGTATGAAGATGCACTCCATCTGCTTTCAGATTAGCACTTGCAGTGAGCAAGCTGCCTGGCCTTAACATTTTTCATTTCATTTTTCACCCGACTTTTGCTGGTTCTTCTTGGTCTAGAAAAAAAAAAAAAAAAAAAAAAAAAAGTGAACACAGATCAAAATAGAAGGATTTCCTTTTCATTAATTCCATGTTCTTAACTTGACAGGTTTGGTTATTGACGTAGAAGGGACATATCTGGCCTGACTGCAACACCCATGCTCGCAGTGTGGGACAGTTCTCATAAAGGTGATTCAGGGTAGTTTCTGGAAACGAAGACATCAGATGGCAAAGGTAATCTCCAAAAATTTTTTTTTTTTTTTTTTTTTTTGTGCTAATGCAGGAAAGGCAAGTAAGAGTAAAAGTAAGAGTCCAGATAGTGTAAGAAGCAGCAGCTATGAAGGAAACTTCCTTCTGGCTGATATGGCTCCATATCTAGTTGTGGAGGTCATAGTGCAGGTGGAAGCATGTTCTCGTCCAAATACTTAGCTCTCTGTTTTCACAACAGGTCGAGCAGCAGAATGTCTTTGAAACAACTGTGCCTATGACCAAGTTCATGCATCGTGGTAGACAAGGTAAAAGCTCTGGACAAGCAAAGGGGAGGGATGGATGGGCATGCAATACGATCACTTCAATCTTATCTCTCTAAGAAACCTTACTGAGAAAACAAAACAGAACAGAACAAAACAGAACTGAACAAATGAAACAAACAGCTAGCTTGCTGGAGACATTGTCTGGGAAACAGTGAAAACACTTGCAGACAAAAACATATCAAAGGACTAACACTTTGAGCTTGATTCTAAACCAACATCCTCAACTCAAACTCTTGTTTAGGTTCATTACAGACTGGTAGAATAACATGTCACATTTGATGACTTTGCAGCATAGATGTCAGGAATGCAGCTTGGGATCACCTGCTTCTACTTTGAGTTCAGTCTGAAGGGATGAGCAAGTAATTGTTCCTGGGCTGATGGAAATCTGTTCTAAAGTCTGTTTTCTAACACTCTTCTAGATGCTTCTCTGTCCATCGCTCTGACCTGCCAACTCTGGTGCAAGTGTGCAGCTGTGGCAAGAGGGATTTCCTAGTCCTGATTTGACCTGGTGGACACCAACTTTCCTAGTCAATTGCCGATGTTGCTGAGGAGGCAGCAGTATCAAAGCCCTTGTTGATGAAGATAGAACAAGTCTGGGGAGGCTTTGGCATTTCTGCACAATGCTGCTTCCTGATTGTGACCCAAGACGCAGATTCTGAACTAGGCAAAGTAAGCTAGAGTAAGCTAGACTGCATGTCCTGGTCATTTTCTTTTCTTTATTTATTTTTCATTCGTCGCTTGTAAGAAAATCTAAATCTTGAAACCATTTGTTTGAAAACACAGTTTTATGGAAATGATTGTGGGTGTGCTCCTTAACCTGGTTTGGAACCTGTTTAACCTCGCTTCAGTTAGAGGAGACCTGTGCTCAAATTTATGCTTACCATGATCAAGTGGCATCCTTTTTCCTTTTGGTATTCTTGACTTTGGCGCTTGCAAGTGAGGTTGAAAAGAGTTCTCAGGATGATTCTTCTTTTCCTTTGCAGTATCCCAAACTCCAGATTACATCTGATCTTCATCTCTGATCTGAAAAGCTTCGCAGGCCAAAAGAGAATTGAGATGAGGAGTGAAATACAGAATGCTGGTGAATCTTTCCAGTTGCCACCCGTAAGTTTTGTGAGAGAAGCAGGTGCGTTGCTGTAGTGGTAGGAAGTCAATAAGATAACGATCATGCCCTTGAAGGCGAGTAATGGTAGAAAGATGAAGAATGCAAGGCCCTGGTTAAAGACAGTCTTTAGGCTGCTTCTGGATCAGCAGTTTGTTTGGTTCTTGCACAGCCTCATCTCCACTTGCTTAGAAGCTGTGAAGATGGGAAGAACACTTGGTGTTTTTCATCCACTCTCAACCTCATCTCCATTTCCTCCGAAGCTGTGAATATTGGAAGTACACTTGGTTCTTCCAATGATGTGAAGAGCCAAGTGTCTTGGGTCTTCCATCAACTCAGAGATATCAAGAGAATAAGGTATTTGCTTGATAGGACAGTACTTAATGTAGGTATTTACAAAGTGAAGAAGAACACTGAAACCAGCCAAAGCCGTATCAGACATGGTAAGGCCATGCTTCTGTTAGGAAGTAATTCAGAGTGCTTCCATGGTGTACTTTGGACAGATGAACTCTGGTCCTCTGGACTAAGCACCCCCAAGGGACAATTCTCTGAAAAATCTCTCGGAATGATCTGTCCTTATCTCTTACACTGTAGTCTCCATTAGGAAAGGATAAATATTCATTGCCCATGTGGAAAGGAGCTCCTCATGTAGTTGTTTCTAAGCAAAATCTCCTTCTTGTGTTCTGTTGACAGAAACCACTTGGCGAGCCAAGCCAAATCACCGAAAATGGAAGTAGTGGAACTACTTCCAAACCGTGCTGCTGCTTCTAAACCAAACTGCAGTGTAGGTGGGGACAGAGCAAGGGGACACAACCCAGCCAGGGCGAAATTGAAAGTCACCTGTCTGAGCCGCGGAAGGAAGTCAGCGCTTCCCAGTTTGAGACTGTTCCCTGACTGGTCCCACAGCAGCTGGAACGCTTCCGATTGCTGCTGATGGATTCCCATGGATCAGCCAGTGACACAAGCTGCCAGAGCGACTGAAGCGATCTGGAGTTACGCTTCTCCCCCTTCTGCGTTCAGATCCATGAAAGGAAGGAGAAGAGGGGAGAAGAAGAGGGGAGAAGAGAAGAGAGGGGGAAAAAAAAAAGGACAAGAAGGGAGGGAAGGGGAGGGAAGGGGAGGGAAGGGGAGGGAATGGGAGGGAAGGGGAGGGAAAGGGAGGGAATGGGAGGGAAGGGGAGGGGAGGGCAGGGGCATGTAGGGCATTGTAGGGGAGAGTAGGCTAGTGTAGGATAGTGTTGGGATAGTGTAGGATAGTGAGGGGAGTGTAGGGGAGTGTAGGGGAGGGGAGTGTAGGGGAGGATAGTGTAGGGAGGGGAGTGCAGGGGAGGGGAGTGCAGGGGAGATGAGCATAGAGGAGGGGAGTGCAGGGGAGTGTAGTGTAGGGGGGTTTGGGGGAGTGTAGTGTAGGGGAGTGTAGGGGAGGGGAGTTTAGGGAAGTGTAGGGGAGGGGAGTCTAGGGAAGGGGAGTGTAGGGGAGTGTAGGGGAGGGGAGTGTAGCGGAGGGAAGTGTAGAGGAGCATAGGGGAGTGGAGTGGAGTGTAGGGGAGTTTAGGGGAGGGGAGTTTAGGGGAGGGGAGGGGAGTTTAGGGGAGTTTAGGGGAGGGGAGGGGAGTTTAGGGGAGGGGAGTTTAGGGGAGGGGAGTTTAGGGGAGGGGAGTTTAGGGGAGTGGAGGGGAGTTTAGGGGAGGGGAGTTTAGGGGAGTGGAGGGGAGTTTAGGGGAGGGGAGTTTAGGGGAGGGGAGTTTAGGGGAGGGGAGTTTAGGGGAGTTTAGGGGAGTTTAGGGGAGTTTAGCTGAGTTTAGGGGAGTTTAGGGGAGTTTAGGGGAGGGGAGTTAAGGGGAAGGGAGTTTAGGGGAGGGGAGTTTAGGGGAGTTTAGGGGAGGGGAGTTTAGGGGAGTTTAGGGGAGTGGAGGGGAGTTTAGGGGAGGGGAGTTTAGGGGAGGGGAGTTTAGGGGAGTTTAGGGGAGTTTAGGGGAGTTTAGGGGAGTTTAGGGGAGTTTAGGGGAGGGGAGTTTAGGGGAGTTTAGGGGAGTGGAGGGGAGTTTAGGGGAGGGGAGTTTAGGGGAAGGGAGTTTAGGGGAGGGGAGTTTAGGGGAGTTTAGGGGAGGGGAGTTTAGGGGAGTTTAGGGGAGGGTAGTTTAGGGGAGGGGAGTTTAGGGGAGGGGAGGGGAGTTTAGGGGAGGGGAGTTTAGGGGAAGGGAGTTTAGGGGAGGGGAGTTTAGGGGAGTTTAGGGGAGGGGAGTTTAGGGGAGTTTAGGGGAGGGGAGTTTAGGGGAGTTTAGGGGAGGGTAGTTTAGGGGAGGGGAGTTTAGGGGAGGGGAGGGGAGTTTAGGGGAGGGTAAGGGAGGGGAGGGGAGGGGGTGGGTATTGGTGGGAAGTAAGGAATGGGCCAGGGAGGGAATGGGAGGGGAGGGGAGTGCTACCCTAAATAAAATGGCCAAAGAAGTGACATTTTGGATCTGGAGCCAAATATGTATGTTGCCATTCATTCCACAACGCGATTCGTCACTGCAATGTGCGTTTTGCACAGTGCCATTAAGGGTTTGGCATGCACAGAGGTGACTGAGTATTTTCAGAACTAACTTTCCTTCCTAACTGATTGGAGACTTTTGCTGGTGTTATAAATGGCTCAGTCTTCCAAATAGGGCAAGAATCAAAGTTTACAAGGTATGAAAGGAACGCATTTCCCTTCAAGCTCTCTATTGACACGAATTGCTAAAACCTTCCTCACACTGGAATGCAAAAGATCAGGTGATTGGTTAACGTAGGGTTGGCAGCTGAGCAGGGGAAACATCTTCAAAACTTCCAAATATTTCCCCTATGCAGAACTCCAACTCCTTCTTCTCTGCTCTCTGGTTGTGAAAGTTTCTGTCACCTGCTCAGGAAGCAGAAGCAGTCAAATGGGATTTCGAGGGATCCAGCTACAGCATCTGTGCCAGTTAGAGGAAGCAATCAATTCCCAGGTAGTCCAGGGTTTGAAGAGAGTTTAAGCAGCTTTCCAAGGAACATGTCCAAGTGCAAAGCAACCAATTGATCTGACTCTCCAGTGAAAGAAAAGCAAGTGCAGAGCAGCAAATGCTTGAGAGAGGGCAACCTTTTTGAAGCACAGCCATTTTGGGCCGAGACCTGTTAATGTGCTAGGCAGTCCCAGGAAGCGTCAAAGTGTGAGCCGTGCTCTCCATCCAGCACTGGCGTCCTGCACTTTCTGGAGGTTCTTGATTCTGTAATCAGAATTCCAACAATCTCCTCAACAGCATACAGATCCAAAACCCACAGACCCAGATCAAGCAGCCTCCCATCTGGTTGTATCATTGTCAGGCATGCATTCTTTTCTAGTAACTGGTCCTTTCTTCCTTAGTTCAGATCAAACACAAATAACAAAATTCAGATGACTCCTAAACTCTCCAGACAGCTCTGGTGTCGCTGTAGGATGGAATACAATTGTTTTCCTTACAACCCACCAGTTATTTCCATGTCTGTTCTGGACCTTGGGATCTCTTTTGGGAGCTACATTACGCAGAGAACTACAACAAGGCTGAGATCACCGCTGCCTCAATGTAATGCAAAGGTGAAGGCCTTTATGACAGCCAGTTTGGAAATGAATGCAGCCCCATCTTGTCTGCCCCATCTGGAGCAGAGCCAGCTCCAGATGGCTCCAAAAAGGAGCTGCTGCTGGCCAGAGCCGAGGCAGGGAGTGCTGCTGGGTGGGCTTCGGGGGAGCAGATTTAAGGAAGGGGGGAGAATACTGCTGTGCAACAGCAGCCGAGAGAGAGAGGATTGTGAAAGCGTGAGAGAAGCAGCCCTGCAGCTCCCAAGAGAAGGGCCGCAGGAGGGCAGGAGGTGCTGCAGGCAGGCAGGCAGCAGCAGTTCCCCTGCGGGCTGTGCAGGAAGAGGCCCCTGGTGGAGCAGGCTGTCCCCCTGCAGCCCATGGGTCCCCCATGGAGCAGATCTCCACGCTGCAGCCCCCCCATGGGTGGAGGAGCCCCCGCTGGAGCAGGTGGATGTGGCCTGGAGGAGGCTGCGGCCCACGGAGAGCCCCCGCAGGAGCAGGGAGTCTGGGGGGAGCTGCCACCCCCCCGTGGGGGACCCGTGCTGGAGCAGTTTGCTCCTGGGGGGTGGATGGATGGACCCCGTGGGACGGAGCCGTGAGGGAGCAGTGGTTGAAGAGGTGCTGCCTGTGGGCAGCCTCTGCAGGCTCAGTTGGGGAAGGACGGCATCCCATTTGAGGGACCCCACAGGCAGCAGTGGCAGAGAGGGACTGTGAGGGAACGGTGGAGACGAAGCGTCAGGGACTGACTACAGTCCTCACTACTCAGTTAAACAAGGAGGAGAACATGGTTGTGGGGAAGGTGTGATTAGTATTTTTGTTTGTTTGTTTCTCACTGCTCTAGCTTGATAGCAACACGCAATAAATTATAGTAATCTCCCTGTCCTGAGTCTGTTTTGCCCATGATTGTTAAGTGATCTCTTTGTCCTCATATCAACCCTTGAGCCCTTCTCATTCTAATTTCTTTCCCTTTCCATCTGAGGAGCGGGAGTGCGAGAGCGGTTGTGGTGGAGCTCATCTGCTCAGCTGGGTGAAAACACCACAATGCAGCACTAGCCTAGGATTACATCAGTGAAGACCCAGAATGTATATTAAAAAAAAAAAAAAAAAAAAAAATCAGCTTTGCTCCCACAACCACCTTTTCACAAATATTAATAGTTTCTAATTATTTAGGTACTACTGTTATAACCAAGCTAAAGTGTTGTATTGGCTCTGGAAATGCTAATTTCCTTCCTGTGTTACAAACTTCTGCATTGCTTCAGGAAAATTAGCTATGCCCAGATCCTCCAAAGACTATTTATTTGTCACTGATCACAATATCAAACATCCTTGAGAATCGAAGCTTTACAAGAACAGCAAGAAATTGAAGAGAAAAAAAAAAAAAAAAGAGAGAAAAAAAAGCACAACAAAGCAGCAGTACACTTATGCATAGTAATGTTAAATATACTACAAATTGGAAGGCACACAAGTGGGGGCCAATGTAATATTTTTAAGTATGTACAAATAAAAGAAAAGAAGACTTCCTGTTTTTTTTTTTACCATGGATTAACTAGTGCACATAAAGAGTAATACAGCTCTATGTTGCTGAACTCAATTTCAAGATCAGAAAACAGGAGAAAATAATTGTATTCAACAGCACAGCAGGGCGTGCTATTCCATTATTGAGAAGATGCGACTGGGAAACATACCAAGGAATACATATGTAAAAATGCATCTATAAATCCTGTGAACAAACTTCAATCATCTAAAGAAAACATAAATTCTAGTCTAAAAAGGCCATGCACAAAGTTTAGCGTACATTTTCAAATAGGTACTGTCAGGAATACTAAATACAGCACTGGATATTGCTGCTCAGTAGCAGGGTAGTAACAAACCCATCTCCAGTGTAGAAGACTCATCTGTAGCTTTTGCAGTGTCTCTGGAACTGTAATGATTCATCTACCTTGCCTTAGTTACCCCCAATTAGCGCAAACCCACTATAATGACTGCCAGGTTCTGAAAATCAAATGCTACACAGAAAAAAAAAAAAAAAAAAGTAATTACAAAATGAATACTTATTCTATCTAGTCTGTACTTTCAACAAAATCCCTTCTAGTCTTCCATCAGCTGTAACTACATCCATCAAGTTGTCCAGATGCGGCTTTCTCTTATTAAAAAAATAAGATAATCTTTAATCAAATCTGGCTATCTGGCTATGTCCATTCCCTCTTACCATGTTTAAATTTCAAGCTTAAATTTCCAGCACCAGCCACAATCAGTCTGCTTCTCTGCTTGGCAATTTATGTTGAGGTATTTTAGTTCTTCTGTTTCTGCCATCATCTCTGGAATCTTCCAACTTTCATCTCTGGCCTCACCTCTCTTAAAGGACTCAGGCATATCTGAACTCTCAAATGCACCCAAACCAAAAACATTTGTACACAAAGTACTTGTTCCCTGTCTACAGCCCTGTTTCTTGTATAAAAAGGTGAATGTAATTCAGCTGTGAACAACTCTTTGTGGTTGTGCCAAAATTTTGCATCCAGTCACAACAAGCCACCAGACCAATTTTCCAGAACAGAATGTTTATTTATTTCAAGTCATTGACAGAAAGAGGTGCAATTTCCTTTCTGTGACTATAGATATTTCTGCAATTCCAGGGACAATTCTCCCCTAGGAAGAGCATTTTGCACTGTTGTACTCTCTTGCAAATATCTTAGAAGGTACAATAAGAGTCCCATCTGTGCTCTGCTGCTGGATATTCAAGGATATGCTGGAGACTTATTAGCTGTATTAGTAAACTAACCACAAGACCATTTCTTCACAGAGGCCAACTAGCACTGAAAAACTTGCTGCACCATTTAACTCTCTTTAATAAGATGAGTGTCACAGCTGCCTACTAAAAATGGACTCCTACCCCACACTAACTTCTAAAACACTTGCAGAAAGATGAGGGCAAAGCCCTCTTGATATAAGCCCAGAATAAATAAAGGAATAAATAATAAAATGGATTGTTAGAGCAGTTTAAAAGTAGACAGGTTTGTGTTCCATTGCCTGGGAACTTCCCCTTGCCCTGTTTATAGTACATAAACATAGCCATAATTTCTTGAGTTTCTTCACCTCTGCTATATCTTCCCAAGCAGGGCTGCCTGCTTAGGAGAGGATACAGTACCTAATTCTGTACTTCAAAAATTGTAATGCATTACCATTTTTTCATATCAGTCAGACCCTTAAATGCCCACCTGGCAACATCTAAGCCAGATTTATTCTCTGAACAGAAGTAAAGCCTTAAATTCCTTTATGCTATCCTTCAAGGTCTGAACGACTGATTAATTCTTTTATGCTTTTCAGAAGTAAAGGAGATTACAGAAATTCTAAGAAATGCTTTTGCAGCAATCTTCTAGGATAAAGAAGGGTGGATGTCACTAATGGTTTTTGTCTCAGTAAGTAGTTCAAAATTGTTTTCTAAACAAATTACGAAATGGAGGTCATTTTTGTCTTCCAGAACTTTTCACTCTCCGAAGTTGGGACTTTAAAAGAAGTAGCTGTGGCGATAGCATTACTGGTAGTAGAAAAAGCTTGCCAGTTTCAGCATAAAGCTTGCTGATCTTCTAAAAGTTTCCTAGAAATATCTGTAATATCTGTCAAAGACTGCAGAGGCTGGAAAAAGATGGTAGAAAGGAAAGAGATGAAGAGAATTTATTGCTGCTGCCATTAGCCTTAGGAGCAAAATCAGCACTTGAGTATAATTTAAATGAGGAGGCCTATGTTGTATGTTGCCTGGTTGTGAAGGATATCTGAACAGGCTTCAGATGCAGTCATTAGGTACCAGAAGCAGTGCAAACTTAAGCTGGAGGTAAGCTGGAGATAAGATAACACTGGGGAGTTGGAAGGCTGTTGGAAAATATGCTAAACCATTCAAATCTGCCTGGGTCTTCTCTGCACTACACTGCAGCACAGATTTTGAGTGTGTCTGTACTGCATGCAAGCAGTATTCAGTATTTTATCTCAACTGATCTCCTGCTTATACTAAGACAGATATTTTCATTAGTTATGACAACAGTTTTATATCACCCAAATGCCTTTCTCTGCCTTGAGAGCTGGCACACCAATGTGATCTTGGTCCATCTGTGATTTGAAAGGGAGTGCTATCAATGAGTGCCTTCTGTCGCACAAGAATATCATGTTAGCACTTCTTGGGAAATAACAGAGAACACCTTCAAAAAAATATAGACGAAAATACTGATTTTTGTGTCAGTGGCAAGTTAAAATTAAACTCCTGTACCTATAATGATTTCCTCTATAGAACTGTTTTAACTACAGCACATACATCATACAATAGTAGAAAAGGAGTTGGAGAGGGAGATGTTTAAAGCTTTCTTTAGCAAACTTTACTTTTTTTTTCTTTTTTTTTTTTTTTTCTTAAAAAAAAACAAACGCAATCTCATTGTTTTAAAATATTATGGATATTTTATTACACACACACACTCGCATTCACACATTAAACTACATTTAGTAGCTCTACCTCTATGAAAAAGCTTCATTTGAATCCCAGAAGGGAAACAAGTTGATCTGTGGGAACAGATCTTGCAATTTGTGGTCTGTATCAGGGTTTATGTCAGGTAAGTACAATAAGTAATGGATGAAAAGAGAAAGCAAATCTTGAAAATGAAGACAAGTAATCCTAACCTAAATACTGTTCTAAGAGAACAGTATTCATAGCCAGAAGTCAAGATCTTCAAACAACCAGAAGGGAAGCCAATTAGTACTAAATCCTTGTTCATTGTCTTTCACAAAGCTGTCACAAAGTAATCTACCCAAGAGAAACACCATTAACCCATTATAAACACTGAACATGAATGCCAAGAAAAAAAATGTTTTTACTTCACTGTCCTTCATCTATACTTCATTCAACAATATTTCTCTAAACTCTGCCCATTAAAAGAGTTCTTACAATCCTACTGAAAAAAAAAAAAATAAAAAAAAAGCGCTACCTTTTATGCTGGACTCTTATTCAGGAGCAATAACCACCATTTGTCACGAATGCAGTGCTGAGCAGGCCAACACTATCCAAAGATCACAAGAACTGATTTTCAATACCTGTCTAAGATGAGAGATAGAACAGAAAAATAATCATAACCTGTCATTGAATACAAAACAACCCATCCATGTTAAGATAAAGATGTGTCTGGGATGTAGGAAAAGTGTCGTAAGATGTGAAAATTATAATATCAATAATAACTGCAACTTAAACCAGGTATCACTTGACATCTGAAAGGAAGGTAAATCAGATATCACTTGACATCTAAAAACATCATAAAAAAAATAACATGGGAGAAAGCAAGCTACCACATCTGCACTATACTACGGGATAAATTTACTTACATAACTCTAAAACTAAACAGAACAGATGCTTGATGTTTCTTCTTTCAGTTAACAAAAATAGTAAAAATGAATCATCTATGTGTTGTCTGTACCTTGTGGAGCAAATATCAGACTATAACTGTTTTGTATCTGATAAAGGCAAATAGTGGGTACCAAGAACACATGCTTGATTTTCTTAGTTTTTAGGAACTGAGGTATGTGGGAAAATATTCATAAATGCCTGTTATTTCACAGACTTGACTTCAGAATATACCTTAAATTACCTTACTCTTTTTTTTTTTTTTTTTTTTTCCAGTTAGAAAATGAAAATTTGAAATATACATATATATTCTTCCTGTGATCTCATTGTTCAAGTTCACAGCATAAGTTTTGCCTTGATCTTTGCCATTGCTTTTCTGTAGAACAGATCTTGGTCTTCCGTCACTCAGGAATCAGGAATTTAGGCACTGCAAGCTCAGTCCCAATCAATTTTAGTTTAGCTGTTGTTATATAATGAACCTTGTTAAACTCCGCTTCCTGGATTCTAGCACCACTACTCTGATATCCAAATGCTGAATTTCACATGACCAAAGGTTGCTTGAGTTTAATTGCATCATTGGTACTTTAGTTAGAAACACTTGCCCTTGTGACAGTAGGAAAAGTACAGAGTAAATGCCTGGGCCATCATATTATTTCTCTGCAGATACAAGAATTTGCAAATTGGGGCTGATTTTAAAATTTAAATCTTAAGGGTATATATAACAATGAAGATATACATCTTAATGGCGGTGTAACAATGAAGAAAACAAAGCAAAACAACAAAACAGATAAAATCTTAGCAAAAACATTTCTAAATCAAGTGTACTTAAGAGATAAAGCATAAAGGAATATAGATTCTTTTGAGAACAAATATATTGATGTCTCACTTAACAGCTCTGTCCTTTCCTGACATGCCATAGAGAGGTACTGTAGTGCAGCTGTGCTGGGTAAAGCTTACCTGCTTTCCAGCTCCCTGGAGCTTATGCAATAATTCTCATTTCACCCAGTCTCCAGATTTCTGCAGGAGCTGCCCTATTTGATATGCCAAAATTGGCCAACCAAAGAGTTCAGTATTTTCTAACACGTCTAGCTGTGCGGTCCTCAGCCAGGTGAACACAGACCGTAGTCCTAGTAGCCAAATTGGGTGGTAACATTCCATGTGGTAGATCATTTTTCTTGGATAAATATCTGTCTTTTATCAGGAATGACTGTTGAATCAGCAGAGGGCAGAAGAGCTCAGCAAAATCATAGTATGAAGTTGATGCCATAGGTGAAGTTGATGCCAGATTAATTTTGATATTTTTTGCAATAGAAAAATAATTTTGTGTAGTAATATAAATCAATGACTAACAAGATATTTATTTTCTTCATATTAGTGGATGGCTATACTCTAAATTCTCTTTGATTTAAAGTGTTAGGAACAAAATATCATTTTTTCTGTCTCTGTGACAAGGGCATTCATTTTTTTTTTGCTGTACAGTGTAGAATTGTAATCATCTCAGATATGTTGTGTAGTAGTTTGATTCATGATCTCCATAGTTTCACTGCCAAAAGTGCCAAAAGTGCTTTTTCTGGCATTTTACGTGTGGCTGAGATTCCTCAGTAACGTATTCCAGGGTAACAGAAAAAGCACAAGTTGCTGCTGAAACCTATGCTGAACTTGGGAACACTTTGCCTAGGTTGTGCATTAATACTGCTGTACTGCAAAGACAATCTGGAATGCTAACCTATACTTGAGCTTTTCATTGTCTCTTTGGAAAAAAGGTGGTCTGAATCTTCATGCACTTTGATTTAGAATGCTCATGCATTGTTAAAATTATGGAGTAGATTAACTACAAGTGTTGTTAAATGAACCTTGTTAGTGTTACAATGTCATTATGTGACAATTTGCCACATTATCCCAGGAGAAAAAAGCAGAAGAATTTTGCTGTTTTACGCTATCTTGTGTCTTTTTTGAGCAAGAAAGAGGAGAAGAAGAAATTCTGTTGAAAACATATGTTAGTTACTACAGGAATATGAACTTTACAGTTAGTGGTGTAGTTCTGAAATGCTGGCATTCTTACAGTTCTGCAGAGAAGATTTTTAGAACAATAAGTCTTCAATGGAACTAAATCCACATTTGTTTTTCAATTTCAATGTCTCCTGGATCTGAACAAAATTGAAGTGTCATATTTCATCAAGAGAAAAATCCCAGACAATCAGAAAATCACTCAACCTTTTTTATTGTCTTTCTTTTATTTTTTTGATAAATAAATAAATAAATACCTAGCAAAAAAAATGTCAGTCAACATCAAAGAAGTAAATCTGCTTTCTCACAGGGAAAGGAAAATCATAACACAGGGCTGCTACTAATAGACTGTGTGTTCCCCACTGCCAAAGTGCTTCTTACAAGTGCTTCTTAACCCTAATATTGTGAGTGGGCAATGTAGGTGGCTGTAACAAATCTGATCATCTTAAAATTCAGCAGTTTGATTATGGCAAGATAAATCTGCTAAACACACAAACAAAAACCCCAACATAGGAGTTCCAGAACACACAGCATGAGTAGTCCAAGCATCTATTTGGATCTGTTTCTGGTACTGCCAGCCTTGCTTAGCAAACTAAAAAGATGCTTGTAGAACAATCTTTGGAATTACAGCATCTGCTGTATTTTTATGGCAGTTATTTCTAGGCACCTGATGGTTTTCTATCAAAATCCTTGTTACCTTCCCTACCCAATACATTTTTAGGTCTCCTCATTACCTTATAAATATCTACTTCTTCTTTGACTCTATCTTGTGGAAAATGAATTAATAAAATTGAATTACACATTAGAAAAAGAGGTATTTATCTATGTAATTCTCTTCCCTTTGTTTTCCAATAGATGTTCTTTGTACCTGCATTCCATGGAAAAGAGAAAATGCTGAATTAGCTTCTCTGTATTACACGTTGTTTCAGATCTATACATTTATACATAAATTTTCAGATGTGTACATGTGTACATTTAGTGTCTGCCCACATGTAAACATTTATCTCATTAAAACTGAAAGTAAAGTTGGGAAAGAAAGTAAAAGGGATACATATTTACGTCAGAGTACAATCATGTAGGCAGTTATGACTGAGAAAAGAAAGCCCATAGATTCATAACTCACCTACATTGCCATTATTTTTTCTGGTACTGCATCTCTGAAGTAAAGCATTTTTAGTGTCATCACACTTCAGTATAACAACCATATCCTAGAAGTAAATGCTTAAAAAATATCCAAACATGTAAAATCCCTTTTCCAAGGGTAAAACCACCATGCAAATCAAAGACTAAAAGTGCTTTTAAAAGTCTATGAGATACTTGGATTTATTTCTGTGGTTTTGTTTGTTTGTTTGTTTGTTTTTCTCCTAGATCATTTGGCTTCACAGAGCCACTGCTCCTTCACATTGACAGTAATGAGAATGGTTTGAGCTCTCCCACTACCCCCTGAGTAATAAATTGCTTTCCATCTACCACAATGTCAACATTTATACCTGGAGGAGCTAATGTGCTCTAGCTCCCTCCCCAGTTAAATCCCAGCAACTTAATCATATTGTCAGCCCCTCAAGTGTCCAAAGACATTTGAAAACTTGTCTGTAAAAGGCTTTGAAGACTCAATACTGTTGTCAAAACTGACTTTGTTATTTTGGAATCTAAGTTTCTTGGGTATGCAATGAGACAAAGCATAAAGACTGACATAAAATATGGAGGGGGAAAAAGTCTGAAAGTTTGGCATTAACTCTCATCATAGTAATTTAAAACTAAGCAGGCCATAAAAAGGGATTTGGGAGCTTAGGGAGTGAATGGCTCCTCAAAATCCGTGATACTATTTGTTTCCAGTAAAACTGGTGTCCTCTATTCAATTCAAATACCTTATTGCTTTTTCTTTCCTAAAGAGGGAATATGCATGTATCATGCCTAAATCTCTTATAAAACTGCAATTAGATTCACCTTTTGTCCTCTCATTTTGAGTGTTAATAGGTGTATTTCTCAGGTTTAACATCTGCTTGTTTTTATGCGTACTGATTTGCTCACACACATATGAAAGAGCAAAAATTAAAACTAGAATAAATGAGTTCACCTACAAGCAGGATTTACTTACATAGTGCCCTCTTCCCCCACTCACTCACTATTGCAGCATGTCAGTAAATACAAGGATAGTGGTTTGTCACAGCAGAAAATTATCGGAAGCGACTGCATTACTCTGAGATGAGCACTGGTGGAAGTGGAATAAAGCATCCATGAGGAGCAACTAATTGGTGACAAGTGATTTTTGGTGTGGCAAGAAACAGTCATTCTCTCTGCTAACAGTTGAGTTCCAACAGATTTATGAAAACCACCATATATAATCAGAATATTTGAATATTTCTCTTTGCCTAATACATATTAGATATTAGGCATAGATTTTTCAGTGTATTTCTATGTCTAGGGAGATTTTGAAAAACAGCATAGGCACTTACCAACCAATTCATATATATATAATATTTTTAAATTCCTTACACAAAGAGGATGTTTGAGTCCATCCTAAAATAAGAATCTTTGATAAACAGTTTAACTACCTTCTGGACCTACCTTATAGTACAAAGGAAACCCAGTAACTAGATCAAGCTAGGCAGCTAATTTCTATATAGTTAAGTAAAATTATTTTAATTCTTGAGAATTGATACACCTTTTCCTTGCTTTTACACTTGGGAACTATCATAGTCAATATAAGGCAATTATGAAAAAGTGAACCACATTTTCTATGCAACATGATTATTTGCACAACTGGAGCACCAATCAGTGACATTTCTGCAGAACCACTGAAACTATTTAAAGAAATTGGCTTCTACAAGTGCAAAGGAAGGTGTCTTTCATAACCTTTTACTTTCAGTAATTCTGTTCCAGAAGAAAGCATAAGATTTTTTTCAAAAACTAAGATGTGACTGCATAGCATTAATCATTAAAATAATAGGTTTGAAAAACAAGAAATAATTCACTATTGCTATATCAATGCTATAAACAAGTACTCATTTGAACAGTCTATGGGTTAGTAACCATGTTATAACTCTTATCATCTTCTGTGTTAGTCCATAACTTAAATCTTGCCCAGACTGTCTAAATATAAACACACACATAAATATTGTACAAATGAAGTAGAAGCTTAACTGTATGGGTTTTTTATGTTTTTTTTTTTTTTTTTTTTTTTTTTTTTTGGCATATATTCATTTGAAAATCTGCCATCTTTCATTCCTCAGTTATTCAGTCATATTTATTTGGCTGGGAAACTAAGCAAAGATTGAGAAATAAACCGGGTCAAACTTGACATTTCCTGGTATGTTGTCGGTTGACCTTGGCTAGCTGCCATACACCCACTCAGCTGCTCTCTCACTTCCCTTTCTCAACAAGATGGGGTAAAAAAAATAAGATAAATACATGAGTTGAGATAAGGATAGGATGATTACTTACCAATTGCCATCACAGGCAAAACAGACTCAACCTAGAGAACATTAAGTTAATTTACTGCCAAATAAAATAGATTTGGATAAAAATCAGTAAGAAACAAGGACAATATCTTAAGAAAAACATAAATCCAACCACCCTCCCACTTTTTTCCCAAACTCAACTTCTTTCCTTTGTTGCCAGCTCTTCCACCTCCCCACACAGGTGACACAAGGGCAATGGGAAATGTGGGGGTTCTGGACTGTCTTCAGCTATTCCTTGTTGCTCCCTCCTCCTCACACTTTTCCTCTGACCAGTGTCGGTCTCCTCTGTGAGCCGCAGCTTCTTTCAGGACCTATCCATCTGCTGTGGTGTGGTGGGCACCTTCATGTGCTGCAGTGTTAATATCTGCTCCAGTAAGTTTTCTTCACAGGCCACAGCGAATGCCTGCATGGTCATGGTCCACCCCACAGACTGTAGAGGAACTTCTGCTCCAGCGCCTACAGCATGTCCTGCCTTTTGTCCCTCACTGATCTTTGTGTTTGCAGGGCTGTTTCTCAGACTGTTTTTCCTCACTCCTCCTCTCCTCTGCTGTGTTTTGCCCTTTCTTAAATATGTTTACCTAGAGGCACCATCAGCTTTGCTGATGGGCTTGGCTGTGTTCTGCATTTGGTCTGTGTCCAGCATAGAGCAGATCCTGGCCATTTCTGAGAGAGGCTACCCCTGCAGCATCCTCATTACCACAACCTTTCCACCTACACTCAATACATTCACCCACCAGGCTGTAGGAATGCAAAAGGATGAAAATCTGAAGTGGGAGAGAGAATATTGAGAGGTCTTTTTGGAGATGCTGCCAAAAACACTTATGAGAAAGATTAAATACAGAAACTTCTGTCTCTATAAAAGGTTTTAGTTATAGTACCTCTGTCTAGCGTTTGGAAATGATTACTCCTATCCACAGAAACGTGAAGAGCTACAGTGACTCCTTCCTATTGGGAACATATGCAATCTTTTCTCAGAATTCTTCTGTTTATAGTCATGTATCAGTGGAAAATATCACAAAGTCCCCATTGTGCCACACTGGGGCCTCCTATGCTTCATGTGGTTTCCCAGTGTCTAAATACCACATTATTTTATGTGTTAGAAACAAATGGCTTCTGAATTTAAGTTCCTAGCTCATCTTCCAATAATTAGGGTACACCTCTAAAAACACACCTGATGCTGTGTTAAACTGCAGACCCATGAGGTTTCTCTTAAAAGTTCTTCTGCAGAAAAGGAGAGAAATGAAAAAAAAAAAGAAAAAAAAAAAAAAGAAAGAAAAAAAGCAGAAAATGTGAGGGAATTGGATTGCCCCTAGGATTCATGACCCTATATTGTTCTGTATTTAAGGCACTTTAGTCTTTCCTTATCCCAGATGTGCACATTTTGTGTTTTGCTAAAGAGAATTATAATTCTGATTGGCGTGTGAGTGATTAAATCATTAGTGCACACATTATTGTGAATGCATATCTCAATGAATTTGTAAGGTACACCTCACAAATAGATGCTACTCAGAAAGATGTAACTAACAAAGTATAAAGACTAATAAAACATCTTGTGCCTCATCAAAATTCCTTCTTCCCATAACACCTCAGAATTTATTATTTGCAATATTACAGTGTAAAGTGGGCCAGATTTCATTGAAAAGGAGGCTACCTCATCATCTAACAAAATGCAACTGTAGATTTTCCAGTAGAGGTAAGCTCTAATTAATTTCAAAGCACAGCTAGGTTTCAGTATAAATGGTTAAAAAAAAAAAAAAAAAAAGTAACACTTGTAACACTTTAACCATTTATAAACAAGAAATAATTAATTCAAAGTAATTTGAATGATTTCATGTAATTTGTTTTGTTTTGGTTTAGTTTGGTTTGGGGTTATGACACCATCTCAAGAGTAATCCACCAGTTGCCATCAACCTGCTTTTGCCAGTGTGTTTCTCCAAAGTGGAGATTTATTTTAATTTTCATCTTAAAATAATGTTGTCCTTATTCATGTTTCATTGGATGGTAGCATATGGAAGCATTCAATCCATTGGAAACGAACAAACAAAAAAAAGTACAATCTATTTTCTTACCCTTGCTGCTACAAAGAAGCCAAATTAGTATACATTTTTGGCTTGACTTTATCAAATAGAAGATATTCATTCAAATCTCGTCACTGCAGCGCGCTGGAGGCTGAAAGTGAGGAGGGAGAAAAACATAAAGAAGCAAAGTAACAAAGCATCATCACAAACACACTACAGCAGTCAAGAAAACAAGATAAGTGTGCAGCACTGAGTCAGGAAACACTAACGTGATCTGTCTGTTGAGAGCATGAAAAGTTCCAGTATAAAAGTTCCATCATGCAAATTTAGCTTGAATAGTGTGTGGCTCTTACCACTGCAAGACAGAAGGCTATGTAGGGAAAAGAAAGGCTGAGAATAGTGAAAAAACAAACCAACAAAACAAAACAAAACAAAAAACAGACTGAAGAATTCATTTGACATTGCTTACTGATCTGATGTAAAAGCTTAACATCATAAAGATGTTCCCTTTGATTTATGTCATATCAACATCTAATTCATGACAGTGCTGAAACTCGTGATTTTTTTCTGATAAGAGAAAGTACCTCTTTTTTTTTTTTTTTTTTTTTTTTTTAATCTTCAGGCAGTGAGATGGCTTTGTTTTCAATAACTACTGAATTATCTGGAATTCATGCTGAGAAGTGTCAGTGTCACTGGTCTAGATGACGCCTTTATAAACTGAATGAAACTTTTTTTGCATTCAGGTCTAATGTAGGGAGTGGTGTGCTGATCTCAAAGGACTGAAAAATGATCATGCTGATGCTATGTTAGGCATCTTCAGTAGGAAACACAGATTGCCTATGAAAGCTGCAGCAACCTCACAGCCTTTGAAAAGAGAAAATTAAAATTCATACACATAATGCATTATAGGTATAATAAAGTAAGCAGAACAACTGCTTGATTTTTTTTTTCTTCTTCCTTTTTTTTTATTTTTTATTTTTTTCTGTTTATGATGTAATACTGGTGTCCTTTTTTTTTTTTTTTTTTTTTTTTTTCCTTAGTTAGTACAGAGAAAAGCCATTGGGGTTTTGGAAGTGGAGCATTTAGCATGTCCATATGTCAAGCTGTTGCATATTGAAACCGTACAGATATGCTCATGAAAATATTAACGTAACTAAGTCTGCTCCTAGATATATACTACAAGCTCCTAGATATATACTACAAAACTTTGCGTGGGAGGGGGGTGAGGGTGGGAGGGTGGGGTTTCCAACAGAACAAGGCTGCCTATAGCAACTGATGTACTATCAGGAGAAAATTCAAAGAACTTCCCCTTCAAGTGTATCATACCATCCAGAGATACATTTTGACATCCTGACCAGCAGAACAGGGAAACAAATAAATCTTTGACAATATCCACACATCAGCTGAAAATGCATCATTCTCCATCCCCATTTCTCCAGTATTCACAAGATCCAAAAGTAGAATTGGCACCTCAGTTTCAAGTCTTTTTTCACAAAACAAAACAAAACAAAACAACAAACAAACAAACAAACAAACAAACAAAAACTTATGAGACTTTACAACAACAAAATACAGGAGTTTTCTTTGCCAAATTATTTGTATAAATATACATATATATTTATATATATATATATATATATATATATTTTTTTTTTACAGGCAATTGAGTGTCATCATAACCCATAAGCAAAATCCTGTCATTTAACCCTAAAAGATTGTATGGTCTAAACAGTAATTGTAAGGTGTCTTTTTTGTTGTTGTTGTTGTTTTTTGTACCAACAGGCAATATGACAGACTAAATTCAATTTGAAGAATATGTAATGTTTTTGCTGTTGGTATTTACTTACAGAGTTCTTAAATATATATATCACCCATGTTTTGAGGGCATGCATAAAATATAAACAGGCATCCATGATATGCTTGCCATGAGACTGGCTGAGGCACAAGCAACTAATATAAGCTATTATTACTACTTCTTTCTTGGATGCTTTAAGCAAAAAATCTGTGAAACTAATTCAGTAGTCCATTGAGAAATCACAACGGTATCTGTAAGCAATGTACAAAGCAAAATATGTAGAGTCATTTCCCATGGTGAACATGTTTAAACATTTTGTTTGAAATAGTTACACAGCATAAACCAGACTTATAAAAATAAATATTTTTACAGGAAGAAATCTGGAGGTCTCACTGATGCTGATGAACTGTTCACATTTGGCCTTGAACAGGAAAGCAACTGAGAATCCCTCTGATATTTGTGGGTATTAACAGTGGAAAGAAAAGAAGAATATATTGCTAAAGATGGATGAAGTCCACAGCAAAATTTTCCCCATTGCTTTATCAGCCCACAACATGCTAGAAACACTGTCAGAAAGATTTATATGAAATTCATGTGTACTGGTGGGTGTATGTGTAGAAAATATGTGAGTATAGATACCTTTAGCAATGAATTTAGCAAAGTTCTAGTATGATCCAGAACTACTTCACTGTTCACTTACTGGATTCCTGGAATAAAATGCTCTGAATCGTGGTATGAAATGCACAGCCATCACTATAATAAAGTGTGTGTTAAGTAAGTATTAAGTAATACAAGAATATAGATCTGTACATCAGAGCAGAAATTCTAGTGGGAACATCTACTGCATCAGAAGTACAAGCCTTCAGATTATTGGTTGCTTATCGTATCACAACAACACAGAGGAGAAGCTTTCAAGAAACTTCTAAAAGGTCTGAGGATATTTCCAATGTTCTGTTTTCCATTGAAAGATAAAGTTTTTCTGACCCAAAATTACACTAAACAGAGTAATAATCCCATGGTATTTGGCTTCGGTACTTCTACAAACTGACCAAGGCAGATTAAGCTTCACTGAATACTGCCCTGGCACCATGTCAATTATCATTAGCTGTTTCGAATGACTTTGTAAAATAACTCAGGTCTATTTTCTGTTTAAAAGGTATGACATTGGTGCCTTTTGTTTCCAATTTTAGTATGCATCAGTCTGTGCCATGCATTGATTTCAGAGTATAGCAAAATAAGTAAAGAGGTTGGTGTATCTCTTCAGTGATACAAATTAATAAATATAAAATAAATGGAGAGAGAGATCTATGCACAATGAAGCCATATAGTCTATTTTATCGTGAGCTGGAGCCCATACAAGTACTGAAATGAACCACTGTATTCTCTGTTTATTTTAGTGACTACTTGACTCTTTGAAACACATTTTCAGACCTTTTCCTTTGACTGTTCTGTGAAAAAAAATCTTATGATAGTATTTGAAAGCTAAGGCTATATACTTGGAAATCCTACTTCTGTCATAGAAAAAGGCATGAGGTCTGCTACAGTCATTTCTACTGCACAATAATTTAGAAACTGCAATTTTTAGTGATTTTTCAGACAATTTTTTCCTAATGCCATATGTGATAACAGTAAGAATAAAGCACTGCAAAGGGTTCAGAGACTCTACGTACAAAAGAAAAAAAGAAAAAAAAAAAAGAAAAAAGAAAAAAAAACACAACTACACACCCTCTGCTTGGAGGCAGAAGATAGTTTCAGAAGACAGAAGCCCACGAACAGATCTCTTAAGTACTTACTGCACTCAGAACAGGAAACAATGTAAGCTCTTCAGCAATGCTGTGTGAATGATCTTCTTTAATAAGAAAAAATACTAGGAAATTATTTCAGCATGCAGTCTGAATATGATGCCTCCTGAGATCTGCATACTTTGTGATATGTCAGTGATGATGGGCTACTGTTTTGCCTCATTGCCAGTAGGAACCAAACAGAACCAAGCTATTACTGAAAAAATATCAAACAGAAGCAATTTAGCAATTTTGTCAGTACTTCATGAAGTCTAGAAAAGAAGCATAATGAGATCTACTGTCAAGGTCTATCATAAAGTAGTGTAGAATACACTGTAGACAGAAGATAATGAAACTGCAGTGCTGTTTTTCAATTCCTAACTGGGATCTTTGTGCAATTCCTCCCTGGCCAGCCTAACTGTCTTCATTACTGATGTGGAGACTAATTTAAACTGTAGAACAGAAACCACCAAAATAAATCCAGTCAACAACGCCTCTTCTCTGGCATTGAACTGACCAGTGAGTGACTCTAAATCCATAAAATATGATCATCTGAATAGAAAGAATAACATTTCTTCTCTTCTTTCATTTCTGTGCGAAGTTGCAAGACACTACCAGTAGCATCTGAACATAGGTCAGAATTTAAGAACAGAGGTAGAGAATCAGATCACAAACACTGAGATGAAGAGATTTTCTTTCAAATGAATCAAAGTGAGTGCTTAAAATTTTATCAGATTTAATCTCCCTTTGTTCTTTACATTTTACCAACATCCTCCAAAAACACATGCTAATTATTAGATAGAAATAAACAACAAGCATTTTTTTTTTTTCATAATTAATAGAAGGATTGTTTTCATTATTCACAGAGAGTGCTCTCTGGACATCTAATAAATTAATCAGAAATATAACAATATAATTAAAATATAAAAAAAAGTAGTTCAGACAACTTACATTTCCCATCAGTTATTTCTATAGAGATCATTTCTGTAAATTCTGAACTCATTTCTTGTGTAACACAAGCATGCAGTTACAGAAAGAAATGTCACATTTTATGAATATAGGTTTACACCTAGATAACACTGGTGCATGTATTTGTATGTAAGCTACAGAAAAGATAAGTTATATCACTAGACAGAAGTTATCTGGGTGGAACTACTGCAAATGTTAACATTCCTTACAAGAGAATCATAAAATGGTTTGGTTTGAAAGGGGCCTTAAAATCACCTATTTCCCTCCTGCCTTGAGCAGGGATACCACCCACCTTACGACGTTGCTCAAAGCCCCATCAAACCTGGCGTTGAACACCTCCCTGGTTGGGACATCCACAGCATCTCTGGGCAACCTGTTCCAGTGCCTCACCACCCTCTGAGTGGAGAATTTCTTCCTAATAAACAATCTAAATCAGCCCTCTTCTAGTTAAGCTAAGGCTGCCCTCAACTTTCTCAGTCCCCACCAGCCCCTTCTTGTTGGTGAGAATGAGGTCCACCATAGCACCTCTCCATGCTAGCTCCCTATCTCTCAGAGAGGAATGTATCAATGCACTCCAGGAGCCTATTGGATTGCTTATGCTGTGCTGTGTTCTTCCCCCACAAGATATCAGGGTAGAGAAGGTCCTGGAGGTGCTCGAGCTAGTCCAGAAAAGGGCAACCAAGCTGGTGAGGGGTCTGGAGAACAAGTCCTACGAGGAGCGGCTGAGGGAGCTGGGCTTGTTCAGCCTGGAGAAGAGGAGGCTCAGGGGCGACCTTATCACTCTCTACAGGTACCTCAAGGGAGGCTGTAGTGAGGTGGGGGTTGGTCTGTTCTCCCACGTGCCTGGTGACAGGACGAGGGGGAATGGGCTAAAGTTGTGCCAGGGGAGTTTTAGGTTGGATCTTAGGAAGAACTTCTTTACTGAAAGGATTATTAGACATCGGAACGGGCTGCTCAGGGAAGTGGTTGAGTCACCATCCCTGGAGGTCTTTAAAAGACGTTTAGATGTAGAGCTTAGGGATATGGTTTAGCGGAGGACTTGTTAGTGTTAGGTCAGAGGTTGGACTCGATGATCTTGAGGTCTCTTCCAACCTAGAAATTCTGTGATTCTGTGATTCATGAGGACCTGGGCTTACGAAGGTGAGGCTGCTCCCATCTGCTGCAGGAGGTCCTCCACCTAGGAGGACCTAGGTCCTCCACCTCCACACCTCTGTCCCTGCCAGAGCAGAAAGGTCTAGGTACTTCCTGCAGACTGAGATCTGAATCGCAGCCTCTTCTTTCAGCAGTTTGAGCTGGGTGGAGGTATTGGCCACCACTGGGTTAGTTGGTGCAGAACTCCAGCTGGAACTAGAGCCTGTGCTCTCAGATGAGCAGCCACAATTCTGCCTTGAGGGTCAGGTAGGATGAGTGCCCCTGATCATTGCAGATGGCCACAGAATGATGCCCGGTTGCTGAGTTAGGTTCACTTCCCACTTGATCGGTGTGAGGCCTTCCCTGGAGAGGCACTCTCATACACCAGTCACCACACCCCAGTGGACTCCCCCCAATCCTGATTGCTGTGCTTCCCAGGGCTGCCTTTGATGGGGACAGGGCATGGCTGCTGCTACTCCTGGCCCTGTCCACACCTCCTCAGATGCTCTCATGATTTCCACCAGCCCATGGAGGTCTCTGTGCCCTCCTGGGCCTTCCCAGGAACCACCCTGTGCACTGAGATCCCCTGCTCCACTGTGGGGCTCATCGCCTCATCTCCACTCTTATAACATCGGTTACTGGAGGCAGTAGGTTCATAGTAGATTCATTCTAAGTTAAAACCAAACACATAGCATCTCCAGCCAGAAGTAATTCTTTTTAATTAGTTTTCAGAGCAGGCCCATTATGTTGTTTTTCCAGGATAAGGTTGTCTCTTAAAATGGGAGGGAGGAAGGTGTTTCAGGAACTTTTTTTATAATTGTTATAATAAAGGCATATATGTGTAAAAAGAAATACAAGGTGCAGTTCTGTATTCTTTTTGCATTCCACTTGCTGGTAGTCACAGCAGAGGAAACAGAGTTCCTTTTAAAGTTTCTAAATACTTAAAAAGGAGGACTTGTCACTGTCTTAGTTGCTTACTCTAGTCTATTAACTGTTAGCTAAAGTGAGATTGACCTCTTTGTGTATGAGAAATTAATACCTTTTCTCTAAATATAACTTGAAATGCAAGCAGATTACTTCCTTCAGTAGCTATTTGCTACCTGAGATCGTAAAACCAGGACTACAGCCTTCACTGGAACACACATAATAACATACAATCATTTTAAAGTATGTATCTGATTGTGGACCACAGCTGAATAAGGTATGAAGAAACATATTACCATTTGAACACATGTAAGAATCAATCTGCATTAATCCACATTTATGTGAGGTAAATAATAATAGTAATAATAATAATAAAACATATGTTTTAAAATATACATTGTTGAGCAGATTACCTCACTAGCATTGACACCTACCCACACCTCTGGAGAAGTCCTCTAAAATAAACAACAGCTGTCATACCAGTGTGGCTCCTTTTGCTTGGATGCCAGTTAACAGTCAAACAATCAGTTTGGCTATCCTGAATACCATCAAACTTCCAGTTACCTCAGAGAAGTAAGAGATGAAATCATGAAAACTACACTAAATCTTGCTCAAATTTATAATAAAAAATGATCAGCCACACGGATATCCTAAGCCAGCACAAACACAAGCTATCTTTATATTTATTTTGCTTTCCAATTAAAGCTAAGGGTGTTTTTTTAAGCTTTATTTTATTCTTTATTTTATTTTAGTTTAGTTTAGTTTAGTTTAGTTTGGTTGTTTTGGGTGGGGGGAGGAGGGATTATACATTTAGAAAATGTAAGTAGAGTGATAGAAACCAATAAAACAGAATTTATTTAGAATTCAAAAGAAGAACTAGATTGTTGTATGTCTGTTTATAGATAGAGGGGGAAGATGTAGCACAAGAAAAGATGATGGCCAATTTGAAAATAGAAAGATATTACTGTGGAAGAAATAGATGATGCATTAAGTTCAGCTACCATTGCACAAACAGCATGAACAAACCATACGACAGGTTTATTACAAATGCTTTCAATAATGCTTTGACTAACAACTGTGAAAACACTAAGAAATATATATATTCTCACAGTGACGATGTTCTTACATAATGGATTGACTAGCAAAAAAGAAAGGAAGACACATGACAGCTGCACTTCCATTTGGAATGCTCTCTTTCATTTCCTGAAAATCTTTGTTTAGCATGAAAGAGAATGCAATTAGGAAGGGGTACTCCATGAGCCATATCCTGCTCAGCTTATTGTCACAAGAAATTATAGCACCATTATAGTCATAGACTTGATGTGGAGTCCATCATAATGAGCAAGTGGGATTTATCTAAAAAAAATATATAAAATAAAAGTCACAGAGCAATGTAACAACCTGCACTAAAACTGAAGTGCATTGTTACTTTATTGTTATTCCTTGATAGCATCCAGATTCAAACAGTGGAAAAGCAGTTTTCCTGCATGAAGTGTCATTGACCTGAGAAGCTTTTCAGATGAATTGCAAGATAAGTTGCAAGAAAGTTTCTATAGCCATTTCCATTTCAGTGGCAGTTTTTGTACAGTGAGTTGTTATTGCCATGGTATGTTATTCTTTAACATCTTTTAGTTGGATACTCACATACTATGTACATCCCATTCCTTTATAATTCAGTAGTACATAGAAGTTTTATACTTCTGATTCTGAACTGTCATGAAACATTTGATGAATGTTCTTATACGTCTGTTTCATTACTTCTGAGAAGTTACTTTATTCTAGTAGTGGGCAATGTGATTTACTGCAAGGTAACTTTTTGGGTAAAAAGCCATATGTAGTGGGTGAATAGAAATTTGCTTTCACTTTTCTGTGCCACATGAGATGCCAAAGTATCTACTCTCAGAAAAAAAAAAAAAAAAAAAAAAAAAAAAAAACAAGTTAATTGTTCCTGAGATGCTCTGACTGAATTACACTATGCTGTTTTTGGAAGGTAATAAGCAACTGCAGTTGTTGAAATGAGATTTTTGAAGCACAAGATATGTGTGTTACTGCTTGGAACTCTTATATATATGTATTTAGGAGGTGTTTATTACTTTCCCTGGCTTTTTCAGTTCAGTGATTAAAATATATCTATTCAATATAACATGCATACTGCAAGACAATGAACAAATAAAATACATTAAGTATATTGAAACATTTTTATAGGTCTTTATGAGTCTTTTTTAAAATTATTGTGCTATGGGAGATTACAGAATCGTAGAATCATATAGATTGGAGAAGACTCTTAAGATCATCAAGTTCAAATATCAACCTAACACTTGCAAGTCCACCACTAAACTGTATCCCTAAGCGCCATGTCCACACATTTCTTAAGCACCTGCAGGATAGAAATTCCACCATTTCCCTGGACAGTCCTTTCCAGTGTCTAACCACCCTCTTTATAAAGAAATTCTTCCTGACATCCAATCTAAACTGCCTCTGGAAATCTGTAGGAATTACGTACAGATTCCAAAGCATTAGTGCTGAGCACATCTCTACTACAAAGCAGGCACGTTGCCTCTCTGGGTGCTAACTATAGAAAGAGTAATAGAATGGGCAAGGTTGGAAGTGACCTCTGAAGATCATCTAGTCCAACCCCTCTGCCAAGCAGGATCACCTAGAGCACATTGCACAGGGTGGCCTCCAGATGGGTTTTGAATATCTCCGGAAAAGGAGACTCTACAACCTCTCTGGGCAACCTGCTCCAGTGCTCTGTCACCTGCACAGTAAAGTGTCCTCTCATATTCAGCCAGAACTTCCTGTGTTTCAGTTTGTCCCTGTTACCTCTTGTCTTTTCACTGGACACTACTGAAAAGAGTCTGGTTCCATCCTCTTGACATCTTCCCTTCAGATATTTAAACACGTTGATGAGGTCTCCCCTCAGTCTTCTCTTTTCCAGGCTAAACAAACCCAGTTCTCTCAGCCTGTACAACAGGTGCTACAGTCCTCTTATTATCTCAGTAGCCCTCCTCTGGACTTGCTCCAGTAGTTCCATGTCCTTCTTGTAATGGGGAGCCCGGAACTGGACACAATACTCCAGGTGTGGCCTCACCAGGGCTGAGTAGAGAAGGAGGATCACCTCCCTTGACCTGCTGGCAGCACTCTTCTGAATGCAGCCCAGGACATCGTTGGCCTTCTTGGCCACAAGGGCACATTGCTGGCTCGTGGTCAGATGGCTGTCCACCAGGACTCCCAGGTCTCTCTTGGCAGAGCTGCACTCCAGCCTGTACTGGTGCTTGGGGTAATTCATCTCCAGGTGCAGGACGCTGCCCTTGCCCTTGTTGAACTTCATGATGTTCCTCTCAGCCCAACGTTCCAGCCTTTCAAGGTCCCACTGAATGGCAGCGCAGCCCTCTGGGGGATGGTATCTGCCACTCCTCCCAGCTGTATGTCATCAGCAAACTTGCTGATAGTGCTTTCTATTCCATCATCCAAGTCATCGATTGTTGAACAAGACTGGACACAGTACTGACCCCTGGGGGACACCACTAACTACAGGCCTCCATCTAGACTGCAGCACTGAGCACAACCCTCTGACATCTGCCATCTAGCCGATTGCCAATCCACTTCACTGTCCACTCATCTAGGCCACACTTCCTGAGCTTTTCTATGAAGATGTTATGGGAGACAGTGTCAAAAGCCTTGCTGAAGTCAAGGTAGACCACATCCATTGCTCTTCCCCCATCTACCTAGCTAATCACTGCATCAGAGAAGGCTATCAGATTGGTTAAGCATGATTTCCCCTTGGTGAATCCATGCTTACTGTTCCTGATCACCTTCTTTTCCTCCACATGCTTGGAGAAGACCTCCAGGATGAGCTGTTCCATCACCTTTCCAGGGATGGAAGTGAGGCTGAATGCCCTGTAGTTGCCTGGGTCTTCCTTCTTGCCTTTTTTGAAGACTGGAGTGACACTGGCTTTCTTCCAGTCCTCAGGCACCTCTCCTGTGCTCCACAGCCTTTCCAAGATGATGGAGAGTGGCCTAGCAATAACATTGGCCGCTCCCTCAGCACCCACAGGTGCATTCCATTGGGGCCTATGAATCTGTGGATGTTGAATTTGTTTAATTGATCTCTGACCCAATTCTCTTTGACCAATGGAAAATCCTCCTTTCTCCAGACTTCTTCTCTTGTCTCCAGAGTCTGTGATTCCTGAGGGCTGATTGTTGCAGTAAAGATTGACACAAAGAGGCATTCAGCAATTCTGCCTTCTCTGTATCCTTTGTCACCAGGGCACCTGTCCCATTCAGCAGCAGGACTGTGTTTTTTCCAGTCTTCCTTTTTCAACTGATGTATTCGAAGAAGCCCTTCTTGTTGTCTTTGACATCTCTTGCCAGATTTAATTCCAAATGGGCCTTGGCCTTCCTTGTCACATCCCTGCATACTCTGAGTGTCCCTGTATTCCTCCCAAGTGGCCTGTCTCTTTTTTCCACATGCTGTAAACTTACTTTTTCTGAGCTACACTAGGAGTTTTCTGTTTGTCCAAGCAGGTCTCCTGCCCCCTTTGCTAGCCTTTTTACTCATAGGGATGCACCGATTTTGAGCTTGGAGGAAGTGAATACTGACCAGCTGTCTTCGATCTCTCTTTCTTCTAGGGCCATAATTCATAAGATTCTTCCAAGTAGATCCCTGAAGAGGCCAAATTTGCTCTCCAGAAGTCTAGGGTTGCAATCCTACTTTTTGTCCTGCTTCCTCCTCACAAGATCCTGAACTCCACCATATCATGATCACTGCAGCCAGGCTGCCCCTGACCCTCACATCTCTAACCAGTCCTTTTTCATTTGTTAATACAAGGTCCAGCAGCACGCCTCTTCTTGGTGGCTTCTCCACCATCTGTGTCAAAACATTGTCATCAATACACTCAGGAAACTCCTGGACTGTTTGTTTCTTTCTGTGTGGTCTTCCCAGCAGATATCAAGGTGGTTGAAGTTCTCCCTGGAAACCAGGGTTTGTGACTGAGAGAGTGCTTGGAGGTGTCTGAAGAAGGCTTCATCTACCTCCTGTTCTTGATCAGGTGGCCATTAGCAAACACCCACAACAGCCTGCCCTTTAATCCTTACCCATAAGCTCTCAACTCTCTCTTCATCCACCCCAAGACAGAGCTTCATGTATTCCATAAAGATGGACCATAGAAAGACCATTAAGACAGTCTAAAAGGAATCTGCATGACAGCAAAAGGGTAACAAACTGTACATGAGATAAGGATAGCAAAAAGCCATTCTGGTTGCTAACACTATTTGACTGTCTGAAAACAACAGGGAGTCTGAAAGGCTGGGAATCCAAGAGACATGTGCTAAGCATACATCAAGAGTTAAAGAAGCAAAAATAATGATTGCTGCATCTTCAGTTCCTTTATTTGTTTTATCCTTGTCTCTTTCCACTAAAGAAATCTCTTTGATTGCCTAATCACTATTTCATCCAGGAAGGTATCCAAATGCATGTTTGATACTTACCTATCACCTCAAGAACTTCCGTCTTCTGCTTCAAGTCAAGCCATACCCAAGCTTGGCCATGACTTTAGGAGAAAAAGGCTTATAGATTATTTTTTCCCAGTAAATACTCTCAAGCCTAAAAATTTCATAGAAGTAATGAACTTTCATTTAAATAAGTTAAATTTTGACCTGAAGACCTGAAGATACACAAACTTTTTTTTTTGTTGTTGTTTTTTTGTTTTTGTTTTTCCCCACATGGAGCAGAAAATCTTTAATGAATAAACCTGAAAAAACAAGGAAAATATTCTTTCTTCTGCCTTTACTGACATGTCCTTCGGAATGGGAGGATATCCATTGATGCTGATGTACTGACACTTGTTACCCTTATCCCACTGGGCTGTCACATCTACACTGAGTCATACATAAAGATAAAAGTATATTTAAAGAGTGGTCTGTAATACCTGCCAGAGACATCCATTATCGTTGTTGTTATTATTATTATTATTATTATCATTATCGTTATTATTATTAATTATTACTATCATCATCGTCATCTAACAGTATCTTCTGCTTATTTTGCCTACAGGTATTTACAATTTTTGTTTTTATTCTTTTTTTTTTTTTTTTCATACTTTATATGTAGCATATTTTTCACTTCACAACTGATCACATTTTCAGATGGGAAGGAATACACTTTCTACCATTATTTATATCTTTCAGAACAGCAATTTGAAATAAAACAGAAAAAAAAATGATACTAGTTAATATGAATTAATATTGGAAGGTTTGCTTTTCTCTCTCATTTGGTTTTCATTATCATGAATGCTCATACTTGCAGCACAGAGAAGTCCATTAAGGAGATGTGGCTATATATTATTAAAATGATGTTAGAAAGCCAGAAATAAAAAGTAGTATAATTTGGATGAACAAATTTCCTTAAATGCCAGATACATAGTAGTAACGATTTTGCTGACCTGTGGCATGGAAGATATTAATTAATCACAACAGCAGACTTGGAGAAAACACATCATGTTAATTGGTTTCTTGGATGAGAATCAGTAACTCATTAGTTCTAACCATATCAGCCTGCTAACAGTATTCTATGACCAATGAAATAAATATAAGAAACATTATGGAGAATACTGCATGCCACACACAGAATGCTTTCACCCCTATTAACTCAACTAAATGCACACTATTACTTCCACTGTTGTGCGTGGCGTGTAAAACTAACATTGTGAATGAGGAGGAAACACACCCCATACAGTGCATAGAAATTGTTGCTTCTGCTTCCATCTTTAATTGACATGTTAAACCCACATGACCCTAAATATAATCAGAATTTTGTCCAAGCACCAGCTATGATGGAAATTATGTTATACTGATGCTACTCAGAAAGAAATTTGATAAAAAATGTTGAAAAAAATATTCCCTTCTTTATTCTCCTTAGATATTTACATGTACAATGGTCTCTTCAATGACTTAGGACTACCTTAACCAACTAGTGATATCACTCTTATTTCTGCAAAATACTAGATTATATAATATTAATAGTACAAAATTGTACCTAATTTATGAAATTAAATACTGACTCGGGGCACTTATTTGAATTTTAGGCTCTAGGTCTGGAGGAGCAAAAACTTATCCATGATGATGGAAGTACTAGAAGATGTGCAAAATGTGATCCAATCTGCTGAAGCCACACAACTTTCACCTGCTTATTGTACAAGACAGTCCAGGGTACTAGAATCAACCCTTCCCACTGTGGTGCAGGGAACCACTGGGGAATATTCAGGACCAGTTGATAGGGAAGCTTCCCAGTGGCCTTTTGCAACTTTTCTAAGTATCCGAGGGTATGGACAGGTGAAAATAGCAGTGATAGCTACCTCTTATTTTACAAATAAGAAACCAGAGGGCTCTGTTAGGAATTGGAATATCTCATTGTTGAGACTGTTGAACCCCGTCCAAGGAGACCAAACCAATAACTCTTACACTACAGGAAATTGACCAAACCATAGCTCATACCTGCCTATACCTGGTTGGAGTTGTTCTGACTAAACATATCCCCTTCATCTTTAGCTATCTGTGGCAAGCCAAGGTTTTGGGATTATGAAAATGAAGACAGAAGAAGTCTTTGCATAGTCATAGTGTTGATGGCAGTCAGCTGAGAGGAGGAAGAAATGGGCTTCCAGGGCCATCTCTCTAGAACACGTACATTAGCTTATGAACTGACTAAAAGTAAAAAAAAAAAAAAAAAAAAAAGCTTGAGAAACAAACAAAAATCCGTCAGTGTTCTAGGACAGAATCAATATTTTCCTAATTTCTCTCTTTCTTCAAAATTTTCATTTCTATGCATTTATTACATTCTTGTACTAGAATCTAGTTCTATCTGAAAGGGAAAATTGAACCTTTGGCCTGCTTCTCTGAAGCATTGAATAAGGGAAACATTTTTATTTATTTTATTTTATTTTATTTTATTTTATTTTATTTTATTTTATTTTATTTTATTTTATTTTATTTTATTTTATTTTATTTTATTTTATTTTATTTTATTTTATTATTTTATTTTTATTTTTAGGCTAGGTAGCAATATGAACCAGGATATTTTGCTTCCTGTGTCAATACTATAACATATGACATTTCTTAGGATCTACTGTTTGGTCCTATGGTAACACTTGGTTGCTTTAACTTAATGCTCTATGTGCAACTGACATTGTCACAGAGAGCAATATTTTTACAGGTCTTTGTTTTATAAACAACAAATTATTCATCTCAATTACTGTCCCAGTTTGTAAAAAAAATATACAAGGCTTTTCCTTTTCTATCACACAATTATCCATCAGAATTGCCTTTTATGAATTGCTTTTCTGAAATTTACCGTGATTGGCTTTGAATACTGCCTTTATTTAGTACTCTACTTGAGCATCGTCTTGATGTCAAATCTCATCTATGTGTCATGATAAATCTTACATAAAAAAAATCTGAGAAAAATGCTTTATTATTGAATCTATTAGCATTTTGTTTTGGCCCTCTAGAGAAGATCCAAGTTAACATTGATAACATGATCTATAAAATAATTATTATAATTGTATGTTATAAAATGCTTGTAAATAATAACTAATAGGAAAATAAAACCAAAATAAGTATCTAAAATATAAATAAGACTTGTGGCATATAAGTGTTATCAAAAATTATATTGAACCTGAAAGGTAAAGCCACTCTTGGCTAAAACAAAAATCAGATAAAACACCCATAGTAGACTGTATGAAAATCCATTAATGTCCCTGTAGCTCTGCATTGGGCAACAGGCTTAATATGTGACCTCTTATGACAACAAAATTTCTTCAGCACATTTCCATTAAATTTAATCTTTGAACTGCTTTTGGAAGCAGGTCATAAATATATGCCTGCTAGAAGGCATAATCTGAAAAAAATTTTCCTTATACAATACTGAAGTAAGACTAAGTGTCCCCAACACTGACAAATTAGTCATGCAGTGAAATGCATCTTTCCATTTTGCCTATAAATAATATACAATATTATATTTTGCCTATAAATAGTATGCACAGATACTTGTGAGTAAAAGAATTAGAGAGGGCCCAGCAGGTCATTTGTAGCACACTTTCAAACTACACAAGTCTATATTCCAGATTAGTTTTTGTTTTCTCTTCAGCTATTTCCTGCACACTTTTAACATCAACCAACAACTTCCTTATACTTGTTTTTACATAGGAAAATAAGAACTACAGTTTTCAACAAAAAGTCAGAACAAAATTAATGGGAGAATCTTGCAACAGACTCAACACATTTGCAGTGCATAATGGGGTGCCTTGCTGAAACCTTGAGCTAGAAGTGATGGAGATAAAGCTAAAGTCTGGGGAGCTAAACAGCCCAGAAAGACTTTCTGTACTACAGTAACACAGCCACATGGCTTTTTAGACATCAGGTAGTATCACCACATAGAACTGCATTCTGCCAAGGAATGTCTCACCTCAGGTCAGTAATAGGTTAGTGGTATTTTGCACCATTCAGGAGATGTAAAGTCACCTTCATTCACGTGGTTGCCTAGTGAACAGTTGTCTACAGTTGTCTAAAAGGTCGTCTGAAATAATCTTGAGAAAAACTGTAAGTAGATTCGAAGAATACACTGAGGAGATATCTTGAGTAATCTGGCTAGAATAACAGATAGATTAACCTCTTTGTAATTTAACTGAAAGAAAATTTGTTTCAGTCCTGAAACATGGTCAGGTTATAGCTTCAAGGTTCCTATGGCTTATAAGTAAAAGACCATAGCTGCTATTGATTTTTTTTTTTTCTTTACACAAGAAATTACTGAGATGTTATTTACTTGTAGGAATCATCAGTGACCAATGGAAAAGGGAAAAAAAATCTCGTGCTGACATAAAATATTGTGTATTTTCCCACTTTAAATAAAATGCAGGATACATCAATACAGAAACACGTTGGGAGTGAGTCAAGGAAATGACATGCATTTTGAAAATATTTCAATGCAAATTTTGAATGTTTCAACTTTTTTTTTGTTTTGTTGTTGCAACAGAAAATAAAACATATGGTGAAATGGTAAAATTACTTCATTTTTCTCTCAAGCAAGTTGTGTTTTGGGATTGTAGTTTTTTGTGCTTAATTATTTTTCTTTTGCTTAAACAATCTTAATCAATTGCTTAATCTTATGCAATTAAATAATTGCTGGAATATATCATAGTTATCAATGAAGAATACTCTTGTCTGCTATGTCCAAATTTCCAACATGCTATAACCACAAGGGATTTTATTATTTGCTGTAAAATCATCAGTTCTTCACAGTTACTAATGTCTATTTTGTTCATCTGCTTTATGCTCTTTTCTACTGTATTACTGTATTGCTGGAATTCTTCACTTAATATAACAATGTCCCAAGTAAAAAAAGTCTGTCTGAAGCTATTACCATTGTCATGAAATTATTTCACTGCCACCAAAAAGAGTAAAGGTATTTTTTCTTTGAAAGACAGAACTAAAAGGCAGGAGTGTCTCAGAGAATAATTGCAGAGAGATGAGAAAAGAAGGACTTCTCCAAACTCTTGACTTTTCCTGTTAGCATCATCCATTGGAACTGACACAACGATCATGACCTTACTTATCCACTGAGGAGTTTTCAAAGACCATCAGAACAGATGAAGCAGCTTGCTCAGCACAAAAGAATCTGTAACCTGCTTTTCTTTCTAGTCAAGATGAAGTATAATACACCTGGGTGAAATCAGAACTTGTTCTTATTGCCTGACCTGTCCATTGAGACTTGAAATTGCTGATGGATCTTTAACATTTTATTGTTCTGTAACACGTTTTGGAGAGAACTAACCGTTAATGAAGTCAAGACACCTCGCTGTGGCTACTGCCTTGACTGTTTGGTCTGCATTGACAGCATGGGCCAAAGATTCTCCCTGGGTGAGTTATCTGTAAACAGATACCCATTATCCAAAGTTAGGGAGTCAACAACAGCACTGATCAAGGACTAGCTGTATGACTCTGCTGTGCTTTGTCAACTACAGTAACTGGGATACTTAGCCATGATAGCAACAATAGGCCTACTTGAACTCAGGCAGACCCTTCACACTCAATTTTGACTCCTGCTGGAAATGTTATTCCCATGGTTCTGATGGCAAAGACAGCCTGCCTTTTGAAAGGAAACCTCAGAGATAATTCATAGTAGGAATGGAAACTTTCTTCAGATGCAAAGTCTCAAGACCATTACCATAGCCGTTTCCCAGCTCTTTTTTTTTTCTCCTGTCTTGTCCCCATCAATGATGATGAAGCATCACTTATCTGATAAAGCAATTTTGGAAAAATATTTGACCTGTTTTAAATGTGCATGTAGAAGCTTACCTGCCAGAAATGAAGAGGAGAATCAATAAAAAAGACAAAAAATAACAAGGATAAGGAATGATAAGAAAGCTACAAATATAATCCAGCTTTTATATGTATGTTACAAAGTAAAGTCTGCTCAAATGTCTCATTAAAAAAATGAGACATTTTTAATGAGACTCTTCTCATTAGATTAATCTGGTATCTTTTAGGAACCCAAATGAGGTGCAGACAGTTGTTATGGGAGAGGCTACATCTGTTCTGTTCTTAATGTATTCAGTATGTGCTTTAGATTTTTTGGGGGTGGAAGATCAGAAAGTGGTAGTGATTCAGGTAACACTGAATTTAAACAAGGAGAAAAAAGGTGCATGCATCCTGTTACCTCAGTTCACATTGCTGGGCACAGCTGTATTGGAGGCCTTGGCTAGTCTGAATGTCACTTCTACAGAGCATGTATGCGTCTAGATACCTTCAAACATCCACTGCGTCCATCTCAGTTACTAAACAAATCCTGTATTTCATGCTACTGAGCAGTGTGGTTCTTCTGGCTACCATACCTGAAATTCTCCCAAGACAACATGAGCCACTGAACACTTTGACAGTTCAGTAGCAAGTGAAAACTTAAAATAAATGGAATAAGCTGTCTCTGAATGCTGTACAACCAAATCAGCAGCACTGCTGACTGAAATATTTTTGCTGACTCAGTCCTATGTAACCTTATTTACTAAAAAAGAAGTGAAGTATTTTGAAGTTTTACTGAGAGAGAGCTTTAGATAAATTTTTTACTTGTCAAGAACAAGTAAAAATCTTGTTTTCAATCTCTTTCTATTCAGAAGTCAGTTGTCTATTTTATCTAATTAGCCTCGATTCATAGCATAGTTCTGTCTCTGACAATGTATGAAAAAACTATTTCCAAATATGTGCTTTGGTTTCCAGTTCTGTCACTTCTATCTATTTTCTGTACCCTCTCCTTACCCTTTTACCCTTTCCCCCTTTAGATCATCAGAAATAGTGTTCTCAATGGCATTTTGTTACTTCAGGCAAAGTTTTCAATGTCATTGCAACACTGTGAAGTATCCAACCACAGCACTAGTCTGGTAACTTCTCTAGTGTGCATTTTAAAGGACTACAAGCAAAGTGCAGTTGTGTCTCAGACTTGTCCTCTGCTCATAGCAGTGGACACCTATGTTTTGACTCATCCACAATAGGTCTGAGGCTTTCCAAGAAAAATCTTCCCATGTAATGCAAAAGACAACCTCCCTCAAGTAGGATAGAGGTTTTCCATTTTTGTGGATCTAATTTTTCTTAATAACTATCTATACTAGTAGATTCATTTCAACTATGCAGTATTATAACGCATTATTTTAACCTTTTATTCAATTTAGAGATAAAAACATAATGTAAAAATATTATTTAAAATAAGATCTGCATAACGGTGGAACAGACCTTGTCTGACCTATTACTAAACTTTATTCAGAAAATTACACATAAAAACTATTGAGTTTGTTCAATGAAGATGAAGGTAGAATTTTCATTTTAATTTAATCAGATTTACTAAAGGTCAAAAATCATTTGCTAACAGTAATTAATCCACACACACCTGGAAGTAATATTGTCTGTTTTTTTTCAGTTCTTTAATTTGTACTTATTTTCAGCAAATAAGCTCTTGCATTGCATAAATAAGTTCAAGACGCTAGATAGGGTATATACACGAGAGGCCCATCTTAGATTTTAGAAATATCAGCACCATTTTTTTGTCAATTGCTAATCAGTGGAAGAGAAAGATGCATTGACATGTCCAGGGATTCCAATTCAATCTCTTTGTTTTCTGTTACAAATGTATTATGATTCCTCCCTGTAAAGAGCCTCTAGTAGTAATGAGCCAAAGATTGTGATTTTTACAGATTGCACACACACATATGTGCATTCACATATAAATTCCTGTTCCTATATTTTCATCTTTTGGAGGATTGACCCTGGCCAGCAGCTAACTACTCGCTGAGGTGACCAGTTCCGAGGCAGATGCGTTCTTCAGTGGAGCAGGGGATAGAGGTGGGCAGGGCTTTTTTGCAGCATCAAGGCCACTGGAAGCATTCGAGGGAGCTGCCAGGACCTGGCAGCCCTCACGAAGGGGGTTAACAAGGCAGAGCCAGCAGCGCCCCCTCCCCTGAAGTTCAAAAGCAGCCCCTAGGGAGCACAAGCGACCAGGACAGGCAAACAGGGTGAGGTGCGGCAGTAGGGCAAGGCACAGCAGTTTGTGCGCCAGTGCACACAGGCAGGGCGTGCTCAGGCAGGGCAGAGTGTTCTGCCCCTCTCACAAGAACAACTAATCTAACAGCTGCCTACCTATAGGTAAATCACCATGGCCATCACTAGGCAGAGAGCTCTTTCTAGAAATTCTTTGGCCATCCAGACTGAGTGGCCACTCAAAAATGCAGCAGTTCAGGTCTCTGGATGCACAGAGTGCCTGAACATGTTACTGCCCTCTGAGGGTGGCAGAGACACCGTGTGTGAGGTGTGAGCAGGTGGACAACCTGCTCAGCCTGGTGGTGGAGCTCAAGGAGGAGGTGGAGAGGTTGAGGGCCATCAGGGAGTATGAGCGGGAGATAGACAGATGAAGCAACTCCCTGCCAGGTCTGAAGGAAAGGCACCGGGGTGAGATACCCTAAACAATGGTGGACCCCCTGTCATGTCAAGCAGAGGGACAGGACCTAGGAGATGAGGAGGAATGGAAACAAGTACCTGCTCGACGTCACAAGCAACCCTCCTTCCTACCGACCCTGCCTCCCCCTTACACAGCAGGTTTGAGGCCCTGGAGCTTGAGAGACCGGTGGGTGAAGATGAGCTGAACAGTCTACCTAGGGGGATGCCTAGGGTGAGGAAGTCAACTCCATGCCTTAGGACTGCCTCCACTAAGAAAGAAAGTGGGTGATCATTGTAGATGACTCCATTCTTAGGGGAACAGAAGGCCCTATTTGTTGACTTGACCCTACCAATAAGGAAGTCTGCTGCCTCCCTAGGGCCAGGGTCAGGGACATTGTCAGAAAGCTTCCTAACCTGGTTTGCCCCTCTGACTACTATCCTCTTTTGATAATCCAGGCTGGCAGAGATTATATTGAAGAGAGGAGCCTGAATGCTGTCAAACGGGACTTTAGGGGTCTGGGATGATTAGTAGATGGAGTGGGAGTACAGGTTGTGCTTTCCTCCATCCCTACAGTGACACGGAGGAGTACAGAGAGGACCCAAAAAGCCCACCTGATAAACAGGTGGCTCAGAGGCTGGTGCCAATGCAGAAATTTTGTGGGTTTTGACCATGGGGTGCTTTCGTCGGCACCAGGCCTGCTAACTGCAGATGAGTCCCACCTGTCTCTAAGGGGAAAATGGACACTAGCGCAGGAGTTGGCAGGCCTCATTGAGAGGGCTTTAAACTAGGTAGGGGATGGGGAGGGAATAACGCTTGTTAGAATTGTGCCAGGGAGAACAGTGTCAGGGCCGGGGGAGCAGGCAATGGCCCAGGTGAAGTACACCTATACTAATGCACACAGCAAGGGCAACAAACAGGAGCTAGAAGCCATCATGCAGCCTGCTAGCTATGACCTGGTTGCCATCACTGAAACGTGGTGGGACTACTCCCATGACTGGAGTGCTGCAATGACTGGCTATAGGCTCTTCAGAAGGGACAGGCAACACAGAAGGGGTGGTAGTGTGACTTGCTATATTAGAGTGTTTTGATATTGTGGAACTTGAGGCTGAGAGTGGAAACGATAAGGTTGAGTCCCTATGGGTTAGGATCACGGGAAGGCCAACAAAGCAAGCATCCTGTTGAGAGTCTGTTACAGACTGCCAAACCAGGATAAGGAGACGGATGAGGAATTCTACAGGCAGCTGGCAAAAGTTGCAAAATCATTGGCTCTTGTCCTCGTGGGGGACTTCAACTTCCCAGACATATCCTGGACATGCAATACAGCTCAGAGGAAGCAGTCTAGGAGGTTTCTGGAGAAAGTGGAAAATAGTTTCCTGATGCAGCTGGTTAGTGAGCCTACCAGGGGAGGAGCCCCAGTGGACCTTCTGTTCACAAACAGAGAAGTACTGGTGGGAGATGTGGTGTTCGGGAGCTGTCTTGGGCAGAGTGAACATGAAATGGTAGATTTCTCTATTGTTGGTGAAGTCAGGAGGGGGACCAGTAAAACTGCTGTGTTGGTCTTCCGGAGGTCAGACTTTGAGCTGTTAAGGACACTGGTTGGCAGAGTCCCTTGGGAGGCAGTCCTGAAGGGCAGAGGAGTCCAGGAAGGCTGGGCACTCCTCAAGAAGGAAAACTTAAAGGCTCTGGAGCAGTCTGTCCCCATGTGCCCAAAGATGAGCCAGCATGGAAGAAGACTGGCCTGGCTGAACAGAGAGTTGTGGCTAGAGCTTAGGAAAAAAAAGAGGGTATATGATCTTTGAAAAAGAGGCCGGGCCACTCGGGAGGACTATAAGGGTGTTGTAAGGATGTGTAGGGAGAAAATTTGAAAGGCCAAAGCTCATTTGGAGCTCAATCTGGCTATTGCTGTTAAAGATAACAAAATGTATTTATAAATACATTAACATGAAAAGGAGGACTAAGGAGAATCTCCATCCTTTACTGGATGCAGGGGGAAACAATGACGAGAGATGAGGAAAAGGCTGAGGTGCTTAATGCCTTCTTTGCCTCAGTCTTCAACGGCAAGAGCAGTTGTTCTCTAGACACCCAGTACCCTGAGCTGGTGGAATGGCATGGGGAGCAGAATTTGGTTCTCACAATACACAAGGAAGTAGTTGGTGACCTACTACAGCACTTAGATATATGCAAGTCGATGCATCTGGATGGGATCCAACCAAGGGTACTGAGAAGATTGGTGGAAGAGCTGGCCAAGCTGCTTTCCATCATTTATCAACAGTCCTGGCTATCAGGGGAGGTCCCAGTCGACTGGCGGCTAGCAAATATGACGTCCATCGAAAAGAAGGGTTGGAAGGTACACCCAGGAAACTATAGGCCTGTTAGTTTGACCTCAGTACCAGGGAAGCTCATGGAGCAGATTATCTTGAGTGTAATCACATGGTGCTTGCAGGGCAAGAATGTGATCAGGCCCAGTCAGCACGGGTTTATGAAAGACAGGTCCTGCTTGACTAATCTGATCTTCTTCTATGACAAAGTGATGTGCATGGTGGATGAAAGAAAGGCTGTGGATATGGTCTACCTTGACTTCAGTAAGGCTTTTGATGCCGTTTCCCACAGCATTCTCCTCAAGAAACTGGCTGTTCTTGGCTTGGACTGGTGTACACTTCATTGGGTTCGAAACTGGCTGGGTAGACAGGCCCAAAGAGTCGTGGTGAATGGAGTTAGATCCAGTTGGAGGCCAGTCACTAGCAGAGTCCCCCAGGGCTCAGTACTGGGGCCAGGTCTCTTTAATATCTATAGATTGTCTGGATGAAGGAATTGAGTGCACCCTCAGTAAGTTTGCAGACAACACCAAGTTAGGGCCATGTGTTGGTCTGCTCGAAGGTAGGAAGGCTCTGCAGGAGGATCTGGATAGGCTGGAACGATGGGCCGAGGCCAACTGTATGAAGTTCAACAAGACCAAGTACCGGGTCCTGCACCTGGGGCACAACCACTCTAAGCAGCGCTACAGGCTGGGAGATGAGTGGTTAAAAAGCTGCCTGGCAAAGTAGGACTTGGGAGTATTGGTGGATAGTAGGCTGAATATGAGCCAGCAGTGTGTTCAGGTAGCCAAGAAGGCCATCAGCATCCTGGTTTCTGTGAGAAACAGTGTGGCCAGCAGGACTAGGGAAGTGATTGTCCCCCTGTACTTGGCTCTAGTGATGCTGTACCTTGAGTACTGTGTTCAGTTTTAGGCCCCTCACTACAAGAAGGACATGGAGGTGCTTGAGCGAGTCCAGAGAAGGGCAAAAAAGTTGGTTAGAGGTCTGGAGAACAAGTTTTATGAGGAATGGCTGAGGGAGCTGGGATTTTTTAGTGTGGAAAAGAGGAGGCTCGAGGTGACCTTATTGCTTTCTACAGGTACCTTAAAGGAGGCTGTAGCAAGGTGAGGGTTGGTCTATTCTCCCACATGCCTGGTGAAGGTATGAGGGAGAATGGGCTACAGTTGTGCCGGGGAGGTTTAGGCTGGATATTAGGAAGAACTTCTTTACTGAGAGGGTTGTTAGACATTGGAATGGGCTGCCCAGGGAAGTGGTTGAGTGGTTGAGACCGCCATCCCTGGAGGTCTTTAAAAGACATTTAGATGTAGCACTCAGTGGTATGGTTTAGTGGAGGACTTGTTAGCGCTAGGTTCTGAGATTGGACTAGGTGATCCTGGAGGTCTCTTCTAACCTAGATGATTCTGTGATTCTGTAAGCACACAGAGAGATGCTTGCTCCACACCCCCACAGCACATAAGGAGAGAGAACAGGAAGTGGAGAAGTAAGATAACTTGTGGGTCAAGATAAAGGCATTAATAGGGGAAGAACAGAGGGAAAAAACAAACAAACAAACAAACAAACAAACAAAAAAAAAAACAACAAACAAAACAATAACAAAAGCAATCACTCCTAGAGCATAATGCCAAGTAAAGACATGGCATAGGTTACATCTGGAAAGCAAGTTAACTAAAAACAAAGATAAGATTTTCTGTTTAGTACCCAGACAGCCTGGACTGGGGAAAGTCCTAATGGAATATGACATCCTCAGTAATTGTATGCATGTACTTGTTTTAGCTGGGATAGAGTTAATTTTCTTCATAGTAGCTAGTATGGTGCTGTGTTTGGATTTAGGATGAGAATAACGGTGATAACATGAATGTGTTTAATTGTTGCAGAACAGCGATCACATCGATCCCATAGACAACTTTTCAATTTCTGGTACTGCCCTGCCAGGGATAGGTTGGGGGTGCACCAGGAGTTGGGAGGGGACACAACCAGGACTGCTGGCCCAGATTGGCCAGAGGGATGTCTCTTGTCATGTAATGTCATGGTCAGCAATAAAAACTGGGGTAAGGAAGGACGAAGCAGGAACGGAGTGATTGTGTTTGTCTTCCCATGAAACTGTTATGCATGATGAGTCCTGCTTTCCTGGGAGTGGCTGACACCTGCTTCCTGATGGGAAGCAGCAAATGGGTTCCTTGTTTTGTATTGCTTGTGTGTGTTGTTTTGACTTTACCTATTAAACTGTCTTTATCTCAAGCCGTGAGTTTTCTCACTTTTACCAGTGGGAAGGAGTCAGTAAACATATTTGTGGGGCTTAGGTGCCTGCTGGGGTCAAACCAGGACAAACTCACAAAAACAAAGGCATTTACATTTGTATCCAACCTAATGCTAAAATGCTAAAGATATACTAGCTACTAACTGTATACCAAAGGCTAAAGACATAGTGAAGCTAGGTTTCCAAAGTCCTTCTAACTGAACAAAGATTTTTCTCTCTTGGAAGGAGTTTGCCACAGAGAAACAGGAACCCTGCAGCATGGTATCTGCAACTCTTTCTGCTAAATCTGTAGGGTTTGCCACAAAACTAGGAGCTACATTACCCCACAGCTGTACTTTCATCAAGAATTAAACAGTATTGGAATATCCAGTCAAGTCTAAAAAGCCTCAATAAAGGAGATCAATATTGTGTATAGGATACAGCAGGCACTTTGCTGAATATTCAAGTATTTCATAAAAACACATAAAAAAATTGAAAAGATTACCAGAACCGTATTCATTATTTGTCACAATGAGCACAGCCCTGGAAATACAGTTTCCAGCTGCTGCCCACTAATTCCGATGTCCTATGGCACTACTGCTAAGAGCCAGACTGTCCTTCTATCTGTAGGTTAATTGAGAGACACAGCACATAATGTGAATAATAATAATCTAGGCAGCATTATGATCAGTCAGTTACACAGGTAAGAAGGTCTTAATTGCCATTTAGTGCTGAGAAATGTAGGATCGCCAGAGAAAAATTCAAAAGATTAAGAAAAGAGTCTATCTCACCTTCTTTCATTAACAGAAAATTAAAAAAAAAAAAAAAAAAAAGTTTCCAGAATATACAAATACATTTGGTAAGTGGTACCTAAAGGAAATAAAATCTGTTTTTTCACTGTGGAGGTTTTACTCAGTGGGGCAGCTGAGCTCCAGCACAACCACTCTCTCACTCACCTTACTCAAAAGGAAAGGGGGAGAAAATATGATGAAAAGGTCTCAAAGACAGAATTAGAGAAAATGATTACCTATTACTAACAAACGAGAGTGGTGAGAAACAAACAAACAAACAAACAAAAACATCCCCCCATCCACCCTCTTCTACTTCCTCCTCCCGAGCAGTGCAGGGAAACAGGGAATGGGGGCTATGGTCAGTCCATCCAGCACTTCATCTCTGCTGCTCCTTCACGATCCCCCTCCCCCTGCTCCACGTGGGCTTCTCTCCACAGGATGCCGTCCCTCCCAAACTGAGCCTGTGGAGGCTGCCCACAGGCAGCAGCTCTACATAAACTGCTCCCACATGGCTCTGTTCCACGGGGTCCATCCATCCCCCAGGAGCAAACTGCTCCAGCACGGGTCCCCCACGGGTGGGCGGCAGCTCCCCCCAGACCCCCTGCTCCTGCGTGGGCTCCTCTCCATGGGCTGCAGCTCCAGCCCGGGGCCTGCTGCTGCGGGGGCTCTCCATGGGCCGCAGCCTCCTCCAGGCCACATCCACCTGCTCCACCGGGGGCTCCTCCACCCATGGGGGAGCTGCAGCGTGGAGATCTGCTCCATGGGGGACCCATGGGCTGCAGGGGGACAGCCTGCTCCACCAGGGGCCTCTCCCTGCACAGCCCGCAGGGGAAGTGCTGCTGCCTGCCTGCAGCACCTCCTGCCCTCCTGTGGCACTGACCTTCGGGTCTTCAGGGATGCTTCCCATTTGTCTCTCCCAGTTGCTATTGCTCAGCATTTTTTTTCCTTTTTTAAATCTGCTCTCACAGAGACACAAACAGCTTTGTGTATTGGCTCAGCTCTAAGCAGCAGAGGGTCCCTTTGGAGTTGTCTGAAACTGGCCCTTATCTGACATGGGGCAGCTGCTGGATCCTTCTTACAGAGGCCACTGCTGCAGCCCCCTGCTATCAAAACCTTGCAACATAAATCCAATACATTCACACAGCGGTCTCAGGCTTTCACAAAGACATTTCATACTAAGTATTACACTATAATGAATATATATATGAATATATAATGAATATACACTATATGAATATATATACATGTATTCTTTATATATGACATAATTAATACATATACTAGATTCATTATATTCATTATTATATAAAACAGAATATATATATGTATAAAGTTTAAAACATTTACTGGAAGTAGTTATTAATAACTGAACCAGTAACTGGGTAAGCTTTGATAATAAAAGAAGTGCTATTCAGTGAGATTGCTTTGCCTTTGCATAGTATTCTCTTTAACTGCAGCATATAATAAGTAAGCGTTCATCCACACAGTGCCTCTAAAAATATTAACAATTTAACTAGTCATGCAAGATCCTTATACCCTCAACCAAACCTGCCCATTACTATAACTATTCTGTGTTTGAAAAAATAGATCTGATCTCTGAACTTCTTTGTTTCAGTTAACCAACCATAACAAGCAAGTGATTGCTTGACCTGAAGAGTATTGTGAGGATGACTTCACCCTGGTCCTTCAGTACTACCAGGGTGACATCAAAAATCACAGAATCATGGAACCACAGAATGGTTTAGATTAGAAAGGACCACTGGAGGTCATCCCCTGTTCAAGCAGGGACACCTAGAGCCCATTGCTGAAGGTCATGTCCAGATAGCTTTTGAATATTTCCAAGGAGGGACATTTTCACAACCTCTCTAGATAGCCTGTTCTATTGCCCTGTAAAGTGCATGGTAAAGTGTTTCTTGATGTTCAGAGCATCCCTCCTGTGTTCCAGCTTGTGCCCATTGTCTCTTTTCCTGTCACTGGACACCACTGAAAAGACCCTGGTTCTTATCCTTTTTACACCATCCCTTCAGATATTTGTATACATTGATAAGATTCCCCATGACCCTTCTCCTTTTTCAGTCTGAGCAGTCCCAGCTGCTCTTTCCTTCTCTCACAGGAGAGATGCTCCATTCCTTTTAACATCTTTGTGGCTCTTCATTGGTCTCTTTCCATGTCTATGTCTCATACCAAGGAGCCCAGAACTGGACATATTAATCTAGGTGTGGACTCACCAGTACTGAGTAGAGGATAAGGATCTTGTCCCTTGACCTTCTGGCAGACCTCGCCTAATGCAAGCCAGGATACCATTAGCTTTCTTCACTGCAAGTACACATTTCTGGGTCATGTACAACTGCTAGCTCACGTTCAAAAGGACAACCCCCAGGTCCTTTTCTGTCGGGATGCTTTCCATCTGGGTGACCCCCAGCATGTGTTGATGCCTTGAATTTTTTCTTCTCAGGTGCAGGACTTAGCACTTCTCCTTGTCGAACTTCAGGAGGTTCTTGTCAGTCCGTTTCTCCAGACTGCCAAGGTCGCTCTGGATGAAAGCATGACCCTCTGGAGTGTTATCTCCTCCTTCCAGTTTTGTGTCTTCTGCAGATTTGCTGTGAGTACACTGCCCATTGTTCAGATTATTAATGAAGATGTTAAACAGGACTAGACTAGGTATTAACCCCTGGGTTACACCACTAGTTACTGTCCTCAATTTAGATGTTACATCAGTAATCACAACCCTCTGGGCCCTGCCATTCAGCCAGTTTTCAATTCACCTCACTGCCTGCCCCTCAAGTTCACACATCAGCACCTAGTCCGCGGGGGGATCTAATAGGGGACAGTGTCAAAGGCCTTACTAAAGTCCAGGTAGATGATATTATATGCTCTCTCTTCATCCATCAGGCTGGTCTTTCATTGTGAACGTGTATCAGATTGTTTTTCCCTTGAATACTTTCTGACTCCTCCTGGTGATTTTCTTGCCCTTCATGCTTCAGGGGGTTTCCAGTTAGCTGCTTCATCACCTTCCCAGTGGTTGAAGTGAGACTGACAGTGCTGTAAGTACCCAGGTCTTCCTTCTTGCCCTTCTTGATTTTATCAGTGCATTTGCTCTCATCAGGCACTTCCCCCAGTCACCAAGGGACCAGTCAATCAAGATTATTGAGGTGGCTTTACAATTATATCAGCCAGCTGTCTCAGCTCTCATGGATGCATCCCAGCAGAGCCCATGCACTCCTGTTTGTCCAGTTTTCTTAAGTATTCTGTGACCTGATCTTATTCACATGAAGTTTATATCTTCCTTGCTCCAGCCGTTCTTTCTGGCCTCTGATTCCCAAAGGCTAGTTATGCTACTAAAGGCTGAGTCAAGGGAGGTATTTCTGATAAAACCTTATATGGCTCAACAATTAGAAAAATAAAACAAAACAAAACAAAACAAACAAACAAACAAACAAAAAACCGTATATAGTTTTTCAACTACATTCTAAAAATACTATTTTCCATTTGAGTGTTCCACTTTCAAAAACAACAACAGAATCCTACATATTTCTAAAATATGTATCAGTTTAATTGCAATCATGTATTTTGCAGCAGTTAAAAAGTAACACCCAGTGGAAATAGATACCTTAAAAAATGGAAGAGCACTAAAACCAGGATCAGCACATGGACAGATTATCATTCAAATTCTCTCTCTTTTTTTATTTTTTCTTAATGTTTGTCTGAAAATATGTTATAATTTATTATATCTCAGATGATTTTCCTTTCATGAGTCTTACTGTACCTTTAACACACAAGATGTTATGTCAGCTGTGCATTCAATAGAAAATCATTTGTATGTTCTGTGGTTTTAAGAATGTATTGTATTTTCTCGTGAGAGTTTGTCCAGAGAAATATATTTTTTAAATTTCCATTGTTTTTAAGTAAAGATTTACATTCCATTACCAGTGGAAAAAATGGGTTGGGAAAAAGTCCATATTAATAAAGAGATAGGGTTAACTGACTATATTTCTTCGATTTAATCCTCAGCAGTTTAAATTTTGGGAATATCTGTCAGACAAAAGAGAATAAAATTTATGATCTCTGCTCTTCTCAGTAAGAGAAATATAATTAAATATGAAAACAACATAATACATTTGAAGTAATACATTTCCTAGCACCAAAGTAACTTTCCAAATATGAAAGCAGACCTACTGAATCTGAAGACATAAAAACACCCTGATAAAAGGTAGAAGAGAGGTCACAGAGTATGCAGTGACATTAAAAATCAAATCTTTTCTATGCAGTAGCTCTAGCACCACAGATATAGGCTGACATAGTCAAAATGGATAGTTGCTTAGGAAGACTTAACTTTTATATGCAGAATGTCTATCCCAAACAGTTTCATTGTTTGTTTATTTGTTTGTTTTTGTTTGTTTTTGAGATTTTATATAAAACTTCTGAGTAACTTCCAAGAACAAGGTATAAGAACAATCATCCTTCAGTCATGTTAGAAAAAATCAGCTGAGAGGAAATGTTGTTGCTTCTTTTTGAAGAGCATGGCTGAATTTTAGAAGATGGATCAGAAATGTGTCTTCTATTGCTAAGAATGTATGTATAAATTCACTGGAAAGGCTTAGGATATGTACATATTCATTACAGAACTACTAGACTCCTGCAGCTAATTTTTTTGAGATTCATGTCATAATGATACTGGCATGATACTGGCATGATACATGATACTGGCAGCTACAACCTGGGTAGTTCTGTCATCACCATTACAATGAATTGCCACTCCACCACATGATAAATAGTAATGATGAAATGTAGAGCAAGATGTCTGAGCCTCCTTTGTTCCTAACACTTCATCTGCTGATGGAAAGTTATATATTTACAGCAACAAGAACAAGAACATGCCTACATTGGAAACTATTCCTGTTTCTGTCAAAACATGTTAGATAAACAGTGTTGTAGGTTATGAAGAAAGAAATAGCATTTAAAGCTATAAAGAGAGGCTGTACACTTTAGCATATTTGTAAGGTAAAGTAGGAAATGGAGACCTCCCATATTCCAGACAAGGTGATCAAAATCCTGTTTGCCAGTGGTTTTATTTCTCTTGCTGAAGGACAAAAGTGATAGGTTTTTAATGTCAGAAATCTTTTTCACTAAGGAAAAGTATTGTATATCTAATAGATTTATTTCAGACATTTCACATTTATTTCACATTTTTGTGTATTTTATCTGCTGATGCAGGAATGATACCATATATTAGAAAATCCATTACAACTTTACAAATCTGTAGCTTACTGACTGTTGTGCTTGATGTCAAAATACAATAATTTCTTCAACCATTGCTAGCAATCACGCTAGAGTGTGATGGATTTTTTGACAAGTAAAAGGTATATTTTAAGTGACATTCATGCCTAGATACCTATAAGATGCTTCTGGTACATCACTTGTGATTAAAAAACTGTAGGTATTTCTGATGCTTGACAAGTTTTGAAGACTGACAACATTTTTAATGCATTTATTCTAAACCAAACACTTCCCTCTCGGTGGTTAGCACTCAGATTGTACAGAAACTGAATAAAAAGTTGAGTGGGTGCCTATTGGAAAACAAATAAATACATAAATAAAAAGCTGTTGCAAACAATGAAATTAATTTTTTATTGTTTGCATTATGTTCAAGATTTTGTGGTGCTGTAACTACTCTACAAAATTTTGAAGTTTCCCAAAAGCTCACAACTCAAATACCCACTAGACAGTTCAGAAAGTAAGAGCAGAGTGTGATAAGCCTCAGTAAGAGCTGTAATTTCATAAAGCTGCTGTAGTGTTAGACGTAACCAGCCCTTTAAGCTTGATTTATCTCTGCTTCCACCTACAAAAAACCCCTCTTTTGTCCCACCTTAACTTTATGCAAACAAGTAAGCCGCCCCTATTCCCATAATTAATTTTCCCAGATGCTGATATAGCAAAAAGTACTCCTTTATAAATCTGTATGAATGCAAGCAACTTGACACTTATGCCCTGGCAGGATTCACAGTTCAGTGATTTTTGGCATCCCTGGGGATGAGGCTACTGGTTGTATTCTGAAAACTCTTCCTAAACAATGCGTTGCACAAATTCAGGCAGGAAGACCTATCATTGTTATTCTGTCCCCTGCATAGCAGTAGTACACTTTTTCTGGAGGAATGTCAAAATCTGTCTTCTGCCCACTCACTGTTGGCAGGAGGTGATTTTATGCTTCCACTCAAAGCCACAAAGCCTAAAGCTGTGTCTTCTGCAGTTTATTTCATATAAATATTTAAATACTTTAGTGGCAAGAGATAGAAAGGAGAAATTAATCTAGAGCTTCCCTCTCACATGGAATGTAGTATTCAGGCTAAAATCTCTTTTTTGCTGAAGGCAATATCACTTTGGTTACTGCTTTAAAACCGTATTGTTGTTCAGGAGTGGGACTTACAGATGCACCTAAGGTGGTATATAAATGTTCCTTTAAAGAGAGATGGGTTTAAGTAAGTCTTCACAAAATTAGTCTCATAGAGTAATTCATTTTATTTTCTAGTAGCTTTGCTACAAATATACAGGAAAATTAAATAGTCTGTAACTAATTTGCTAAAGGTTAATTATTATTATTAATTATTATTATTATTATTGTTGTTGCTATTTTGATCACTTGGCTTACACCTTCTAGTAATCTGAAGTTTAAAATCTGAACGGCCATATCAATACAGAAATACACATGCTAGAAGGATGAACTAGCACTGATTTTGCTTAAAAAACCTAATGACAAAACTGAAAAACTTCACATATATCATTAATGACATAATTCCAGATAATGAACACATCTGTTAAAATGGAAGGTATGGAGAAGGAAAGCCTTCAGAAAGGCTTTCAAAACAAACAAACAAACAAACAAAAACAAACAAACAAACAAACAAAAAACTGTTTAAAACAGTTGCTGATGATACTGTAGATAAAAAACAGTCAGAATATATGGTCTTTCACTCAGTATTCTGCCCAAAATCTTGTGTGACCTTATCATCTCAATATTTCCTGCTTGTAAAGTGGGATAATAAAGCTAGTGTTACTTAAAAGACTCATTTCATTAACATTTGTAAAAAACGTTTTAGATTCTCAGATGAAAAAGTGCAAAAGATTTTTTATTGCTTTAGCAGAACTGCAACTTCTCTTGTGCTAGCTAGTTATCTTCCAAGGAAGTTGAGATAAGAAAGTAAAAATAATAACAATCCACTTACTTAGACATTACCTCTGCTCTAAATAGAGTATTATCAAAACAGTATTTCTTCTGCATTTTATTATTTTATTCACACCAGGAAAAAAAAAAAAAAAAAAAAAAAAAAAAAAAAAAAAAAGCCAGTTATATGTCATTTATACTGCTATTTCAGTTCATATCTTCTGTGTTCATGAATATTTATATGTATGGAATCACAAACCCATTCAGGTTTTCAGATCAGAGTAGCAAATGTCTCCAGAACATTAAATCTGAGTCAGCAAAACTTATTTCTAATTGAAGGATGATAAGAGAGTGTTGTCAACAATGTGGTCTACAATGAAGAACTCTGCTGGCAGTCTTTCATCACCGTACTCAAAACTAAAGACAAATCCAAACTCCCTTAAAGGCAGTGGAAGTTCCATGATTAATTTCAAATGAATATTTTATCAGTGAAAATTTTGATGTCTTCATCCCTAGCTAATAAAAAGATGCATGCCGAGTATGTTATATATTCAACAAATACAGGCTTTAGGATATTAATAACTTTGTGTTTGGTTTGGTTTATTTTTACAACATTTCATTCAAATTATTGGTGAAACAAATTCCAGCAATCTGCTTTTAAAGCTACCTGTACAAATATGTTGGATCTTTATATTTGCAATAGTATTCATATTGGGAATGACAGTCTGCTCATCTGTCATGTTAGCTGAAGTCAGGAAACAAAAGTAAGATGCAACTTTTGAATAGTTATAATGAAAAAAGATTTCTGTTGGTTAGTGTTTAACTAACCAATAGGTTAGTGGTTGGTGTTTAAAACAATTTAAACAGTTAATACAGTTTAAACATGTTCAAATGTCAATTTTTAAAAGTACCAACATATAGTATACAGCTACTTGTTCATTATTACCTATTAGTGTTGTGTTGTATACATTTGTGGATGTCAGTGACATTCTGTCTCATGAATACTAGAGAAAAGAAAGATTTTTATTTATTTATTTATTTATTTATTTATTTATTTTTTATGAAGCTGAATATCCTTAATGCCAGCAGTCAGTTATACATATATATATATATAATATATACAATAAAATAAATAAAATGATATTGTATTTAAGGCTGTAGCTAACAACTACCTAAAATGGTAGGAACATTACATATTCCTGAAGATCTTCTGCTGTAAATGAAGCATACTATAATTCCAGAGAAGAGCTGTGGTTCTGGATCACTGTGAAGAATTCAGCTTATGGAATGTACTTTTTTTTTTTTTTTCTGCACTTTAAAGAATTTGTTTGGGATATATCATATTTCTGAAATTAATTTCAGTAGGCGGTAATGCATTAATAAACTGATAAAGAACTACATTTCTCTAACTATTATTATGGAAGCCAAACTGAGGTATAAATGACACTGTAAATACCAACACTATTTATTAAAAAAATTGCTTGTAATAATCATTGTTATATGAATTAAGCAAGTAAAAAAAATAAAAATAAAATAACCAGAAGGATTGATTGATTAATTCACTTTAAATAATAGATCAAAGTTTTTGAATCCTTGCCTCTTTGGGAATTATCAAGCTCTGGGACATAATTTGATTTTAACACTTCATTGCTATAGTCCTTATAGCATGTATAGCTTTTTGTATCATAAATTTGTAAGTGCAGTTATTCACATCACCTTTGAATGTGAACTGGAATAACAGTATTATTCCCTATGTCAATGATTTGACATAAAATGTTCTGCTGTTTGCAGTCTTTGCTCCTTTCATTCCTCCATATCATGCCTCAATGAAAAAAAATAAATAAATAACCTTTACAAAATGGTTGTAAGAAGCTCATACCTGTGAATATGTATGACAATTATCTGCAATGCTTGCTCTAGCAAATAAATATTTGTTTATCCAAATGCTTATGAATAAATACTATGAATATTTTTGTGTTTGTATACAATTACTCATTTAATATAAACCTAGTGAAAGGCTAAACATGGGCAAACAATGATTTACAGATAATTACACTCTGGAGGATGTACTACCTGCTGGAAGAAGGAGAAGCACTTCTTGCTTTGTTTCAGCAAGTTTAACGAGACGCCCTCTCTCCAGATCCAAAACATAGGATTAAAAAGAATACTAAAGCTTTATATTTGGATTTATATCCAAATAAAAAATGAGCTAAATCTATGGTCAGCAAACTGACAGTAGAGAGTGACAATACACTGTAGGCAGATCACTTCCCAGCTTCTGCAAAGAGATATGTTTATCTGTTCTGGGAAGAACTTGCAAATGTTTGCAATTAGAGATTAAGAAATAAACACAAATGCTGCCTGTAAAATATGAGGTAATTCTTCCTCTATATGCAGTGGTGGTATGGCCTGAGTTGCAGTACAGTTTCTAGTCTGGGGTACATCAATTAAAGAAGATCATGACACTTGTGGAGAAGGTCCAGGAAAGATCAGAGAGACCAAGTGGATGTTTAAGTAACATAATATGTGAGAAAAGGTTGGGGTTGGTTAATGTAAAAATATGATGACTGGGGAGCATATAACTGTAGTCTTGAAACACTAAGAAGCTGCAGCGACGAGACGTACAGCTTATTCTCCATATCCTAATCACGAAACAGTGATCTTCAACCACAGTAAGGAGAATTTTCAGAACTGGGGGAGACATTCCAATGGTGCAGGTTGAGAATGGAATAGGAGGTCTATCAGAAACAACTAGGTTACTCAGAATAGACTGAGTAAGTCTCTACCAAGGTTTGCATAAATATAATTGATCTTATTTTGAGGTAGAGCAGTGGACTAGATGATTGACCTCTTCATCACCCTTGAGCCATATACTTCTGTGATGCAAGACTAGATGAGGGCCAGTGTGAGTCCATAGTCCTTCAGTATCAACATTCCTTGCTCTAAAATATGTCAAGAAGAAAAGATAAATATAACTCCCTTATTAAAATTCCTGCTTTGAGTTATTTCAGTCACCTGTCATAACAAGTTCTTAAGAAACAGCTGAAGCTTACAGATGCCAAAACTATCTGGGTCTGTTAAATAACTGGGAGTAACAGATGCAGAATTACCAAACACAAATCTACTCTAAGGGCTTTAGTACTTGGTATTCCCTCTGGAATTTGATAGAAGACTTTTGTACCACTGAATGGGAATTAAATAGAGATTTAAGGAAAAAAAAAAAAAAAAGTATTAAAAATAATTGTCCCTAACAGTAATGTCATTCTATCAGGTTGACTAGCAACAATTTTCCACCCTTGTTTTTCCTCTGTTAGATTTAAGTAAAACTAAAGAAACCTACTGAAAGACTCATGAGGATACTGTCTTCGAACAAGTGTGGGTAGACTTTAAAAAAAAAAAAATAGAAGGTGAAGAAGGAGAAGGAGAAGAGAAGGAGGAGAAGGAGAAGGAGAAGGAGAAGGAGAAGGAGAAGGAGAAGGAGAAGGAGAAGGAGAAGGACAAGGACAAGGACAAGGACAAGGACAAGGACAAGGACAAGGACAAGGACAAGGACAAGGACAAGTTTTTTAGCAGTTTTGAAATATGATCTCCAATACAAGCATAACAATTTTAAATGTGAGAATAAATACAATTGATTATATTTAATTGTATATAAAGCAAAGCAGCAAAGCCATCCTTCCAAACAGGGATGTTATTGCTTCATTAGACAACATTTTTGTTTAAACATAGATTTTGTGTATTTGATCTCTATTTAGTATTTACATCTTCTTTGCTAAATGACTCAGCAGAAAAGGACTCTACAGAAATGCTCAGAGCCTTCTCATTTAGCAGTAGTAATCCTACCCCAGCAGCTGTGCCACATAACACATAACACAGCTCACCTCTTAAATTTAGGACATGAAATGGAACAAAGAATCTGAACACAACATCCACATGGATGCCTCTAACACAGTAGTATTTACCTCATGTGCATTGCGGTGATAACCTGTGTAAGGATTGCTGGTGCCTGTGTACAAAATAAATAGTAATTATCATTAATATATATTATAGGATTTTCATTACTGTTTTTTATTATTATTATTATTATTATTATTATTATTATTATTATTATTATTATTATTATTATTATTATTATTATTATTATTATTTGGTTTCCAGCAGATAAGAGCTTGCAAGACATGGAAATTGCCACACCACAGCTAAAATTATTAACAACTTGCAAAAATTTAACATTGGAAGCTACCTGGAGAAACCATATAGTCCAGTGCTGCATAGGCCAAGTGATTTAACCTCTCATGTAGAAACAATTCACATGAAAGATATGTTATTTGAATGTGCTTATTAGTTTTAGAGATCCAGAGAATAAAAAAATAACTGGGAATAATAATTGAGAATAAAAAAAACTGGGAATTTTCAATGGTTACTGAAATTTGGTCATATATTGCTGAGCTTGGTACTAGAGGTGCAAAAATTAGCTCATGTTGGTAATAAGTATTCACACAACCAATGTCTAAACATTTTTATACATAAATAAGTAGACCTATTTACAACTGTCAAATATCACAGAAGTTCACATTTGGCTTCAAACTTCAAAATATATAATACAATAAACAAACTCTGCTATGTTCAGCGATGTAACCCTCTCTTGGTACAAAGGTGAGAGTCTATCTTAATGTTAAAGAGATTGCTCAGCTTAATAGCATTTAATAGCACTCATCTCTCAGATGAGTACATCTTCATGAATCCCAAAATTTTATATATACATATACATCGTTTTCAAATTATGCAATACATCTATTATTTAATGTGATATTGTAACTGCTCTGTTCACTACTGCCATGTGTGCTGTATTTTCTTTCTCCAATGTATCCACAGTGGGAGTGACAGAAGAGATATTTCAAGTCCAATCAATTGTAACAAAACGTTTCATAGTCCTACGCTATACACTAGGAAGAACAATGGGTCCATTCCTTCATTCACAGCATGTTTGTGAGTGTGCATCAGCATAACTGTTCCAAGTAGATGAACCATTTTGTACAAATTGACAAACTTGACATGGGACTGTATCACACACTGACATCGTCATTTTAAGAATTATTTCTTCCTACAGTCAGTTATAAATCCAAAATATACATGATCATATTTGTTTATTCTGTGTGCTCACCATGATATAATACATAATAATACATGATATAATAGTGGGAGTTGTCCTTGACCATGGCAAGAGATTTGGAACTAGATTATCTTTAAGGTCTTTTCCAACCCAACCCATTCTATGATTCTGTGACTCTATGATTCTGTGATTCTATTCATGTGTGCTCACCAAGGAGTTAATTGGTGGACGTGGATGAAGGCTGCTATTGTCTGTGTCAGCTGCTCTATTTGTGCAATTCACAAAATATAAATATGTGCAATATGTAAACATGTACATACAAATATACATTAAAAAACATTTTATCATCAACTCCAACATCTGGAGAGGTAAGGGGTTGGATGTATATGGGATACCCCAGGCGATCAAAATTAATAGTTCAAGGCCATAATAATGGGTTCCTTAGAAGCACAAATGCCTCCTCCAGGACATATCTGACTGTCACTAAGCAGAAAAGAACCCAAATCATGTGTATATAACACAACCACTATATAGACAACGGGGTACTTCCACACAGTACAAAGGTCCCCATTGTAAATGCATTTCATAGCTGTCTATGCTGGCTTTGGGTGGAACCTCTTATGTCCAACAACTTATATTATTGCCCGTGTTTCCCAGTAAAAACATTGGACCGCTGGAGTCATGCTGTTTGGAGGCAGGATAAAGTCACTTATAAGCTACTACTTTTTAGACAGTGAACCTCCTCTGCACTCACATCACTGGCCATAAATTTGATAAATTGACTGTGGATAGCTGAAAGTTGACTGTACGTTGAAATGTAGTATTTTAGCCTGAGTATTGTGAATGACGGTTAACACAGAACATTTTGATCACAAAAGGCTTTATATATTCAACATTTCTACTTCTCTTTCTGGTTGATAAGGTTTTATACATTTTATAATTCTGGTGAAAGGTACTGAATTATAAGGAAAATATGAAATCCGTCAGTAGGACTGGACTGGACCTTTTTTTTTTTTTTTCTCCCACTCTATATACTAGGCCTAGTTATTTCTGCTTCTTTCAATTACTGTTAGATGCAAAAAGTTACCCAGTAGCTAGACATCCAGTCATATTTTTTACATTTCTGTTTTTGGGCTTTTAAAACCCAGGGGCTTTATTTGAAGATTTCTGTCATGTAGATGAATCTTCTCATGTAATGTCTTATGCCACTATATCAGATCCCTGAAAGATGCTTAAAAGATGCATAACATTTTTACAGGTTTCTTAAAATTCTTCCAACAGATAGTTTTGTACTCCCCAAAGAGACTGTGTAGTAATAGAAGTTATTCATCTGAAAATATGGATGATATAATCCATGTAAAGAAAAAGGTCCATGAATGACCTGCTTCATGAAGCACAGTCACCTACAGACATTCACTAATTTTCTTTCTCTCTGGATAGTTATTTTCCAAAGCACACAGTAAGGGGAGGTACATTTGGGTTATCATTGAAGTTTTAAAGGAGCTTCAAAAAGGGAAAGAATTCATTAAATTTTGTCTGTGGATTCACCTGCTAGGCTTTCTTTAATTCAATACAGCATACACCTGTTCCATTGTGTTGTGGTTATTTGTTAAGAAGCAATGAAAAAGCAGTTATGCTGTTTGGCTAAGATCTAAATTTGCTTCACAGGTTAGATATGCTTTAGGCTTTGAAAGGCTCATCATTGCGTATTTTAACTCACCATATTGTACCTTAACACACCAGCAGCCACCCACCCTCTCCCCAAAGTAGACCAAAAGAGTTCTTACAGAGTTCTTATTCACATGGCAAATCCACTAATAAACAAATAGTAACAAAGGAATCATGATTGGATATAAAGTGAATTAATTTATTTCTCCAATGTAAATGAAGCCAGATTTCATTTTCTTAAGAATCACAGAAATTTGTATTTATTTATTTATCCCACCATGGGAAGTATTCATCACAATACTTCAGGTCTCTTAGGTCTCCTATAAGATTTAATTTCTGCTTGAACAATGTGTCACTCTTCTGACCCAAAGGATTTGAATATCATTTTATCTTATGGGACTCTAGAATAAAAGGGTTTCTGAAAATTAATACATTTAACAATGACTAACAGTTTGTCTGATCAAACAAAACCCTTTTCTGTTTACCGGGGAAAAGAGTATGTGGAAGACAGAAAAAGACTTGTTTTGAGGAGTCCTATTAAGCTTACTAAAAAATAAAATTTGTGTCACACTAAGCAACTGAGAATTCCTCTAAAGAAGCAGAAGCATATTATTAAAACTCAGAGGATGATATCATTTTTTATTTATTTATTTAGATTTCCCTACAAATTTGCAGTTCTGCCTTCTTCAACAGAGATCATATTTTTCCAGTATTTCTGAATTCAGGAATTTGTGACAAAAAGGCTCTGCAAAGGCAAAACAAAGATACAGAGAGGCACAACATATCTAGAGAGGCTTGTCTTACCCCTCACACTCAGCTATCTCAATTTCTGAGATCTGCTCCAACCACTCTTTTCTCTCTCTCTTTTTTTTTTTTTTTTTTCTCTTTAATTTAGAATTTAGACTAGAACTTAGACTTTAGAACTTTAATTTAGAGCTTAGACTTTTAGGTACAATAAGTACCACAATTCTGGCATTATGTACTTTAGTGGGAATCAGCATATCAATTGCTATATTCACAAATGTTTAGAATTTTACTTATTATTTATTTTTTATGAATTTTCTTACTCATTCTAGGCTCTGCTGTTTTCTTCCATCAACCCACTACCATTTGTGATTCATCATCCACTTCATTTATGACAAAAGCTGTATCAATTATTTCTGTAGCTGCTTTCTAGATGAGAGCATTGAAAATGTTGAGGGATCAGAAAAAGCAAGCAAACAAACAAACAAACAAACCAATTATAATTCTTGCTGTTAATACTTCCCCCCAAAAAACAAAACAAAACAAACAAATAAACAATCAAAAAAAAACAGTTAATTTTGGCCACATGGCAAAAATATATATATTCTAAACAATTGTTGTGAGCATTTGCTCCCAGCATGTAAATCCAGGACATGTATTTTAAAGTTGGCAGCTTTGTACAATGATAATTCTTCCATAAAAAATAAACTGCATTAGAAGAGCAATTGTTTATCTCTACATTCCAAAATTCAGCTTGGCTCATACTAAATGTGTTTGTGTCATTCATTTCAGCCACCATTCCAGAGCTGTAATACTTTTTTTGTTGTTGTTTTCTTTTTTATTATTATTATTATTATTTATTTATTTATTTTATTTTATTTATTTTATTTATTTTACAGTGTCATGGACAAGGGTCATCTTTTTTTCATTTGGTAATGTGGTAAATTGTATACAATTGTTGATTTTCATGAGATCACAAAATATAGATATCACACCTCACCAAATAAAATACATAGAACTCACAGCTAATTTCAGTGAATTAATTATCAACATTACATCACAAATAAACCAGCTAGAAAATCTTGGGAGACATGGAACATGTCAAGTACATTACCAAACAGTTCACAGTGGATCATAGTTAATGCATTTTTTTCTCATGCACAGCTTTGAACACCTACATTTGGGACTTAAAATGTTGTTAATCTTGTAGAGCCACAGTGCATGTTCCAAGAAACCATAATTAATTTGCAACAAACTAAGAGGTTGTCTTATCTATAAGCAAGCAAGATTTCCACGAAGAACAAAACACATTGGTAAGCAAAACACAAAATCAACAGCATTCTCATTCTCCTTCCATTCAAACTCCATCAAAAGCAACAAACAAAAACAAACAAACAAAACCAAAAAAAAAAACAGAACTTACTGATTTGTGAGTGTCTATCAGAAAGAGGCTTCAGAGCATAATGTCAAATCAAAAAAACTATGACCCAATGCTAAACAAAAGCAATTACCAAAGAATCAAGACATACTTGGTCAAATGAATAGATTCTGTGGAATATAGAAAGTATGAGATTTTTATTTATTTATTTATTTATTTATTTCATCTTTTGTGGTATAATGTAAAATTGAATGGACAGGTGACTTGGAAAGCTAATACAACAAACTTAGTTGTTTTCAGTCTGTCTCTTCAGTTTCTTAATATTTTAGCACAATAAATCTTTCCAATGATATTTCATAAATATCCCTTCAAAGAACAGATGAAGGATGGACAGTGACTAAAAGTTAAATAAAATAAACAACAGTTGTATTAAAATCTATCAATTTCTTTTTCAAACTTCGCTTTTCAAGAGAAAGGTATCTTTTTATAGTTAAAATCTAGCATATGTAGTTGTTAAACAATGATTTCAAAAGAAAATGGATGACACTTCCTAGTATTCAAGACTCTCATTGAATTTCCAGTTATATGAATACTCATCAAGATATTTTACTGTGACTGATACTTTATTAACCCTATGGACCAAGACAATGAATGTTAAAGATCAAAAAACTGAATCTAATATTGTCATTATATTCAGACATCGTTTCATCTAGTCATTATGATCAGTTGAAAACAGATTCTGTGGAAGACAGAGCAGTGTAATCTATGATGTACTTTGCATATTGTGGATCAAGAATACAATTTAGGCCTTAAAATATGTGCTGAAACCTCCTAGGCTGAAAGCAATTTCCATCACACTGAATGCATAATGATCCTTTCAGTAATCCAGAAGAATATAGGCCACAATCATTTTAACATTCATATGTCAGTGATACATAAAATGGAAAATGTATAAAGGAATACAATGATCAGACGAAAGTGAGGACATAGGTGATGTTGTGAAGTGCTTCTGTATACAGCATATAACTGTTCAGCCTAAAAGTGCAAACCCAAGGTTTGAGCTATGACAGATACTTCAGACGTAAAGTTCAGATAAACTCTGCTTGAGATGAATATGCCTTTTAACCATTTAGAAATCATCACAAGACAGCATTAATGATCAAATACTGCCTAAAACTAAATGAATGAAAAAATAGCATTAGATTGTATTGATGATGTATTGCTTCACCAAGAAACAGTAACTCTTGAAGTAAATTTTACAGGAGACAGATGTAATTCAAAAGGTTTCTATGAGTTGCAATGAATTCTGAAAAACAAACAAAAAACTACCCTTAGAAATCACCAAACAATGACTATGATAATCAATTCAGCTTCTTTTTCCAAGATTAGATATTAAATAATTCAGTAAACAATAAAAGATTTAAGTGTTTAGTTATATTTTTAGGTACTACCCAAAATATTAACTTTATTTTAGTGCATTGTTAAATAATGTTTATGTTTTATTCTGGCTATTCTCAGAAATGCTGATGTTCACAGCTGACCAAATGAACTGGCAGAAATCCTGTATTTAGTATACATCATTCCTTTTGTTGGGCAGCTATTCTCTCTACCATGTACCCTGCATAACTTCAAATAGTGTATTAATTTACATAGATTGAGCAAGGGAAATAATTTAAGGATCACAGACTAAGGACTTAATGGTTGGTAGCAGTTATTAGATCAGACTGCAGCAAGAGCAGTTTAATTAATATTATTTCTTGTCTCCTGCAGTCAGAAAAAAAAAAAAAAAAAAAAAAGACATTTCCCCTGACAAAAATATCTAACTATTATGGACCAAGATAAATACAGTCGTTCAAGCTAATTAGTCCCTTTGTGTTAGATGCAAGTATACACAGTCCTCACACAAACTCATCAACAGGTTGGCTGCTTGCCTTCTCAATGCTAAACTTGTTGTTTCTTCCCTTAGAGAATTATTCTCCCCTGTCAGAAAATGCTATTGAAATTGCTGAGATGAGATTTCCAGCAAGTCTCCTCCTCAACAGGGACAAACTCCTTCAAGCTCCTTCAAACAGGGATGAAGATAAACTGTATATCTTTTGTAGGAATGTGAATTTTTATTAAGCTTTTTTAAAATGTCCATAAAGGGTTGGTTCTTCTGAAAAATGAAATAATTCATAACCAGTACAGAACTAGGTCTCCATATTTAAAACTCAACCCTGTTTCTGATGTTCTGTCCAGCCTTTCTAGACACTAAATCACTTTCTGTGATTTTTCAGTCACAGATCTATGTTTAATGTTTAATGTGAAAATTGTTTACATCTCTAATATATTTAGATAGTAAAACCTTGCTAATGTGATTTTAATTACCTGCAAACTGTATTCTTTATCCTTGCTTTGTTGCTTCACTGCTTTCACAATGGTAATACGGAAATCTTTGTGAATGACCATTATAATTGATTTTTTTTTCTTGAACTGCTTTTCCTAAATGTTTCATGATCGCTAATATCATTCAAACAAGATGACTGCTGGGATAGCCCTAGTCTATATATGTTGCTGTTTTAGATTCTAAGTTTACAGGGGTTCTGGTATTGAATTCTTTGTTGACTATTTGACTTTAACCTTACTATAATACAATACACCACTGCTCTCCTTACAAAATATACTCTACCCTCCCTGCAAACGTTTTTATTTTCCATTTAAACATTTTATGTTATTATGCCATAATACTTATACAAGTACCATTTTCTTTAAAGTCTGATCTTACTTTTTTGGGGGACTTGCAGAATTTACACAGCAATAATACAGGACAAAAGAGAGAGAAAAAAAACTGTCTTATATTTTGTTCAAGGAGATACATGTGAATACACCATCTGTAATATTTTCTCTTTCGTGTATGTAATTCCTTCTGGAAGAAATATCAGATTCTGGACTCATGACCCAAGAAACAACAACCTATCATTCTTCCTTTTTGCTCCCACTTCTGCTTAACACTACCAGCAAAACTGGTCCTGCATTTTGCAGCTTCCAAGGAAAGGTAGCAGCAGGCTATAATGCATCTGTATGCATCCAATGCATCTGTACGCATTAGGAGCCAACATGGATTTTTCATAAAAGTCCAAATCAGCAAAATTACACTAGCTGAATGAATTCGAAGTATCAGGGTGACTTAATTCAATGGGAGTTCAACACCTGAAAACTACAAGAGACAGTGGGCTATAATTAAAAGGACTTAGGCTTAGTGCTCTAAACTGAATTTCAGGCTAGCAAGTCTCAAACATAAGACTCTCCTGCTGTGCCTAATACATTATTCAGTAGCTGTGGCTGGGGTACAGAGGGTACAGTCCTGACACAAATCAGAAATGCTGTCTTGTAGTGGTGGTACTTAAACCATGAATGAAATATTGTCAATAGGCAAATTTTAATACAATATAATAGCATATCAAAATTATGGAGGTTTTTCTCACTGCTTTTATGATCCCATATCTATGAAAACTGTAGTTAAATTCTTCCAATTACCAGAAGACTGAATATTTCATGAAGGGAAAAATACTAAATAATCTTTTTTTCCAGTAATAGGAAAGAATTATCTGCAGACAATGCTATTTCTTGTTGCTACTAACTCACAGCATGGTTACTTACAGCAAATAAAATGAAACATTTTAACAGGTATCAAAGTGAGAAAACTTGTGGATAGATTTGTCATCTTACCTTTATTTGATTTGCATAAGCTTCCAAATGTTGAAGATAATCCCTCTGTGTCAGTGCCTAAATGTGATGCAAATCACATGAACATAGAGTAATTTTTTATTTCTTTTTGATATTGTTAGCATGTGACATAGCTTGAGGCAATGGCCTCAAGCTGCACCAGAGAACCTTCAGATTGGATGTCATGAAAAATTTCTTCATGGAAAGGGTTGTTAGGCATTGGAACAGGTGGCAGAGTTGCCAGCCCTGAAGATATTTAAGAGGTGCACGTATGTGTTGCTTAGGAACATTGTCTAGTAGTTAACTTGTAGTGTTAGACAGATGTAATTGATGATCTTAAAGGTCTTTTCCAACCTAAATGATTCTACTGTTCCATGACATGTGTTAGTTTGTTGCAGCACATCCAAAATCTTTTATGATGCTATGATTAAAAAAAAAAAAAAAAGAAAGAAAAAAGAAAAAAAGAGTTGCTCTATTTCTTTCCCACATGCATACACAGATATAAATGTGCTAAGAAAAAGCTGATGCTCTTAAAGAGGTGATTCCTCTCAGTAATCCCCCATGAATACATGATAACATAAAATGTTACCGTTAAGACTGTGAAAGCCTACTGAAACAGAAAGAAAGTGCAGACCTGGTACTACACTGGTTAAGGTGGGTTGCAAAAATAAATAAATAAATAAATAAATAATAAAAATAAAAAATTAATAAACATAAAGGAAAGGGAAAGAACAAGTAGTAGAAAAAGCTGTCAGTTACTGAAACCATATGTGTTAAACCAGCTCTTTAAATATCTTAATTTTCTGTGTCAAGTATTCCATTTTCTGGACAAAGTAGGGATAAAGCATTGTGGAATCAGAAATCTTTACTTCTTTCCTTTGTGCAATCTTGTTGTAATGCTTGTTTACCCTCCCAAATTCAGAAAAGCAATAAGGACCCTCAATAAAAACCCCTTTTTATTTTAATGAGATATTTTTGTTACTAGAAAAGTAGTTTTAAATGCAGCCTATGAGAAGAATAAAGGAAGAAAGTATTCAAAAGGAAAATCCTTTGAAATAGTCAGATAGTGTTTTCAGAGTAAAGAATACAAGCTTGAAAGTACATTCAAAATGTTGATTGGATTTTTATGTAGCACCATATACATAATTCCTCTGAGACACTGAAATATTTTTTTCTCTCTCTCTCTCTTTAGTAGCTTGTACCAAAATTCTAAATTCAAACACTCAAGAGGACTGGATTCTGTTATTGTGCTTGTATCAATTAGCACTGCAATCCATTAAGAGTTCTGCATAGTGGTCCTATCGGGCTGGCTTTCAGTAGCTTCTGATACACTTTTGAAAATTGCAGATGGAAAGAACTGTGTAGTAAAATGCTTCTTTGATCTGCCAATATACCACTACCACCCACAGTGTGTTTCCTATTGCTTTACCACTGGTTGTATTTAGTGCAGTTTATACACATGAACTTTCTCCTGTGCCACAGCTGTAGAGAAAATCTAAGAAAAAGATGAAACAAAGATACCATAACAGAGTTTTATTTATTTATTTATTTATTTATTTATTTATTTATTTATTTATTTATTTATTTTAGTGTTTTCTGTGGTGATTAATCAAGAAGAAATTATTTTGCTGATAGTTTAAAACAAATTCTCTATATGGTCCTCAGAGCATTAAAAGGTGGGAGTAGATGGTAGAGGAGCAAAAGTTCCAAATGAGTGTTTTATGAAAGGAGTGTACTCAGGATTTTTAAAATGAGTTATTTATTCTGACCAGGAGTCAGAAGAAGGAAAAAAAGCAGTCAAGCAAAACACAACTGAGATGCAGGGCATGCCTGTGAAAAACTCATGAGGGCAACAGGCTAACCCTGATTTTGTGGGAACTGCTATTGGTACTTCAATGATTTTAAATTTTAGCAAACCACTTATTTAAACATGATTTTTAACTAATAGCACATATTCAAAAGACATGCTTCTCATGCTTGCCATCACCTCCAGTTTACATCAACAAAACAACATTTGTTTCCAGGAGGAATCCCATGGCTTTATAAGGTGTCAAGTGAACAGCAGTGCTGATCTCAGAAAGTCTGGACTATTGGAAGCCAGTCACATTTCACATTGTCTTTGAAATACTCCAGAAGCAACTGCAACATAAACCACAGGTAGCCGGAAATACTTTGATTCAAGGATGCCTGCTGGTGTCTTCCCAGGAGGTAAAGGATTCAGAAAGTTTTTACCCTGGGTATCTCAGCAATGCATGTATATCATCTGCAGCAGGATCAGTCAGGAAGGTTGGATAGAGATTGTGAAGGTAAAAAGCATCCTGACACTATGGTGGTGTTCTATTTTAATTGCTCTGTCAAAAATTATGAAGAGATTAAATGAAATCATTTTGGTTTCTATTTCAAATGGACCCTAGCTGACAACTTATAGAACACAACTCTTGTGCAGTTTGTGCAATTTAAAACATCATAGTAAGACTGTTGCACCATTACTACTACAAGATTTCTAAAAGGTAGTAACTGTCAAGAATAAACTGCATACATTCATCCAAGGTTCAGTATCTATTGCTAGGTCTAATAACTTTTTACCCCAAGACTGCCCTTCTTCAAGGAGATCAGCAAAAGCTTTGCTTTCTTTTTCCTGCAGTTTATGTACAGAACTGATGACAGGGATATTCCATTCTACAAGTTGCTTTGCTAAGTGAGACTTTTATAAAAGGGTCTATGTAGAGTAGTGGAGCATTACAAACTGTTGATTAATCATATTGTTAACTGGTCAAGTAATTAAGTGGGCATTAGAAACTTATTACCATCCCTAATTAAATTGGGAAAATTGAAATGCTATACAATGTGTAATGTGAAATGAACTATAATAAAACTGCTAAGACATGTTTTCAGGAATTAATATGCAGTCTTGCAGAATAAGTGATGAATATTTCTTCCCTGATAATTAAAATGTAGTATGTTTTAGTAAACATGAACGAATAGGATGTTTGTTCTATCTAATACAAACCTTGATTACATGGAAAGGTCTATATTTTACTAAAAAATATCATCATAAATATAAACTGTAATGCATAAAAATAAGGATTACAAAATATTAGTAACTACACAAGTAATTACACTAGTTTGTAGAAACAGAGTGCTTTAAAAGAAAGCTGTTTAAAGGCCTTATGAAAGAATATTCATAAATAAGATCAGTATGAGAATACATCTATTTAAATATGACCACTAAACTCCAAAACAATACAAAAGAAGTCTCTAACAAGACTTATGTAATTAGATGAAGAAAGTCTATATATTGCTTGTAACTATCTTAAAAAACAGACATGAAAAGATAGCATGAAATTTACCAAAATATATATGCTCTGCCACTGTTCAAATTAAGTTCTTGCTCTTCTGGCGATTCATTCCTTCTTACACAGCCACTGAGGAAATAAGAATATCTGAAAGAAATTAAAAAAGAGTAATTAAAAATTGGAAAAAAAGGATTGAAAAACACTGCTTTCAGCTTCATAAGACTATCCCAAATTCAGTCAATTTTATACACACTCTAGTATACTCCTTATTTTAAACTATGCATTTTTCTTCAACTGTTTTGAACCTCAGGGACTGTTCTTGATTGCAGGTACTGCTACTGGGTTGATGTAATATGACTGATATTGTATTGATCCATCCACAATACTTATAATAGTTTTATAATTTTATAATTTTAGATTAAATACCAACAAAATCTTTCCTTTAAAAATTTTACAATCACCATCACAATCCATGATAACTAGTCCAGTTGATACTAAAACACATTGTCTTGTAGATGCATATGTCAATACTGGTCATAACAGATTGGCTTGAAAGTGAGACTTGAAAACAATAAATTTTAAAAAATATCTTACTTTATAGTCTTAATGACTGTATTCTCCTCTGAGGTTATTCTAAGAATTTTCAAAATATGAGTTATTGTGTGGAATGACTTCCAATAACTGAATAATGAGAAAACTGCATATTTTAGCAGTTCTGCTGATTATTATGTTGAATTCTATTCAATTAGTTAGTATCCCATATATAAAAGAGTTTTATATGTGCAGTTGACATCAAGATTTTTTTCAGTAATTCATCTTATTCCTAAATTAGCTGATTCAAGTGAGTAAAACGAATCCCTTTCCAGGGGTTCTTATTCTCTGTCTCTGTCTCTCACACAGCTGTACAGAGTGCCTTCAACAGTGGTTTTAATTACAGTCTACTTTGGTCCATATTACCCCACTGGGTTGGGATAATTAGCTTGGCAGTGATAAGCCAAGTGAATTCCACCCCTGTGGACAAGGGAGATAGACTATAAAAAATGCTGAAGGACTAAATCCAAGGAAGTAGCAATTCTGAAAAGATTCATAGTCCACAGTGGACAAACTTCAGCTCTCAGTACAATGCTGCAGTGGGACTGGCTAAAGTATTCTCCAGCTAGATAAACAACAGGCTTTATCTCTGTATATCACCATGATGAGACATATACTAGAAAACTGTCAGTTCTGGAATTTATGCTTAAAAAATAAATGTTGAAAAATTTTAAAGGGTGTAGAAAAGAGTTACAGAAATGATTTGAAGATTGGGAAAATGCAATAGTGAAAAAAATTACAAGTTTAATATATAAAACTTATGAAACTAGATTGAAAGATGACTTGAAAATAAATTGTAACATCTTCAAAGACAGAAAATCTCAGATATTCTCAAGAAGAACTAATGATTAGATATCACACATTCACATAAGAAGAAAACATAGATCCTTTTCAGAAGCTAGAATAATTACACTCTGGAAGATGTTAGCAAAAGAAATATTTGTTTGTTCTAGACTTCCATTTCTCCAGCTACAGTGGACATATTCTAAAAGCATTTTCAGTTGCCTCATGCATTTAATATAGAAAATCTTTCTCATTGGTCTTAATCAGTTTTATCTTTGTTTTTTTCTTTCCAGATGAATTTTTTTCAGACTTCTGTTTCGTATGAATGCCTAAGCCCCTCCTTCTCATTACCATTCATTCATTTATTCTTCTTCCTCCTTTTTTTTATATTTTATTATTTTTAATTGTTCACTTCAGAATATGTTTGATCAAGCTAATTCTCTTTTTGATTGCAACATTGAAAGTCCTACCATATATTCATATTTTGTTCCATTATTCACAGTGACAAATAGTTCCTTTCCCTGACTCCCAGATCAAGGAAGAGTGTTCAGGGTTCCTTCTTTCACAGCTTTCTTCTAAGATTCCTTGGAAACCTGAGAAGTTTCACCCTATTTCCACATGTTGGTATATATTCACATTTTCACATGATCAGCAGTGAAGTCTAATTTAATAACCTCATAATGTCCTCAGTTGACAGTAGAAAATGTTTAGGAGAATCTTATGAAACATTGTATTTTATCTCATGTTAACTTAAGTCATATATGTCATATATATGTCATATTAAGTCAAGACCAATGCCAGTAAATAACAGATGCTCATCATCAGAAAATCTACTTCTCCCTCCACTAAACACCTCCTGTTCCCTCCTTCTGAAATAATGCCTGGCATTCTATTTATCCCCAGAATAGGAAGCATTTCTCACAAGCTCTGTGTACATTTGCCCTGGTAAAGCCTGTCCACACAAGAGTTTTTGTTTGTTTGTTTGTTTGTTTGTTTGTTTTGTTCCCCCCTCACTTTCCTGGATGTTTTCATTCCCCAGTTTCCAAAGAGGTCTCCTATTCTCTTGTACTCCAGTCTGAATGCATTGAGGATAGCCAAAAGTTTCTTACTCCTTTATTCCCCACTGTAGCTAGGAAACAAATTGCCATATGGAATTTCTCCAGCTTCCAATATAATAGGAAGCATCTTTATCTATTATCAAATAGTGCCACTGAATTTAATTATGAGAGTGTGTGTACAGGGCTTCAGTTATCTTCTGTTCTAATCTTTCCCTGGAACACTGTAAAATAATACAATAGTCAACACACCCAATGTCTGTAATCCATCAAAATACATATAATGGAAAACTAAATGAAGTATACTCTACAGACTCTTCATTTTAAACCACAGTTACTTTCACAGCCCAGCAAATTCCATGAAAGAGAGATAAAAGTTGTGTTTGCTTTCCAGCTTCCCTAGGAGGGGCCATTGCTGAATGGTGAACCAGAGGGCCAGATCTATGTTTACAGAAATTGCCAGAAAATATTTGGGGAAAAATAAAGAAATGCTGGTTTGCCTAGGTAGTATTAAGTGAAGCGTAGAGAAGACTAGGAAAAGTAAAGTTTGTTCTTTCTGGGCAATATAACAAAACAGTGTATTGAAGAAAACTATTTCTCTTAGTACTTTCCAAATACTTTAATTAGTACAATACTGCACTCTCCAGATACTTTAATTAGTATCAGTAGTAACATGGTTACACCGACATGTCTACTGTAAAAGTACAAGCTCTGGGTCCTTCTGTTATTTCTCCATATTAAATAAAACTAACATAAGCATCTCTGGAAAACATGTGTTCACTAGCAATCAGAACTTGAAACTAATTGTACAAGGAGCCAACAAACATTTGAATAAAATATTTGGCATCTTTTTGAGCTGTGATAATTTTTAGCTTTATTATATCCCTTATGTCCACTATTCTCATATTGGTTTTGATTTGCCCTTACAAAACATCTAACTAGCATTTAAAGAGTCATTATTATTATAATTTTACAAAAACAAAGACTTATAATCCCATTCACATGTATACTTGAGGTATTTTTGAAATCTGTTGGTGGATATTACTAAAAATGTCAAGCTTAATGATATATACTGCCTGATATGCCTTAGATGATGCATTGTGTGGTGTTTAATACCTATGAAGAATTAGCTATTATTTCAATTATTACTTCTAGTAATTCAATTATTACTTCTAGTAGTGAAGACTGAAAATTGAAATCAAGAGTAATTTAAAAAACAAAAGAAAAGTTAAAGGTCTGAAATTTCTCTGGATTGGATGTATTTGGATCTTTTCTGTAAAAATTTTCCTTGTACAAAACTTCTATATATGGTCACCAGGTGTGGTCACCACTTGTTGGACACCAGACCCTGGGCAACCTGATTGAGTGGGTGGCATCCTTGTCGATGGCAGGTGGATTGGAACTAGATAATCTTTAAGATTTCTTTCAACCCAAGCCATTCTATGATTAGATAAGACACGCTTATGCCATATTTAAAATAAAATCTTGCATAGTGGAGTATAACAATAACTCCTGAGAAAGGTGAGGGAAAGAGACAAAAACTAGAGAGATTACATTAACAAGAAGCTAGTAATAGTCTGAATAGTCTGAATTTCTGCTACTGTGTCAAGGGAAAATGGAACACTGTTGTTCATAATAAGGAAATACTGTATGTTAATATAGTTTTAATAATATTTTATTGTCTGTATGCAATGTAATTGAGGCATTATGACAGTTTTGGAAGTGTTGTTTTACTGTTTGTTATAAGGAATGCAATATCTAACTGGGAAGCCAACGTTACAAAGTTTCTTAGGTTAAGAACTGGGATGTTGACCTCCTTTAGTACTTCATTAGTGTTTTCTATCAGAGTCTTTTCTGTGATTTACAGACTAAAACAACTATATGGTTCTACTAAATTATTTTGAGGAATTTAAATGCAGGTGTCCCCTCTCCTTTCCCTGCTCTTGTATATCGGTAAAGATTGAGTCTTCCTTGATTGTTAAAATAAGTTTTTTCCATCATGTTTTTAAAGAGTAACCAGGTTTTAATCAGCTACTTGCAGAACAAGTAGTAATGATCAAAGAGATAAGAGAGGAGATTTAAGTTAGAAGAAGTGCATGGCTAACCACAAATTTCACTCAAAAAAAAAAAAAACACAGATTTTTTCTCCTGGTGGAAAGTTCTCTGAACAACTTTCCTCAAAGAATATTATTTTCTTTTTGTCATCTAATTTACTTGCAATTCTAAGTTTTGTATTAAACTACAGCCAGGACTGAGCGCTCAGTTGACAAAAAATTTTTTATTAACTTACATAGAGTCATAGAATTATTTACATTAGAAAAGTCTTTCAAGATGATTAATATGGCACAAGAATCTGGCCCTCCAAAGCCCGAGTAGTTCATCCTTAAGACTAATCAACCCTTTCAAAAGAGGAAAGAGGCTATGACATTAAATAAATAAATAAATAAATGTGTATGGCTTTCATTTTACATTTGCTCCATCTCACTAAGACCGTTCCAGTCTTTACTTTCTTCTGCATAGCTATTGTAGATGAAAAACAGTGGAGTAGAATGTTTACAATTCTCTGTCAAGAGACAGACTTTTGAGAAGATGTTCTATGGGTGAAGGCTGTAGGGTTTATCCCCAAATTTGAGAACTTCAGCACATTTATTGTTAACATTCTATCCTGACTGATACTCATCACTTTTCTTCATCTTCCTTAGAAGGGAAGATGAAGACATTTGAAGACATGAAGACATACTTAACATTTGTTATTTTTTCCATATATCTTCAGAGCATACTATCTCTGTAGTTCTAAGTGCTTATTTTCTAACTGCTTAATTTCTATAACAACTCTGGATCTGCCCTTCATTCAGACATTCCTCCCTTACCCGTTCATCTCCAAAAAAAAAACAAAAAGTGTAGAAGGAAAGCAGTTTTCTGACTATGTTTACACATAAAGAATGGCATCTGCCTGATTCACATCAATTGTTTTGCTTGTCTTTGTGAGGTATTTTCAGCTTTGCTTAATTCTTGTTGTAAAAAAAATCTCTCTCTAAAACTTTAGTCATAGTGTTTCACCTTTTCAGATGGTGTTTGACGACATGTAAAGACACCTGGATATACATTTCAGAACAAATTCCTGCTCTGAGAAAAGCTCAGAGTAATAGCAATAGTATCATATCTCAACAGCCACAGCCTTATCAGCCATTGTTGGCTGAAGAAATGTCCAACAGGTGAGATGCTGAATTTATATGAGAAATTTTGCAAAGTAAACAAAATTAAATGAAATGCAATACTTTGGAAACTAGCCTATTTCTTAACAGAGTGATTCAACTTCTCATCTTTTTTCCATATTCTTCTTAAAACAATTTGGCAAATCTTTAACTTTGAACTTCATCCACACCACCTATTTTCTACCCTAAACTCCTTCTAATTTTTTTTTTTTTTGCTTTCCTGTTTCTTATATATATATATATATATATTTTCTTCTTCATTCCTTATATATTTTTTTTTCATATCTTTTAAGCAAAGAAGTTGCTTCCTCTGGGTGAAGAAGTTGCTCTCCATTTCTTTCATATGCCCTGTTTAAATACTGAAAAATTGGAATATGATTTTCCTGGAGCCTTCTCTTTTTTCAGGCTGAAGAGCTCCAGCTCACTCATCCTTTCTTCATAGAAGAGGTGCTCCAGCCCTCATTTTTGTAGTCTGGACAAAAAAGGTCTTTCTGGACACCTGTTCTAATAGATTCATATCCTTCTTGTGGTGGGGTCCCCAAACCTGGTTGCAGTACTCTAGGTGGGGCCTCACAAAGGCAGAATAGAGGGGCACAATCACCTCCTTTGCCCTGCTGGCTATATCTCTGTTGATGCAGTCCAAGATGCAGTTGTTCTTCTGGTCTGCAAGTGTAAAATGCTGGTTCATGTCAAGCTTTTCATCCACCAGCACTCCTGAGTCTTTCTCTGTAGGGCTGTTACCATTGAATTCTTCTCCCAGCCTGTACCTTCTCCCAGTCTTGCATTGCCCCAACCCAGGTGCAGCACCCTGAACTTGGACTTGATGAACCTCATTAAGTTCACATGGGCCCACTTCTCAAGCTTATTCTTGTGACATTCTTTTTATCCTGAGCGCATTCTGTATTATTGCATCTCCTGTACTAGATGGGTGGTTTGTATTTTAATGCCACAGTTGATTACTTTGATCATCTTTTTCCCAAAGAATGAAGTGAATTTCAGGTGCTGACATTCAGTAAATAATTTGCATATTGTCATCATCCTTCCTATGTTTCACAAATGTTGTTCTCTATTCATTTCTGCTTTCAAGTTATGGTTAACCCTTAATTTTGAATCCCCTGCTAGGTGTACAGAAAATCCAGCTCTGATATGGCTATCTCTCTTCACCTAGAATCTAATGGATGATTAGAAGTATTGGCAGCACCATTTTATGAATGTGATAAGGACTTTTTGTGAACATTGATTTCTGTGTAGAAAATGAGAAGAAAAAACAGCCAACATATGACTGCACTGACATTTTTGATAAACTGAAATTTATGACACACAACTGTAACTGCTCTTCTTGAAGCACTCATTTTCATTCCTTAATGTAACTTTTATCTGAAGCAGGATATCATTAAAGACATTTAGCATTAGTATTGCTACCATTGTGACAGCTAAAATGCATCTTTTTTTTTTTTTTTCTATGCCAATAAACAAATACATATATGCAAAGCTGTTGATTTCCTTTTTTTTTAAAAAAAAAAAAAACACCAACAAACACAACAAAGTTAAAAAAAAAAAAATAACTGTCGCCAGCTTATACATTCTCATTCTTTTGCAATTCTTTTAGCCCAGTTGTTTCAGATGTAATGAAAGCTTTATATTTGACAAGAGAATATTAATGTTTATCTCTTTAGAATACTTATTGAAATAGTGAAAAAGTGGGTACAGCCAGAAGATGAGACTTGATGGGATCATCACAAAAACAGACTAAAAGTCATACACATATTATTCTTTGAATCATATAAATTTGGCTTTCACCCACTCTGCTTGAATATACTGGATGCTGATATGTCAAATAATTGTTTTTGGGCTTATTGAAGCCCAAACTTGTTTTTGGGCTTATTGAAGCCCAAACTTTGTGGATGGAGGTCTGTAGACTTGGTATATGAGGTTGCTGAAGTCTTGTGTTGGTGGGATGGCCCTGTTTTGGTGGCAGAACAGAATACTGAGAACCACCATGCCCAAGTGAAACCTTTTGCTTCATTATGTGTAACATGAATATTAAAGCTATCATCCTTGAATATGATGAGATTAATGAAGTACTTGTTAAAGATATATGACTGTAGTACTCAACTCTTCGCCCAAATCATGCTAAATGTCATCTGAGGGAGGGGACACACGAGGTTAGGATATAAAAGAGTGTTAGAAGTTGGTAGGAAAAAAAGAAAAAAAAAAAAAAGAAAAAAGAATACTTTGGGGGAGGTGGTGGTGGGGAGAAATTGGAAACCTAGAAGAGGAAGTTGATGGGCTATGCTCCTTCTCCTCCATCAAGACAGGGATGACTTCTTGGTAAGCTCTTCACCTTTACTCTTTTTGTTGAAGAATACCCAAGACAGCAATTTGCTAGCAATGTTCATATATTAGAGCTATTGTAGTAAGTGTATTTATCAATGGCCATTCTGAATCTGTAGTATCTGTTGCCTTATTAAATATGTGAACGTGTCTCAATGCAAGTGTTTGGCAGGGTTTTGAAACAGGCAAAATTTGGGTTGTAAATACTTCCAGCTCTGTGAGATTTTCCTATTGAAAGCCCTTAACAGGGCTCTGAAACTGACAAATGTTGGACTCTAATAAATTCCCTTTAATTCAACACCATCACATTCCCAGTGACCAAGGTCAGGCTGATCAGCCTGTAGTTCCCTAGCTCTTCCTTCCCACTCTACTGTGTACTGGTGCAGCCTCACCTTGAGCTCTGTGTGCATTTTTGGGCAACACAGTACAAAAAGGATGTGAGGCTATTGGAGAGTGTCAGAGCAGGGCTACAAAGATGGTGAAGGACCTAGAGTGGAAGATGTTCTGTGGATGTGGATGTGGTCTACCTTGACTTCAGCAAGGCTTTTGACACCGTTTCCCACAACATTCTCCTCAAGAAACTGGCTACTCTTGACTTGGACTGACGCATGCTTCGTTGGGTTAGAAACTGGCTGGATAGTCGGGCCCAAAGAGACGTGGTAAATGGAGTCAAGTCCAGTTGGAGGCCAGTCACTAGTAGCGTTCCCCAGGGCTCGTTGCTGGGACCGGTCCTCTTTCATATCTTCATCGATGATCTGGACGAGGGCATTGAGTGCACCCTCAGTAAGTTTGCAGATGACACCAAGTTAGGTGCGTGTGTCGATCTGCTCGAGGGTAGGAAGGCTCTGCAGGAGGATCTGGATAGGCTGCACCAGTGGGCTGAGGTCAACTGCATGAAGTTTAAGAAGGCCAAGTGCCGGGTCCTGCACCTGGGGCGCAATAACCCCAAGCAGAACTACAGGCTGGGAGATGAGTGGTTGGAGAGCTGCCAGGCAGAGAAAGACCTGGGAGTATTGGCGGACAGTCGGCTGAATATGAGTCAGCAGTGTGCTCAGGTGGCCAAGAAGGCCAACAGCATCCTGGCTTGCATAAGAAACAGTGTGACCAGCAGGGCTAGGGAGGTGATTGTCCCCCTGTACTCAGCTCTGGTGAGGCCGCACCTCGAGTACTGTGTTCAGTTTTGGGCCCCTCGCTACAAGAAGGACATCGAGGTGCTTGAGCGGGTCCAGAGAAGGGTGACGAAGCTGGTGAGGGGCCTGGAGAAAAAGTTCTACAAGGAGCAGCTGAGGGAGCGGGGCTTGTTCAGCCTGGAGAAGAGGAGGCTCTGGGGTGACCTTATCGCTCTCTACAGGTACCTCAAAGGAGGCTGTAGTGAGGTGGGTGTTGGTCTGTTCTCCCACGTGCCTGGTGACAGGATGAGGGGGAATGGGCTAAAGTTGCACCAGGGGAGTTTTAGGTTGGATCTTAGGAAGAACTTCTTTACCGAAAGGGTTGTTAGACATTGGAACAGGCTGCCCAGGGAAGTGGTGGAGTCACCATCCCTGGAAGTCTTTAAAAGACATTTAGATGTAGAGCTTAGGGATATGGTTTAGTGGGGACTGTTAGTGTTAGGTCAGAGGTTGGACTCGATGATCTTGAGGTCTCTTCCAACCTAGAAATCCTGTGTGAAAATTCTGTGTATGTATGAAGAGCGGCTGAGGTCACTAGACCCATTCAGCCAGGAAAAGAGGAGGCTGAAGGGAGACCTCATTGTGGTCTACAGCTTCCTCATAAGGGGGAGTGGAGGGGCAAGCACCGATCTCTTCTCTCTGGTGACCAGTGATAGGATCCGTGCGAATGGTGTCAAGCTGTGACAGGGGAGTTTGGAGGTTCAGGCTAGACATCAGGGAGAGGTTCTTCACTAAGAGGGTTTTCACACATTGGAACAGCCTCCCCAGGGAGATAGTCACAACACCAAGCCTGGTGGAGTTTAAGAAGCATTTGGAATTATGCTCTAAATGCTTCTATGGTTTGAATGCCATGTTTCTATGGTCTGAATTTTTTGGGTAGACCTGTGTGGAAGTTGGACTCGATGATCCTTGCGGGTCCTTTCCAGCACTGGTGCATACCATTGGGGTCCATGAACTTATGTTCAGTTGAATTTATTCAAGTATTTTCTGACTTGATCCTCTTCAACCTAGGTTATATCTTCCTAGCTCCACTTTTTCCTCCTGATCTTTGGAACCTGACATTCCTTAAGGCCAATTATGCTAGTAAAAGCTGAGGCAAAGAAGGCATTCAGAACCTCAGCCTTTTCCTTATCCTGTGTAGCCAGGTCCCCCATCTCATTCAGCAGTGGATGGACATTTTCCCTAGCCTTTCTTTTGTCGTTTGTGTACCTACAGAAGCCTTTCTTGTCACCTTTGACATCGCTAGCCAGATTCTGTTGTGGTGGGGCTTTGGCTTTCCTAAATACATCGTTGCATGATTGGACAACATCACTGTATTCCTCTCAGGTGACCTTTCCCTTACCTAAGCATGCTTACCTTCTGCATGTTTTGTTTTTGTGCTTGAGTTTTCCCAGCAGTGTCTTGTTCATCCATGTGGGCCTCCTGACATTTTTGCGTGACTTCCTGCTTTCTCGGATTGGGCTTGGAGGAGGTGATCCTTGAATAATAAACACATTTTTGGGCAGCTCCTCTTCCCTTCAGGGCCTTATCACATGGCACTTTTCCAAGCAGATCTTTGAAGAGGCCAGAGAGTACTCTCCTAAACATCAGCATTGTGAACTTGTTTTTAACTGTGCTTCCTTCTTCAAGCATCCTGAACTCTACCATCTCACAGTCAGTGCAGCTGGTGATGCTTCTGACTTTCATAGCTGCAATGAGGCTCTTGCTGGTGGTGAGTATAAGGTCCAACAGAGCACCTCTCCTGATTGGGTGCTGTATCCCTTGGGTCAGGAAGATGTCATTAATGCACTCCAAAAGTCTCCTGGATTGCTTAAACTGTGGTGTGTTGTCTCTCCAACAGACACGTGGGAGATTGAAGAACCCTATGAGGGCTATGGCCTGTGAACATGAGACTACTGTCTGTAGAACTGGAGAAGGCCTCGTCCACTTTTCTTTCCTGGTCAGGTGGCCTATAGCCAACATCCACCACAGTCTCACCCATATTATTCTACTCTTTAATACTCCCATAAAATCAAACTTGATTAATCATAACTCTCAGCTCATCATATTTCATAATCTTATGGAATTTATCCAGAAGCAGAGAACTTGTAAACATAACCAAAATGTACCAGGTTTATTAGGTTTATTATGTCTGCAATGCAAATTTAGACTGTTTTTTCTTTGTTTTAACACTGTGGTTCATGCATTTTCTAGATGAATTCTGATTTCTTAAGAAAATAAATAAATATACAATGATAAATATAAATATAGATATTTACTATTTTATTATGCAATCAAGAATAAATAAAGATAAACAATATATATGCATTCTATGCTTGAGCATTAAAATATTTTTTGGATAAGCTTCCTATATTGTGTTTTGGGGAGAGCTATTACAAGGCCCAACACGCGGGTTATGCAGGTTAAATTGAAGTCAGAATTAAATTTTGAGGAATTTCTATTAAGACTTCTAAGTCAATTAAAAAACATAATAAAGAATTAAACTACGTAAAAACAGAAAATACAAGAAAAAATATTAATTGAAAAAGAATGTTAGATGGTTAGATTCATTTATTAACAGATTAAAAAATGATAATATCAGAATGCATTCTGTGATGCACCTGGAGGACACAAGCAATATTCAAGCTCAAGGAAAAGGCTTTTTGGAAAAAAAAAAAAATCTACACTAATTGGAGAAAAAAAAAATAAAAAAAAAAAAAGCTTTATCTGTTTTGTCAGTAATAAATATCTTGATAGAAGAAGCTGGAATGAGAAGTGATTTATAGGTGCAAAGAATCTAAACTGTGAAACTGGTGAGGGGTCTGGAGAACAAGTCCTACAAGGAGCGGCTGAGGGAGCTGTGTTTGTTCATCCTGGAGAAAAGGAGGCTCAGGGGTGACCTTGTCACTCCTTACATTAAAGCAGGCTGTAGTGAGGCAGGGATTGGTCTATTCTCCCACGTGCCTGGTGACAAAACAAGGGGGAATGGGATAAAGTTGTGCCAGGGTTGTTTTAGGTTGGATATTAGGAAAAAATTCTTTACTGAGAGGGTTGTGAGGCATTGGAATGGGCTGCCCAAGGAAGTGGTTGAGTTACCATCCCTGGAGGTCTTTAAAAGACATTTAGATGTAGAGCTTAGTGATATGGTTTAGTGGAGGACTTGTTAGTGTTAGGTCAGATGTTGGACTCCGTGATCTTGGAGGTCTCTTTCAACCTAGATGATCCTGTGATTCTGTGAATAATGCTGTTAGGGTATGACTGGTGAGTTCATACTGCCCATTTCTGATGCCTAAGAAGCAGATGTCAGATAATGAGAGCTATTTTGATTACCTAAATCAAGACAGCCCTCAGGTTTAAATTGCACATTGGACCTTGGTCTTGTGTACATGCCAAGTACAGCCTCACATCTGTTGCAATTCACAGCTAAACATCAAAATTCCATCTAAATCCCTTCTTAGCCTTCTTCAACCAGTAAACTGCCATCCAGTCTCTTCCTCAATCTACCCCGGAACAATCTGGGAGAGAATCAGAAGGGCAAAAGAAGGAATATTCATGGGTCAAGACACAAACAGTTTAATAAATGAAAGGAAAACAAACAACCTTCCCCTCACCCCCAAACACTACAGTATGCAAAAGCAATCATATCTATCCTGTCCCTCAGCAACAACTACTTTGCAAAAACAACCCCCAGTGTTCTTGCTGAATATGACATGAACTCAGGAGATGAGCTGAGAATATGACATCTTCCTAAATGACATGAGATATATTTTTGGTCAGTTTGGGTCAGCTATCCTGCCTGTCTCCCTTCCACCACTTGCTTGTGGGAAACAGAGAAGGTCTTGATGATGTGAAAATAATGTTTAGCAACAAACATTGATGTGTTGTCAACACTAAAGTGTTGTCAATGCTGATTTGGTCACCAATAAAAAATAGCACCATATGGGCTGCTAGGGAGAAAATTAACTCCATCCCAGCCAAACCCAGTACACTTGCTCTTACTGAGTGACCTACAAATGCCTTAGAGTTTTCCCATAGGCCCTACAGGCACCCTTCCAGCACCATTCATCAACTTCTGTAACATGTTAAGAAAAGATGGTAACGTCACCAGTTTTGCAAAGAAATACCTATGGAGAGGAGTTTGGGTTAGGGAACAACTCTACGAGATCAGGACTGATAAGAACATTTCTTGATGTTAGAGTTTTAATTCCCTGAAAGATGTATTTCTGAAATATAAAATTGTTTATAGGAAAGATCAGTGTGACTGGCTTAAATTTAATGAGCCTCATACCATTCATCCTATGCCATGCTGCAGTTCATTCTGACAACACGCAATCTATTGTTTAGTGTGATGAACAGTATATCTGAAAGCCTATTTTAAAGTTCTCATTTTCACTCATGAATGTGGATTAGAGGCTTCCTAACATTTTATCAAGGTGAAAGAAATCAGTGGAATTCTTTATTGTATTTCTAACAATGCTATCTTGCAGACAGCAAGCATGCAAAGTGAAAAGATGTGGCCTTTTTTTTTGTTTGTTTTGTTTTGTTTTGTTTTGTTTTTGTGTTGTTTTTCTGAGCTGGCACTTCAGCTTCCCGAGGAAAAGATATTGATTTGCTTGCTGCAAGTCAGCATTATTTAAAAGCAACATTTTCAAAAATGTCTTTGATCATCTTTGTGCATGAAGAGAAATGCACAATACATAATACAAACTTTTCTGGTTAACAACACTTTAAAAACAGGGATAGACAACTTCTAATGTGTATGTTAAAAAAGTTGGAAAAAATCCTTCAATACTGGATTTAAAAAGATGTAAGTAAAAGAAAGGTCACACAATTTTTTAACAGCTCACTTTTTATTCTCTCCTGGAGATTAACATATTCTTCTCACAGTTTGCCTTAGGCCCTACACGTTTTATCTTTATAGAGAGAATATTTATCTATAAAGTGTTTTGTAGTAATAACATCATAATGACTATGTAGTAAAGTTTAAATGTACAATATAAAATATTTTGTTAGTCTTTTACCAGGAAAGTAATCATCTCACTGAAAAATAATGCACAGTTTAAGGGGCTTGCTTTAAGTTTATAAATTTCAAATGGCAATAATTATTCTGGTATTTGCCAGACCCCAATACTAAAAGATGACTCTAATTTCTATAAAATCAGTGGAGTGGCAGGACAAATGCCTCTTCCCCTCTTTTCACAGGATAGGAATGGTTAATGTTAACTTGCCTGCTCTTCAGTATCTGGTAATACCATAATTGGACAACCTGCCATTTCCTTGAAAAAGAAGAATGAAGATAAACAAACAAACCAACATCACAAAGAGACCATGTTAGTTAACATCTTCTGTCAAGCTGTGGCAGTAACAATGGTGAAATGACCACATAAATGCTACAGTTCATATAAGAGGCAGGATGTCTGACATGAAGTCATTTTGTACGCACGTCAGAACCACCACAAATTTATGTCTGGCCATTCTTTCTGATTCTAAACAGAATTTGAAACTAGAATAATAATTTAATCCTGTGTTCTCCCATATAAGAAAGTATTGTGTCATTCTTGTATGGAAGAAGAACAAAAAAGTATGAAAACAACAGAACACCTCACCACAACAAAATACATTATTAGTCTGATCACACAGCAGTTTAACAATAGTTAAACTATTAATAAATAAACAATAAATAATTAATAAACTATTAATAATAATTAGAAAACTATTCCTGTGAGAATACTTGGTAAAACTAAACTAAAAGAAATGAGAATAATTTCAGCCTATCTTCAATATCACAATTTACTGTGTATGTCTAGCAGTAAAGAAATATTAAATTTTGGATATGTTAGATGCTTATTTGAATGATACTTCTTGCTAAAACCTTCTTCTAGGTCGTATGCATCCAGAGTGTATTCTTCCATGCCCTTTCACAGTACAGCCTAAACAAACTCTTCTACATCTCATTCATCTCACCAAATGGCAGGATTAGTTACTTGATAAAGACCTCACAGACTTCATGAAATGTCTGGGTGGATCTAATCTGGTTTGATCTAATCTGTCCTGTATTTACAAACAGCGGGCAGATCCTGTAGTTTCTTCTTTTTCCTTCTCTGTTGAACAATAGTTTTGGGGAAAGTGGTTGTAGAGGCCCATCCTTCTTGTTTACCCAGACTTCAATTACATAATTTGCAGCCAAACACATCCTATAAAACATAGTTGCAATGGGAGCCACAGGACTATAAAATAAAAGCTTGTTTGACCTGGCTTGTCAGAGATATAGAGCACCTGTGTCTCTTGTTGGGCTAATGTCAAACTGTGCTAACACTCACAAATACCTTAGGAAAGGAAATGCAATAATACTGCACTATTTTCTTCAGTGAGAATGACATTGTGAAACCTGGTGATATTTGTTATCATAAACTCAAGATTTTTTAGCCCAACAACCAGAAGAAGAAACAGATTATTCTCTGAAGAAGTATCTCATGTCCCAAGAGAAGCAGTCGTACAAAAATAGGTTGCTCAATAATGTTATATTCTAAATAGTACCATTACTAATTCTAAAAGACTACTCTAATGAACCTAAATTTAAATGTGGATATCTTCATGAGTATAGGAATAATTTTTCTGTTTCACTTGCCTCTGACATTCATATCACAAAGACTTAAAATATTTTTGTGAATTTGACCAATCTCTGAAGCACCAGACTCTGATGAATAGGCACATTAATTAATTATGGTGTAAATGTATGTGATTTTATGAACAGACGAACAGACACACGTATATATTACTGTGTGTGTGTGCATATGTGTTGGGAAAAGTTCTATAAATTCATGTGTTGAATAAATATTTTATGTTCTTCACAAAACATTTCCTGTAAATCTTTTAAACAATTTTTAATGTAGCCAGATCATAAAAACTACCATAATACCGTGAAGAATAATTACCCTCTCTTGAGCAATTATATATGCCTCCATAGTAAGGCATAAAGTCTCATTAGCATTCATAACTACAATGGTATTATATGGACAAAAAAAAAAAATCTTCTAATGACACTTCATATTTTGAAGAATTAGGATATAAAACTCTTTTTTTTTTCTTACTGCATAGAGCTGTTACTCTTCTTAGTAGCCTGCATTTACAAAGCAATTCATCAATGTAGTATTCCATAATGGAGAGTTCAACAGATCCATTTCAACTTAAAAAGGAAATACTTTTTCTCCATTATTATAAATATATTACCTCTTAATTTCATGGTGTCCTCTTCTAGGTAGACCAATACAGGAGAAATGGTTTTCTAAAACACCTGTCATAATACAGATATTTACTTTTTTCTATACTCTAAGTCTACTCTATGGGACTCACTCAGTATTGTTAGACATTCTCTCATACACATGTACCATTATTTTTATTATATTTTTTTACCCTTTTAATAGGCCTTTGGATTATTATCTGTTAGAACTTGGTTTTAGATCACAGAATTTCAAGTTACTTAATTTTAACTGTCCTTAAATTGCCTATCAAATCTTAAAATCAATTCTTTAAATATTAAAAACTGATTCATGTTCTATTAAAATAAATTGAATAAACTAATTTCTGAAGATTTTATTTTCCTTTTCTTTTTCTTCTCCAACTTTGGAAAGAACTTGAAAGAACTTGAACATAGACAAGACATTTAGCTATTACATGGCTAAAATAAGATATCACTCCTCTCTAACCTGTGAGGAGAATATAGTGAAATATTACTAGTAATATGTTGGTATTAGGATGTATCAAACATTCATGTAAAGACATTTATATTTGCAATACTTTCCTCCCCTATTAGTGGTGCTATATCACCTTTATCTCTCTTAAAGGGTTGAAGTTAAAGCATCAACTTTTCTTTCAAAAAGATATCTGAATTCATTTTCTTCCACTTTTAGCTCAGGGCCTCAGCAGGAGCAAAGATGAGGCAAGTTTGAAGAACACTGTAGTCAAGAGAAGACTCATGTTGACAACAGCAAGAGTATTTGGATGGATTTCTCATGTATCCACCTGGAAGGTGACACCAAAACTGGGGCTTTGAGTGCACCTAAGAAGGAATATATAAATGTACTTGGAATAAAAACTGAATAAAACAGGTGTAATTTTCAGAATATATTTTAGCACTTTAAGACTACTGCATGTATTGGTGAGTATAATTATTGACATGTCAGGAAGTTTAGCTGATTAATTCCTCATTCTAAAGTAGTGTGACCCTTGTTCTTGAATAGAAGTCCAATGTACAGCAAACACTATCTCTGTATACTTTGTTCAATATTATATAGACTCTATCCACTCAAAATACTAATTCCATTTTTCTGAAGAACCATCATTCCAAGATGGCTCAGTTTGAATTGATGATTGCTTCTTCTCAATGAGTTCTTACTGGTTAAGTAGACTCAGCAACTCTTTTTATTATTAGCATAAGAGTCTAAGAGTTGACTCTTCAAATTACAAAGCTGACTCTTTAGACATAGAATAGAAATACCCTACTTGCCTACTTTTACATATCAAGATTTTTCTGGGTTACCTGAAGAGTAATATTCCTGAAAGGTAACCATTATTAATTATAGTCATCTCTTTTAATCTGAATTTACTGTAATCTCTTAGGAATAAAACAAAATTAAATTAAAATAAAATAAAATAAAATAAAATAAAATAAAATAAAATAAAATAAAATAAAATAAAATAAAATAAAATAAAATAAAATAAAATAAAAATAAAATTTAAAAAGCTGTTTTCATATAGACTAGCTGAACATTTTCCTTGTTAGTATTTTCTTTATATATATATATATATATATATATATATATATATTATTTTTTTACAGAGCATGTGGTGTACTCTAAATCAGACTTAGTGTTTCCCTGCACATTCTTTTAACTCCAGGGGAATTTTGATTTGCATGAGACTGGTACACAATGTTTTATTCCAGGTCTCCCATGCTTCTCAGAATTAATTCAGAGCTTGTATTCAGAGCAAGGAGGTCTCCTTAATTCAACCTCTGACTGAACATGAAGCTCCAGGCAGCACATCCAGTTTGATTCACATGTGAATATATGCTTGATTATTTAATTTCTAATGAGATAATTAATTTCTATTTCATTTCAGTCTACTTAAAGGCATCCATCAAGTATTGGGGTAGAGGAGCTATTTAGATTTGATATATACAATAGAAAAACTTTAAAGGCTCTGTCAAAACAACAACAATAACATCATCAACAACTACTATATAAATGAGGTCTCTGAGAATTTTTAGCAATTACCTCTTCTATATAATCTTCACAGATGTTTTATTTTTCCTGGTGTTCCAAATTGCAGTCTCTTTTCATGGCCGACAGCATTCTTCACAGAAAAGGTCTGCATTTTTTGTTTGTTTGTTTTGTTTTGCTTTTTTTTTATATATAGTTCTAAAACTGAATTAATTTCTACCTCACTGCAACCTCTACATCTTTTTCATAGTGTTTTCATCAGAATTAGTCACGCACAAACCTCATGTCTTTTTGCGCATATAACCATGCTAGAAGTTTGTTCCACTAGTTGTATCTTCATCTTTGTCCATCTTCCTACTTAGCAAGATTACTAGGTGAAACCCTTCAAGCAACAAACCAGACCAATCATTTAAATGTTTTGATTTGTTTGTCTTTATATTAATTTAATAAGAATTTAGATTGCTTTCTTTGTCACAACTCTGTCTACTTGAACATTCTAGGTTGGATCTTAGGAAGAACTTCTTTACCGAAAGGGTTGTTAGACATTGGAACAGGCTGCCCAGGGAAGTGGTGGAGTCACCATCCCTGGAAGTCTTTAGAAGACGTTTAGATGTAGAGCTTAGGGATACGGTTTAGTGGGGACTGTTAGTGTTAGGTCAGAGGTTGGGCTCAATGATCTTGAGGTCTCTTCCAACCTAGAAATTCTGTGATTCTGTGATTTCATACATGTATCTGTAAGGAAGTGCTAGGAATATAGCTATAAATACAACTAAAACCACAGCTAGCAGAGTTAGCCAAAGCCTTGGACTATTGTCAAACATTCACTGCAGAAACAGCTGCAAGCAAGATTCAGCTGCAAAGAGAGCAAGCAAGAAGCACTGTGAAATTGCCACTCTGTGGTTCAGAGCAAGGTTGGCTACATTAGCTTTAACACCTGATTAACTGACATCACCAATCTGTTACAAAGTAGCTCATTGTAGTAATATGGGACACGCTAACACCCACCTGATACGGGGAAACCAAGGGTTATGAGACAAGAACCAACTTTAACTGCACAGCTATTTTCATAAATAAATTGAAGTCAGCAGAGATATTTACACATATAATATATAAAAATGGAGTGAACCTATTGAAATATCATAACAAAACTAAATCTACTATTATGAACTACTTTATGTGCTAACTACAAAAGTTGAGTGGCTGCTTATTTATTAACAACAGCAGCAACAACTTATTCCTAGCATCTCCAATCTGTTAGAACTGTTTTTCTAACACAAGAAGCCTATTATCTTAAACCAATGTACAAAACACTGCAAGTTCATCCCTTTGCAACAGAATGTTGTTAGTGAGTAGTACTACTATAAAGAGCAGAAATTTAAAGTGGAGATCATTTGGAGCCCTGAAAGACAAAGCTAAGCAGTAAAAGTTCAGAAGGAGTATTTCAATGCTGAGTGAAGATAATGCAGTGGATTCAATTTACACTTTCCAATATTTATTCTTGAGTTTGGGTAAATATGTCTGTAATAAAAATGCATGTGTAAATAAGGAGTTCAATTTCAAATTTTACTGCTTGCCTGACTTTGAAAATGTTCCTGTGATCACATATTCAAAAATTTCTGCTTGACTGGTCTGAAAGCGTGGGATTTATGAACCTTATTATGGAAGAATTTCAGCACATTGGAACAAAATGACACTTTGTGATACTAAGTGAATTGATATCCTTAAAATTATTTCTCTTAATCAAATCTATATTTCAACTTCAAGGAGTGCTTTTGTCAGTATCTAGTTTATGATGCAGAGCCATAACAGTTGCCATAGTTCCTGTACAATATGTAGAAGGAGAGTGTCTGCTCCTTTAAGAGTTGTCTGCTCAATGACTTTCCCAGCACAAACGGGGTTATTAAGAAAAGGAGGAAGACAAGAACACAGACAGACACAAACCTGACTGACAATTAACAGTGGTATTAACCAGGACCAAGCCTAGTCAGTCATGCTGTTGGTAAGGATACGTGGAGTGTGAGAACATTTCTTCCATTATGGTTATCTGATTGAAGACCTTCTCAAGTGGGCACTGAGGAAAAGGGGGAAGCAATAAAGTACACAGAGACACAAACCTGGTAGACAAACGTAATGGCAAAAAAGACAAGATGGTCACTCACACTAACTGATGGACTGCCAAGAAACTGCACGTGAACTGTGACTTTGCTACTGACAAGGATGCAGACCTGTCCAGGTCCAGGATGTTGGGGAGGGTTGGTGCCAGGTCCCACCTGCCCAGGTAATGGGCAGGGGAAAATGTCATGACACATCAAAATGGGGAACAGATAGAAAGGGGAGGCAAGGAACCATTACTGAAAGTATTAACCTTAGTTGCATTTGGTTGTGTTTCAGCACTGTGTAGTGATGTCACTAAAAACTCAGATAAAAGTGTTACAACATTTTAAAACCAATGAAATCAGCTTGAAGACAAGTATCAGCTGTTGATTTTTTATCTGGGTACTGTGCATTTCGACTCTACACACTATATCATTTCATATTTAGTTTTACTGTTATAAGACACAAATTATTATTTATTGTTACAAATGCCAGATAAGTCAGTCTACAGATGGAGATGTATAAGCTTCTCTCATTCAACAAAACACAGAACTATCTTGCCTTCAACAATTTTACACTATGATATGCAAAAAATAAATAGAAGATATTTACTTCCCCTCTACTAGTGTTAATCTACATAAATCCATGCAAAATATTCATGAATACAGAACATGTTGCAGAATTTTAAAGATAGTCATTAAAATAAGTGAAATAAAATGCTATAAATCATGGTTCCTCTAAGAAAAGAAGGTTCTATCACATCCAGAGACATAAAATGTTTCTATCAGTAAAAGTGATGTGTTTATCTAAAGTATACTTTGAAAATTTAGCACAGAGATAAAATATATTTACTGGGAAACATGTACATGTATAATATGCAGTGAGTTTAACATTTGCCCACTGGATACCAGAAAATAAAACAGATGTGTTCATAGGTTTGTTTTTTTTACACATAGCATATTGAATTCCATGACAGAATTATGTCTAATCAAGAGTCCTAAACTTTTTTTTTTCTTTAATTTAAGTCTAATCTGTTCCTAATATAAAATCAAATATAACATTATTTGTATTATGTCATACTGTTGTGTATGTATTTAAAATTATCTTGATATTATTTAATAGCATAGAAAACTCAAGCAGTAAATGATTACCAAGAAACAAGCAACAAACAAACAACAACCAGAAAATTAAAAGGAAAGTTAAGATAATTCATCTATTCAGTTATGAGTAGATTATACACGGACAAGCAAATAATAGATAAAGGTGTAGATTAATTTCTTTTTCTTGATCTATATTTTTGGTTAACTTCTTGTTATAACTTCTATGTTTTGTCTCTATTGATGTACATCAGAGGTACTGTTTTTGTGCAAAGTTGCTTCTAAAGGAGACATTCTCAGAACAGAATAAGCAAGCAGTTCAGCTGGACTTCTTTCAATGTACATGCTTGCTAGCAAAAGCAACTAACATGCAAAAATAATGGATAAGGTTGGCCAATGGTAGAGAGTTCTTTCTTTTCTCTTTAAAAGACAAGTTATAATAGTATAATAATAGCATTAGTCTGTTTACGCTTACTGTCTATTGCTATTTTATATATAATTTCCTTCCCTTTGAAGCTTCTCAGGTTAGCCCAGTACCAAATCCTTAGAAATTGTTCTGGATTGTTGGGGAATGAACATTAGAATAACCATAACACTTGGAAGAACAAAATGGTTTTCTCATTTTGGTGTAATTCTCTGAACTTTGACAGAATGAACAGTTGTTTATGATATTTGATGTTCCCCTTATAGAAATGCTGAGTACCTTTCCAGACAATTTTTCCAGTATCAAAGACAGCCTGCAAGAGCATCAAGACTTTTTCAGTACCAATATCACAGAGGATGATTTTAAAACAAACAAAACAACCAAATAAACAACAAAGAAAAAAAAATACCTTTTTGGATTTCTATGAAGCAACAAAATCCTTCCTGCATTTTTTTTTTTTTTCCCTAAATGCACTGGAAGATGTTTATATGGTTCTTATGTATTTGAGACAGAATAGGGAAGTATTCAGATGTTGCCACATGGACCTTTTATATTTTATCTTGGGTAAGTGAATATTTGTGTTTTGTTGTTTTTGTTCTGTTTTGTTTGTTTGTTTGTAAGGTAAACATATAACTTTTGAATATTATTCATTTGTTTTCTCTAGGGCATAAAAGGATGCTATGGGTTAGACAGAAATAGGTCAAGAACTCATGGCATTGTATAACCACAGGTAAGCAGAAAGGCACATGCAGTACAATCCTCATGTATAACAGACTCTCCAGGATGCAGGAAGTGTTTACTCACTTGTCTTCTTCTTCAGGTTGATGGATTATTCTCATGCCTGAGAATTCCCATGTCATGAAAGTAAAATAACATCAAGTATCTTCTATCCAAGACTTCCTTAGAAACAAGGTAAAGATTTATGTGACCTTAATTCCCACCATAATATCTATTACTAGAACATCTATCAGTTTTCACTTTTGTAAAGTCTCATAAAAATGCACAAACTAATGAAGTTGATTCAAAAAATCCCATTTCTTAAAATGCTCAAAAACTGGTTGGCTCATTCAATAAATACAAGCTTTAGAATAAGTTATCTAGTTACATAACTATGGGACTGAAAGTAAAACTAAACATATTTCTCCAACTAGTTATCCTATTATTTATAGTCTTGTCTTATTCAGCTGGTTCTTACATGAAATTTTAACCTTTTTGTAGCAATGAGAATATTTTCCTAGGTATTTTCTATGATGTCATAGTGCAGTAGATACTGAATACAAAAATGAAGCATCTATTTTAAGTTAATATTCTGGAAAAATCAGGCACAGTGTGGGAGATTAAACACAAAGTTGCTGTGTAATATTGTGAAGGCAGCATGCACAGGGAATTCACCACGGTGTCTGTGTCTTCACAGGTCTCATGCACCAGTGTTACAGTATAGGTGGAACTTAAATTCACCATGGTTATATAAGTGTGAAGCACATTGATAAATAGAAATAAATACTTTGCTTAGAGATACACGTATTTTATTCCAGAGCAGTGAGAAAAGCTAGCTGCTCCTATCCACTAAATGCTGAAGATGATTGTACACTGATCATCGTTACTTTCTGCTATTTCCAGTAGGGCTGTTCAAATAGTATCCTTTTTGGTTCAGAATACCAGATCGTATTTACAAACAAATAGAACACAGAACTGGACTTTTTTTGTCTCATTGTTGCAGGAGTGCAAGAGTAACTAAAAAAAAATATATATATATAAACAAACTTCAGTCACTTCAGTCTAGTACCTGTCTTCTCCATTATATACTCAAATATACAGGGAGAGAGAAAGGGAGAGATAAAGAGGGAACACCATACAAGCAGCTAGTCTTTTGTCAAAAGAGCATTAACATTCAAGATACATATATAAACAAAAAGTGATTGAGCATCAAGCAGACGTCCCTGTGTCTGGCAAACGCAGTTTTCTGCACAGGTTATACTGGACATCCTTTTCAACTGAAGAAATTTGAAGACACAAAATAACTAAACACTTACTTCTTCAGTTAGATAAACACCCAACTGATACTATTTAAACTACTGAGCATGTAGTTTACAGATATACAGATATATAAGGCCCAGATAAATAGATAAATTAAAAGATAAGTATGGCCCTGTCACAACATTTTATTACAACTGTTTTATTCATCTACTTTAGATAAAAATGCAGTCAGTTTCACTATCTAGATAAAAATTTTGGCCATGAACCATAAATACGGTCTTGGAGCAGACAGATTACACTAGCTTAATCAGTTTGGAGTGGAGTTTGGAGTGGAAAAGAGAGATTAAAAACAGAAAAGTTGCTGAATTTGTTTCCATTAAGAAGCTTTTTTTGTTTGTTTGCTTGTTTTCTGTTTCTTCTTCGTCCTTCCATATTAATATGTTAGAGTAGTATTACCTGATCTCAGTGCTTAAAATAGCTACATTATATTTATTGTCCACATATGATTACTTCGGGTTCCTTGTAAGAAGATTAGAGATGAATATTACTGATTTTAACTAACAAAACTACGGGACATACATACTTCAGCTTTCTGCTGTGATTAAACTGCAAAAAACTCTGCCCAAATAAATTCAGTCTCACTAAGCTATCAAACTTATATAACATTGTAACTGAAAAGGCCTGCACTCAAAGATGTGTAAATTTGTACAATAAATGCAAGAAAGAATAGGTGGAAGGTTATTGAATGGTATTGGGTAGTCCTGACACTTCTCTTTTATGCTGCTGTGTCTGGTTTGGTATCTATAAAATGACAGCAGAAGAGAAAACTGTAAAACTAAAAAGATAGTTGTACATTAGTTGTTTCTGGTGTTATGTGGAATAATGCAACAAACTAAATAAACTGTGCAGAAAGAAGAGTATGTTATTCATACAAGAAAGATCAAGTTAGCTAAGGAAGTGTAAGCAGAACAGTAATGCAGAGATATCAAGCCTGCATTTCAAAAAGATTTTCTAGATTTTAGATTTTCTGCCTTTTTTTTTTTTCTTTTTTTCTTTGTCTGTATAAACCTAACTGCTTCACTGTCATCTTTTCTGTATATGGAACTGATACAAAATCATAGCAACACAGGGAACAACAGAAGGAACAGAAAATAGGATTCCAGGTTCATCTTGGTGATTTCTACTTTTGTTGTTACCCAATAACCCAGATTATAAGTAGAAATCAAGCAGCCAATTCTACAAAGTAAATCAGGCAGTGACGTATCACTGGAAAGTTGCTCTTAGTACCAATGATTGGTAGATGTCAACTTTAGGAATGCTCCTATGTATTGCAGAGACAAAATTCTGGTGGGTTTTAAGAATTCTATCTCTTAATTGCACTTTTTGTTATATTTCCATTCTGTTCAGCTTTAACCAATTTTATTACCAAACACTTCCTACATTTTTTAAAGCTCATGTCCTAATCTGCTCCAGTCAGACAGTGTTCTTTCAAGTATACCTCTACTGATGCCCATCTTGCTAAACAGAATAATGTCAGGGAGACACCTCTATCTGCACCATATTGCATTCCATGTTCCCTCAGATTGTTTTTGTCTCTGGCTGTTAGTATTCTTTCATGCAGCATCCAGACATGGCTCAGGGAGCAATATTTTCCATGGGCCGTCTATAACAAGAGTTATATAACAAGATACCTTTTGAGTCTTCAGACTCTCTAATGTACCTTCCTGTGACATGCAGTCTAGAACATGCCAAGAAACTAATATACCTCTGGATTCAAAATATGCAAACTCTATTGCAATGGGATGAAACAGAACACATTTCAGATGTTCTGAAACTTAAAATCATGTATATATTTATTTCTTTAGACCACTGACACTACATTGGGTCCACAGGAGACCATGAGCTAAGTGCTAAGGATATGCTTAGTCTGTTGCTCAATATTAGAAGAACATCTGCATAGACTCAGGCCAACAGTTCTGGCTAACAGCATGGACTCCTGTTTCTTATGAGTGATGAATCAAGAATATGCAGGTTCTAAGTGCCATTCTGGCAACTGGAGAAAGCAAATTCATGAGCCAGTGGAAAGCAGACTTCTTCATTGGAGGCACACTGGTGTCCCACAGGAGCAGGTAGCGAGGGCATTACAAAAAGCCCACACGCATGAAAGTGCTGGCCTACCTAAATATAGTTTTTCAAAGATACTTAAGTGTGCCCATTTAATAGAATATAAGCATATATAGAAGGGATGAAAAAGTTGGAGTAATTAAACATTATATATAATTGTCCTGAAGACCACAGTTGCCCTGAGAGAGAAACTAATTGTTTATTAATTGAAGTCTCTCTGCCTGGGTAATATAATGCAAATAAGAAGCCACCTCTAAATCAAAAGGCAAGACTTGGGAGGGTTCTTAGGAGAATAAAATCAAACAGACTGTTCTGATAACCTAATTTAGGTACTAATTTGAAATGACTGTAGGTGAGATGAAAACTGGGGACTTCTCCTCAAAGAGCTGAATTCAAAAGAAATGGATGCTTATAATTAGGGGCAAAAACAGCAGGAAACAACCTTAGATGTCTCAACAGTAGAAATGTCCATCAAGCACACAGCTGAGTTCAGTTGTGATTTGGAATATTCTGCTTACATTTGTCTCCTTCTATTCATCTTTCTTCAAAGGGCAAATAAATATCCTCTCAGAAAAGCAAGTGCAGTCTGTCATATATTGTTTCTGATTGTATAGGAATACTATTCTTACATTTGTGAAATATACCTTGAACTGGCTAAAATATTAGAACAAAAATGACAAGGACTTGGCATATTATAATTAAATTTAGATATTTTTGAACTCAAATCCAGTTCATGATAATACAATGACTACTGTTCTGATTCTTAAATGTGAGAAGAAACAACATCCTAAATAAATGGGCTGGCCTCTTTTCTTCTTAGTCAATAATTAGAAATGTATGCTAGCAATGAGCTTATTCAGTCAGATGGAATGTTGTCTGTGTTAAGCTGCTTGGAATTGCATCACAGAAATTAGACAAAATGACATTACAAAATTTAGAAAAGTAGCCTTTACTGAAAGGTGGTTCAGGAAATATGCTAATGAATCCTCAGATAATGGTTCTACCAGCAGACTATATCATTTATACAAGGCTGGGGGCAGATACAATTGTTGACCTGAACTTTTTAAACAGTCAAGTTCAAGTTCACACTCGGTCCAATTCACATAACGAAGCAGAAGACCAAACACAGAAAGTCTTCCTAATCTATTTCACTTGCCCAGCAGCTCTCATTTAACAGTGGAGTAAACAATAAAACATTTTCATAATTTAGAACTATGCTTTCAAACAGGAAAAACTAGCACTAGTCCAAACTAATTTACAATGTTAATTAGGCAAGGATTCTAATAATTACATGCATTTTCTTGATTTATAGAAATCAGTAACAAAAACCATGCAGAGCTTACTGCAGAAGGAGCCTAAATTTCCACTGCTGCATAGTAATTTGCCCTTTAGCTTAAGTTTTGTATTAACCTGGGACGTAAAATATTAATGATCTGCTTGACTCCAAATCAGCAGTATTCTGAAAACTCTCTAATAATACAAATTAATTCCATAAATTAATGTGGTGTTTTCTCAAAATACATTGTATTAGGTAAAACTCTATGTAGATTCCAATTTTAATAACAACTTTGAATCTTTGAAACGTCACAAAAGAATGCACTGTTCTTATTTGATATTATATGCCTAAGCAGCAAAGAAACTGTGATGACAGTAGAATGTGTATAAGCATCCATACTCAGGAATGTGATGTACTTTAATGTAATCGATTTCTCATGTAAACATTATTTTCTAGCCTTTGCAATAGTTGCTTGGAATGAATGAATGAATGAATGAATGAATGAACAAATAAATAAATAAATAAATAAATATTTTCCATCCAGTTGAGGAGAGTACCACTTTAAGGCTATTAGAAGTTTTGCCTTATTTAGAATATATATATAGCCACCCTATTTTATATTCTGAAATTTCAGAACCTAGAAAAGTTAATTATTAAATCTTATCAAATTCATGTTTCTTATTTCTTCTTCAGTAAAACTTATAAACTGATTTGTTATGAGAAAAAATAATAATAAAAAATGTTATAATCTCATCAGACAACTAGAATTTACTAACAGAAAAAAAAAAATATTAATTTCTCCTTTCTGTTCAGCTACATACTATGATAAAGAAATTTACGTGTAAGTTTTAAAGTAAAAATCTTTCTTGACAAATTTACTCCTGTAATGAGAACTAATCTAAAAAAAATATGTTTATAAACTTGAGCAAAATACAGTTCCATTTGTTAACAAAAACATATAGGACACCATAACAATGCCCTCAGCTTTTCCGTGTTAATTGCACATTTCATTTGCAATAAATTGTTCTGTTTTCCTCCCATAGAAAATAAGCATTATATTGCTAGACTATAACACCATATATTCAGATACCCAGCCACCTTAGTAAATATGGTGGCTAAAGATGTCAAAGAAGTAAGTAAAGTTGTTTCATCTCCTGTTGTACAAGCAGAATAACACTGTAAAAAGATGTTCATAGGTTCTAAGAATCATAGTTATCAGGATGTTAAATAATCTTTTATAATTATTATTATTCTTTAAGGGTCCAACTTTGACTCTTTACCCTTTCCAACTCCACCCCCCTTACCTGGCAATACTGGCAACAGCTTAAATTTACTGTAAACAGAGATTTCATAAATGAAATAAAAGCAGAGTTTTAGTTAAACTTATGCTGCAGATTTTAGATTTTCTGAAGCTTCCTTTGCATTGCCAAATCTATTTTACATCATCTGATAAGATGGCCCTAGAAGTTATGGCCACTAAAAACAAAAGTTCTTAAATTTTATGGGATCCCCAACTCTGTAACTCATAGACTCAGCTCAAGCAAGTTATTTAACCTGCCAATAAACAGACTTACTCATCTGTGAAATGATGAATTAAGAGGTTGCAAAGTGATATAAACTCTCAGATAAAAAGCTATTCATGAAAATATTTTGTTGTTTCCTATTCTGTCTGGTTGTTCCATATTGTAATTCAGATGTGGTTGACAAGAAAACAAAAAATAAAGAGGAACTCTGAAGATTATCCTAATTCACTCACTGCTGCCACTCAGACTGAACTGAACTTTTCTTTTAGGGAGAGGAGAAAGAGAGTAACAAATTGATCTGCTTGAACATCAGTAGGATTCTTTTCATTCATATGACAAGACTGGGAGTTGGCAGGCCCTGAGGACTATGAAAGCTTTATTAAAAGTAGATTATTAATGAGCTTAATATGGAAATAAAGAATTGGTAAGTAAACACATAAACTGTATATATATATAACTCATAAATATACACAATAATAAAATCACAGAATTGTTGAATGTTTGGGGTTGGAAGGGACCTTTAAGATCATCTAATTCTAATCCCCCACTATGGGCAGGGACACCTTCTACTATACCAGGTTGCTCAAAACCCCAGCCTACCTGGCCTTGAACACTTCCAGGGAGGTGGTGTCCACAGCCTCTCTGGGCTACCTGCTTCTGTGACATATCACCCTCAGAGTAAAGAATTTCTCCCTTATATCTGACCTAAATCCACACTCTTTTAGTTTAAAAATATTGCCCTGACCCAGATGCAGGACATTGCATTTGGCTTTTTTGAACTTATTGAGGTTCACACAGGCCTACCTCTCAAGCTTGTCCAGGTCCCTCTGGATGGCTTCCCTTCTGTCCAGAGTGTTTACTGCACCACACAGCCTAGTGACATTGGAAAACTTGCTGAGGATGCATTTGATTCCACTGTCCATGTCACTGACAAAAATGTTAAACAGTGCTTGTCCCAATACTGATCCCTGAGGAACACCACTCACTACTGATCTCCACTTGGACATTGAGCTGTTGACCACAACATTGTAAGACAATAATAATATGAGATAATAATAGTATAAGATTGTAAAGCATTAGTGGTACAGAGGCTAGCATAGCTGCCTTCCAAACATTTGACCTGGGTTAGAAAACCAGCTAAAGCAGCATGAACTTTATTTGTCTTGTACAGAGTTGCCATGACAAAGTAGAGTTCTCTATTACAGGTGAAGTCAGGAGGGAAGACAATAAAACTACTACCTTGGTCTTCTGGAAGGCAGACTTTGAACTGTTCAGGACAGTGGTAGGGAGGGTCCCTTGGGAGTCAGTCATCAAGGGCAGAGGGATCCAGAAAGGCTGGACACTCCTGAAGAAGGTACTCTTAAACACCCAGGAGCAGGCTGTCCCTGTCTGTCACAAGATGAGCTGGTGGGGAAGAAGACTGGAATGGCTGACCAGGAAACTTTTCCTGTGTATTCAGGAGCATTTATGTGTGGTGCAAGAAGGGATAGGAAACTCAGAAAAAGTACAGGGAAATTGCCAGCATACATAGAGAAAAAATGACGAAGGCCAAGGTCCAGGATGAGCTCTACCTGTCCAGTATCATTAAAGATAACAAAAAATGTTTTTATAAATATATTAATGGCAAGAGGAGGACCAAGGAGAATCTCCATCCTTTACTGGATGCAGGGAGGAACATGACTACAGAGGATAATAAAAAGGCTGAGGTTCTTAATGCCTTCTTTACATCTGTCTTTACTAGACAAACCACTTATCCTCGGAGTACTCAGCCTCCCAACCTGGAAGTCTAGGATGGGGAGCAGAAGAACCTCCCCTCCCCCAGTTCAGGTGGAAACAGTTAAAGACCTGCTGCTTCACCTGGACTGTCACAAGTACATGGGCCCAGATGGGATCCACCCAAGGGTGCTGGGGGAGTTGGTGGATGTGATTGCTGGGACACCTTCCATCATCTGTCAGTGGCCATGATCACCTGGATAGTTTGCAGATGACTGGAGACTTGCTAATGTGAAATGTGACACCCATCTATAAGAAGGATTGTAAGGAGGACACAGGGAACAAGCCTGTCAGCCTGACCTCGGTGCCAGGAAAGCTGATGAACAGGTCATCTTGAGTACAATCATGCAGCATATTCAGAACAACTGGTGGATCAGGCCCAGTCAGCATGGGTTCATGAAAAGCAGTTCCTGCCTGACTAACCATCTCCTTCTGTGACCAAGTAACCTGACTGGCGGATGAGGGAAAGGCTGTTGATGTAGTCTACACAGACTTCAGCAAGGCCTTTGACATAGTCTCCCACAGTATTCTCCTGGAGAAACTGGCAGCCCATGGCTTGGACAGGTACACTTTTGCAGAGATAAAAATTGGCTGGATGGCCAGGCCCAGAGAGTGGTGGTGAATGGAGTGAAATCCAGCTGGTGACTAGTCACCAGTGGTGTTCCCCAGGAGTCCATCCTTTAAAGTCAATCCTCTTTAATATCTTTATTGTTTATTTGGATGAGGGAATTGAGTGCACCCTCAGTAAGTTTGCAGATGACATCAAGCAAGGGGGAAATGTCAATCTGCTGGAGGGTAGGAAGGCCCTGCAGAGGAACCTAGACAGGATGGGTTGATGGGCAGAGTCTAATGGCATGAGGTTCAACAAGGCTAAGTGCTGGGTCCTGCACTTTGGCCACACCAACCCCATGCAGCACTACAGGCTTGGGGTAGAGTGCCTGGAAAGCTGTGCAGAGGAAAAGGACCTGGGGGTGCTGATTAATGCTCACCTGAACACAAGCCAGCAGTGTGCCTAGGTGGCCAAGAAGGCCAACGGCATCCTGGCTTGTATCAGGCATAGCATACCAGCAGGACGAGGGAGAATTGTCCCCTTGTACTCTGCTCTGGTGAGGTTTGATCGTGAGTACTGTGTTCAGTTTTGGGTCTCTCAATCAAAGAAAGACATTAAGGTCCTGGACCGAGCAGGGCTACAAAGCTGGTGAAGGGCCTGGAACACAAGTCCTGTGAGAAGTGGCTGAGAGAACTGGAGTTGTGTTGTCTGGAGAAGGGGAGGCTCAAAGGATGCCTCATTGCCCTCTACAACCCCCTAAAAGAAAGGTGTGGGGAGCTGGGAGTCAGCCTCTTCTCACAGATAATCAGAAATTGGACTAGAAGGAATGCCCTCAAGTTGTGCAAGGGGATGTTCACCTTGGAAATTAGGAGACACTTCTTCTCAGAAAGAGCAGTTAGGTATTGGAATGGGTTGCCCAGGGAGGCTTTGGAGTCACCATCCCTGGGTTGTTTAAGGACAGGTTGGACGTGGTTCTCAGGGATATGGTTTGGTGAGTGTCTTGGTAGTAGGGTGGTGGTTGTACCAGATGATCTTGAACATCTTTTCCAACCTTAATGATTCTATGATAAGATAAACATCTATATACATGAGAGAAATTCAGTGGGAAGTCAGCTTAGAATTTCACAAAAATGCACTTCCAAAATTCAGTTGTTTAAACTCCTGTCTTCCCGAGTTCTAGTAGCATATAATATGTGTTTTCTTTCACTCATTTGAATTTAAAGTATAGAGTTTTGTTTTGCTGTTCTCAACTTATACATGACACAGGCAAGAGAAAATTATTGGCTATTAAGTGCCAACCTTATTTTTTATCTGAGGGGAACAAAGACATGAGACATGGGCAAAGGCACATCTAAACTGTGTGCACAAGTACTATGATGCGCATTCAAATGATGCATTATATAATCATAAATCGTACAACATAACTCAATGAACTCCTTACTTTTTGTTTGAACACTTTTCACATATGTAGGAACATACAGAACTCCAAGTGTCTTAATTTCAAAATCTAAGCTGTATTTTTTCCACTTCTGTGAATGAATCTTGTACCATAACTGTCTTCATCTGCTCCTAGTGAAATGTCATACCTAAGTCATGCTGAGTAAGGATACTGTTTTCTTTCTCCCTCCAATGATTTTCAGTCAACTGATATGAAAGACTATTACAATAAACTTTTTAATACTCCCAAAAAAGAACACAATAAAACATAAATATAGTAGTCTGTAAACATAGAAACATACATCATAAGCATGTCTTATGTGTAAAATTGGAAGATATTTCTTTTTCACAGCCTCTACTGCATTGCAAATACATACAATAAATAAAGTAATACTCCACTGAGCAATCATAGCTGGGAAGAAACAAACAAAAAACAAACAAACAGAAAAAAATAAACACACCGATTGATCAAAGAATGTAAGCTGTGTAAAATAATTAAATGTGAATAAAAATCAAATTTTAAATTTGTCCCAAAACATTCAGTGGTGATTCTAGAGTAGATAAAGGGTTCTAAAGCATCACAGAAGAACATCATTTCCAAATGACAAAGCATCTGAAAAAAATACTAGTGTCAACTTATTTTTTTTTATAAATTTGAGTCTTTCATCTCTCTCACACCTAAGAGGAGAAAAAATAAAATATGAAAGTATTTCACTCTGTAGAAAACTAGAAAAGATATCTATAGATAAGACTGAATATAAAAAGAGGTTACTAGCCATGCAACTGAACAATTTCCTAGTTTCATAACTCTGCAACTTATGTTAAAACTAAGATCAAATTTTATAAATAAATAAATAAATAAGTAAAGTTAAATATTTTCTGCTGCTTTCACAAGAATCTCTGTTCCTACAGAGGAACAGAGTATGTATAAAGGAGTATGTATAAAGGAGTTTACCCAATGAATAACTACAAACACTTCTGCAGAGGGGAAAAGCTGTATCACAGGAACCCTCTGCTGCAGTGCTTGGAAGATGTAACGTAAGATTTCTCAGTAATGAGCCTATGCACATGTCTGTCAGCATATGACAAAACATTACCAGATTTATTAAATAAGATTGTGTTTGAAAGTATATTTATACCAAGTTGTTAACACCACATGCTTTCTTCTCTAGTGATACAGAATTGTCATCACACTGTTTCACTGATTCACCTGGAAGTGCCTAATTGCCAAGTACAAGTTAAAAATCCTCTTGCATACTGATGGTGGCATGGTTTCTTCTACCAGTGCCTACTCTTGTATTTAATGTTACTGCTTCAATGTATTTAATTCATTAGAAAGCTTATAATCAGTAAAAAGACCATTCCAAAGAAAGTCATATGCCTTACTTCTGAAATCTAGATCTTCCCAGCTGATGCTCATGTTCTGTAATATAGCCTGTACTATCCTGCTTTGAAAGTCTTCCATATTTCCATCATGAGGAGAGCAGGCAAGAGTGAGGCCGTTTCTTGTTTTGCTTTTTTTTTTTTACAATATATAAAGCTTTGCAAGCAGAATCTGCCACTTCACACTAGCCCTTCTCCATAATCAGGAAGAAACTACCAAATGAGCTCTGTAATAATTAGAACATATACATTTAACTATATATATACACATATATATATTCTGAATGAACAGCTTCCTTTTATAGCCATAAAGCTATACTGATATTGCTGCAGAAAGAGTGAAAATGAGGACTACCTCATAAGAAATAATATAATTAAATCGTTAAGGCTTCCTCTTTTTATATTCAGTATTAACAAGTTTCATACATAAAGATTGTGTGTCTGGAGGCTTTAGCTGGTGTTTTTCATGTTTCATACTGCTTAGACTGAACAGTGACAGACAATAAATGGAAGTCCACAGTCTTCTACTCTGTAAATGCCAATCAACTTCTGTCAGCAGGGATTAAATGACAAAGTCACTAATGGATTGTGCATACAGTAAAATAATTTATACTGAAAAGCTGGATAATAAGATAAAATGTTATCACAGTGCCTCCTTGCCCCACAGAAGTGTTGTTATAGCAGAAGCAGTACTCAGTCAATAACGAGCCACCCAGCAATTTTGTCCTATTAAGACAGACACAAATTACTGATTGATTCCTCTCCTTTCAATTCAAAGTGATTCAAACTACTGCTTTGATAAGAGGAAAAAGTAATAATTCTGTTTCTCCAAGCTTACCCGAAAACTGACAAGAGTGGTACTCCATACAGCATTGATTACATTAGTGAGCTATAAGACAGTGAATCAAAAATCATAATTAACATTTCAAGTTCAGAGATACAAACTCCATGGGCATATGGCTCCCCCAATAACAAGGCAGAGATGTCCCATGTTAAACATATCTTGTGCCAACTGAGGACTCCCATGAAGGTTTAAAATGACTTAACTGATATTTAACTACCACAGAGGATACCTATGGGCCTCTCCAGTGAGTATGTAATTATAGTTCTCTGCTATGTGTGTTATGCTATAAAATAAAATGGCAGTTAATATGTAACAGCCAGTAAAAGTCTGCTTCACTGTGATCATAATGTATAAGTTCAAATTAAAAACTGAGAACCTCTGTGTTTAGACAGTACAGATGGTGCTCTTATGGTCTATATGGTTCTTCTAAAACTAACAGTTTAGAACAATACTTCTGTTATATTTGTCATTTTAATACATAGCACATCTTCAGCTGGAGGAGTTAAATGAAAAACTCCCAGTGAGATGATCTTTATTCCATTCTGTCATATAGACAAAAGGTACAAACAATAACAAATAAGGAATAAAAGTATGTACTTTTTCTATGTGAACTTCACTTTTCTTATGTTTTCCTTATTATTTCAAGCATTACCAACACATTGTTTGTGAGACATACTGCATAGAATCATAGAATATCCTGAGTTGAAAGGGACCCACAAGGATTATCAAGTCCAACTCCTGGGTCCCCAAAGAAACACCCTAAAAATCAGATCATGTGTCTGAGAGCACTGTCCTAACACTTCTTGAACTCCAGCAGGCTCAGTGCCATGACTACTGACCTGGGGAGCACGTTCCAGTGCTCAACCACCTTCATTGTGAAGAACTTTTTCCTGATATATATCCTGAAATACATCTGTGAATGCATTTGTAGAGACCCTTTTTAAGACTGGGGAATGAATTGTTTCTACAGATGTTATCTGGAAAGGAGAGGGCTGCATCAAGGACCATGAGGGAACAAACTGACCTCAAGAGACACAGACTGTAAAATGTAAGACAGGAGAGATATGTTGTGGACAGAATTAAGACTGGTCTCAAACAAATCAGTATAGAGTTGTAAGCTTTCTTCAACCTTTTAAAGATTTATTTGAAGAGTTTCTTCCAAAAACATTTTCTTCAGCAAGCACCCTCATTATATATGAATCTGTTAAGACTGACGCACTACTGCTTTTTTGTTTGTTTGAACCAAATTGACTCTTCTATTTAAAATAATGCAAATTAATAGTATTAGCTGTGTTTCAAAAACGGCAGTAAAATTCTTAGTCCAAATTTAGTCTGATTACTAACTTTTTTTGATGAGAACGTAAGTAAATTTTTCTCCAGTGGGTAAAATTCATCAGCAAGAAAGCTGATAAATTAGAGGGTTTAAAAATGTGAGATAACCATGGAAACAGAGTATGCTAAGAAATAGGTTTAGTATTTCCTACAATAGGAAGGGAACATGTTGAGTAGAAGCAAGAAAAAGAACTAAACAAGTTTCTTACTGTTAGAAATGTTCTGAAAATGAAATGCATCTTGAAGGAGTAATAGAAACCTGGATAAGGGAAATATCACTGATACTCATGGCAGTGTGATAGACTGCTGGGAGAACAGGATACTCAGACAAAACAGTAACCAAAGCAAAAGGAAATGAAATCTGAGCTATGGCAACTTTACCAGTGAAATTCATGGCTAGCATTCCTGGGAAAAATAAAGTCAAGCACTGTGATAAGCCATATGCAGGAAGAAGGGAGGGGTTAAGCCCAGTATATCCATGCTCACTTACAGAAAGGTTACTGATGTTATCACTATTTATGAGTAAGTAAATAAATACACTCTCTAGCACTTCTGTGAGACTTCACAAAAGCACAGAACTGTTCTAAACTTTTTCTTATTTCTACTGCACAATGACATGTAAAAGGACTCAGATGTTCTTACATTCTGAAGTACCCCTAGGTTCCCATCCATTGTTAGTTGCTTTACTCAGAATGCATGGGAATGAAAAAACAGGAAATTCAATGCTTCACTGAATAATTGCATGTCCCTTATCATAAAGTCCGTTAATGAAAAGAATATTTTTATTAAATTTTATTTGTCTACACAACCTTTCAACAAGTCAAGGCTTAGCAACATCTTACCTGCTAATACAGAATTCCTCACAACTTTTCAAATGTCAGATGCGAATCTTCTTCTACACCATCACATGGATTAGAGCTGGACAAAACTAGCCTAAAAATAGAAAAATAAGATAATAAAAATCGGTAATAATTATGGATATAGAATCATAAAGTCATTAAGGTTGGAAGAGACCTTCAAGATCATCTGGCACAACCATCACCCTACTACCAAAGTCACCCACCGAACAATGTTCCTAAGCACCACGTCCAAATTTCCTTAAACACCCCTATGGATGGTGACTCCAACACCTCTCTGGGCAACCCATTCCAATGCCTGACTGCTCTTTCTGAGAAGAAATGTCTCCTAATTTTCGACTTGAACCTCCCCTTGTGCAATTTGAGTCCATTCCCCCTAATCCCACCACTAGTTACCTGTGAGAAGTGGCTGATCCCCAGCTCCCCACACCTTCTTTTCAGACATTTGTAGAGAGCAATAAGGTCTCCTCTGAGCCTCCTCTTCCACAGACTAAATAACCCAGTTCCTTAGTCATTCCTCATGGGTCTTGTATTCCAGGCCCTTCACCAGCTTTGCTGCCCTTCTCTGGACATGTTGCAGGGACTCAATGTCCTTCTTTTAGTATATACCATAGCCAGAGAGAAATAAAGTTGTATAAATAGTATTGATTCAAATTTGATGCACAGGCAGTCAAATTTGATTAGGTAGTTAGCAAAAAATGCTTACATTTTATCAGTAATCCCTACATCTTCAACAAATGTGCTTATGAATAATAAAAGGTCTAATTTAGTCCTTCTATGGCAACATAGTCATACAGTAAAGATAATACACATATATGTAGCCATACAATAATCTACTGCTTACATCTGAGATTGTCCATTACACATTTTTTAAATGTGCTTGATTCCACAACCACAGCAAACATACGATTTTTGTATTACACTGTATTATCTTCCACATAAGTTGCAGAGCTCTGAGATTAACTCATGAGACTTGCCTTTTTCAACATTTCAGTTGCCTAACTTTTTTTCCACTTAAACTTGATCTAAGCTTTTTGAGTTTGAAAACACTGGAGTCTTACAAAGACTCAAAAGAGAATTATTGAGTTGTTGTTTTTATTTTTAATAAAATGTGTTTCTTCTCTGGAGTAGCACTGCAGTAAAACCCAGAAGGTAGTATTATGATGAGAAATGAAATACTTAATAACTGACAGTTTTTTCTAATTCTAAATTGAATCTGGTAGGTATAATGTATTCATGTACATTCACTAATACATACAGACATTTACACATGACTCTTGACCAAACACAAGCATATACATGTTCACTCATGTCAGTATTATAAGCAATGTATGACATATCTCATATTCAGAGGATATTACCTAAAAAAATAGCTCAAACATTCAGTAAAATGTAAACCTGATCTCTAATAATGGATTTACACCTCTTTACAAGTGGAAATGCCAATAATGACTTCTGATCCAAGAGGTTTTGTTTGTTTGTTTTAATACAAAATAGTAGCTATTTGTATACTCAGGATTGAGTAGAGGAGGATACTTGTGAAGAGGCTGATCCCCAGCCTTCCATTTAGGTAGTTCCCTGTATTGGCCATGGCTAAAGGCAGTACCAGTTACTCCTGTGCTCCAACATTGTGCTCAGGAAAAGGCTCTTTGAATAACAGATCTGAGAATAAATTTAGGAAAGAAATGCAGGAAAGGGCTGAGCTGCTCTCTATAGAGCTCAAGTGTATTTCTTTGAAGAGAAATATGTGAGGACCCAGACACAAGAAAAATAGGCAGAATTTGCATTCAAAACAGCACACAAAAAAAACAGTGATGGTCAGTAACACAATAAATCCTCCCAAAACAGCTTCATAGACTCAGGTTATAGATGAATGTCCAACCTCTTTTTTCTCCCACTGTGGTATGCATTGTCAATACACCAGCTGTTATTGTGTCTGCATATGACCAGCATGGAATGAGTAATAAATAAAATAAACAGTAATGAACTTTCTCTTTGTAGTCCCATAGTACAGCTGTTCTCAATTCAGTAATAACTTACACTACCAGCCTACCTCTACCATTTTATGCTTCAGGGAGGGAGAAGATATAGACCTTAATGATAAGACACGAATCCATGACAATTTGGGAAAAGTAGAAAACTTCAAAAGCATTTTAAAGTTGAGTACGATATGAATAAAACTGTTTAGATACAACATTAGTTGGATGCTAATTTTGTGATATAAAGCTAACCTTAAGTGCAAATTGATTAATTCATTTGATTCACTGTGTGTCAAAATTAACTCCAGTGTGAAGGTCTCCATTTAAATATATCATCATTTAGGAACACATCAAAGGCTTAGATTAAACTTACTGCATTGGCTAATCCAACAATGGAAGGGCAAAAGTACTGGTCCAAAGTAATAAGCTGCACTGACAGACAAAAACAGTGTATGGAGACTTTTTAAATTCATAGGAAAAAGTCAGGGTTGACTATCAGAATAAGCAGCTCTCTTGAAGAGGTAGCTCCAGTCATACTGAGAAAGAATTAAACAGAGACAGAACAAAGACTTTACAGATCTCCTAAGCATACAAAAGTCAAGACAGATCAATCTGAGAATAGCTGCTGTAGGGGGATCATAGAGATTAAAGTTTAAAATTGAATGGCCTTAGATCTTAAGGCAGTCACACTAGCAGTTGAAAATATCAACACATCTGTAAGATTTGCTTTCTTTAGGTATAGCAGAAAACCTCAAACAAAAAGTCAAGGCTATTGACCCCATATTAAGAGCTAATGTTAGGAAATATTAGCGTGATTCAGATCCAGGACTATGAATAAAAGTGATGAAATGGAGTTCTCATAGATTTTAGCTTAAAGAGTGAAATAAAAATAATTTCAATAAGCAGTTAGAAAGAACTCCACTATGAAGATGAAAATTCTTGACAGATAACGGTGAAGAATAAAATTAAAAAGGTAGCAATGTAGTTTCTTCAGAAGTATCTAAGATCACCAGGTTAGAAAGACACACCCAAATGCCCTACACTTGTGAACATGGATTTTCCCTTTTTCCCTTATTCATTGAACTGGCTGAAATCCTAGAATCACAGAATATCTTGAGTTGGAAGGGACCCACAAGGATCATTGAGTCCAGCTCCTTGGTCCCCTAGGGAACACTCCAAAAATCACACCATGTGTCTGAGAGGATTGTCCAAACACTCTTTGAATGAAGAATGTTGCCAAGTAATCACTTCCATTTCTGGCAAACATATTGCAACTCTACCTCTTTTCTGCCATCCAAGACAAAACTAGAACATTTAGGGATATGGTTTAGTGGGGACTATTAGCATTAGGTCAGAGGTTGGACTCGATGATCTTGAGGTCTCTTCCAACCTAGAAATTCTGTGATTCTGTGATTCTGTGATATTGCAAATACAAAAAAAAAAATAAAATAAAATAAAAAAAATAAAAATAAAAAAAAAAAAAAAGAAAAAAAGTTCATCCAAGCACTGCAGCAAGAATAGCTTCACAATATGCCAAGGAAGAAGAAACCTCCTCTAAGAATCTGCTGTTTTGTCCTGACACACTTTTTTTTAACTAGACTCATGCAATGCTCCACAGACAACTGGTAACAGATCAATTGCATAAAGAGAGGTAGATTTGCTATACAGGAAAGCATCTGATGAAAATTTCAGTTGTAATTTGAATATCTGACTAATATCTACCTAACCACTGTCTCCAGATAGCTTTCAACTGATGAACAGAGATGGGAAGTTCTGTTTTTAGGGAGCATGAGTTCCTTCTACTAAATAACATGTCAATGCCTACTGAAATAATCTGAAAGAGTCTATACAGTCAAGAGTGAGCTAAACAATCTCTTCGTAACTTTATTTAAAAAAAAAAAAAAAAAAAAAAGACATTCACATCAATGTTCAAGTGTTTTTAACACATCTGTATGAACTGATGGAATAACCTTGCTTGTTCTTGAGGTTCTCTTGCCTGAGGAGGCTCAGGGGCGACCTTATCACTCTCTACAGATACCTTAAAGGAGGCTGTAGAGAGGTGGGGGTTGGCCTGTTCTCCCACGTGCCTGGTGACAGGACGAGGGGGAATAGGCTAAAGTTGCGCCAGGGGAGTTTTAGGTTAGATGTTAGGAAGAGCTTCTTTACTGAAAGGGTTGTGAGGCATTGGAACAGGCTGCCCAGGGAGGTGGTGGAGTCACCATCCCTGGAAGTCTTCAAAAGACGTTTAGATGTAGAGCTTAGGGATATGGTTTAGTGGGGACTGTTAGTGTTAGGTTAGAGGTTGGACTCGATGATCTTGAGGTCTCTTCCAACCTAGAAATTCTGTGATTCTGATTCTGTGATTCTGTGATTCTATAAAACAAACAAACAAACAAAAACAGACAAACAAACATTAACTTTATTTAGCAAACTAAAATCATTTGTTATAATATCAAAATTTTGTGCAAAATAAAAAATTATATTAATAAGCTCCGCATAAGGAAGTTATAATTACATTTCACCTTATGACATCAAATAACTGCATACAAGTTTTGGAAAGAAGTACACAGCTACTTGAAAGGTAAATAATTTTCAGTTGTCCCTAACTTCTATACTGACATTCATTGAAAGAGATGTTCTTCATAAATCAGAATAGAAAAAAGGCAGCTATAAGACATGTTTTCCCAGGTTTAATAGTACTATCGTTAATTGCTTTTCTTCTTTATATTATAATAAATAATATTCATGTCATTAATAACTATGAAGGTCTGATGGTAAACAGCTATAGATGAAAAGTCCTGAAAGTCTGGGAGAAAAGATAATAGAAGAAAACCTTTGCTTCTAGAAGAGTAGAATTAGAATCCCATTTTCCACATAAGTATTACAAGATTCAAATTTTAGCTTAAGTATAATAAATCTACCTTTGCTGTGTTTTCTGTAGGCAAGGCAAGGCAAGGCAAGGCAAGAAAAGGCAAGGCAAGAAAAGGCAAGGCAAGAAAAGGCAAGGCAAGAAAAGGCAAGGCAAGAAAAGGCAAGAAAAGGCAAGAAAAGGCAAGGCAAGAAAAGGCAAGAAAAGGCAAGAAAAGGCAAGAAAAGGCAAGAAAAAAGAAAAGAAAAGAAAAGAAAAGAAAAGAAAAGAAAAGAAAAGAAAAGAAAAGAAAAGAAAAGAAAAGAAAAGAAAAGAAAAGAAAAGAAAAGAAAAGAAAAGAAAAGAAAAGAAAAGAAAAGAAAAGAAAAGAAAAGAAAAGAAAAGAAAAGAAAAGAAAAGAAAAGAAAAGAAAAGAAAAGAAAAAAAAGAAAAGAAAAGAAAAGAAAAGAAAAGAAAAGAAAAGAAAAGAAAAGAAAAGAAAAGAAAAGAAAAGAAAAGAAAAGAAAAGAAAAGAAAAGAAAAGAAAAGAAAAGAAAAGAAAAGAAAAGAAAAGAAAAGAAAAGAAAAGAAAAGAAAAGAAAAGAAAAGAAAAGAAAAGAAAAGTGACTTGTCAGTACTAAATAATAACAATGTATATCCAAACTGCCAAAAGGTGACATTTCAGCCAGATTCTGTTACATAAAAACACACAGCTCTTAATTCTGTTTTGGCTGTTTATCAGTCTCATGTCAATGAGCTGGTTAAGAATCTCTAAATTTGCTATGCTGTGAATAAAACTCTGTAGAGACCCAGTTGTCACAATGACAGGCAATATACCATATGTAAAACAAGTCCAATTACTCCAGGAAAAGGCAAGTCCAACCTAGCAGTCATCTCATGTTATATAAATTCATCCTGTCAACCAGTACCTGAAGGAGACTAATTCTTACAGCTTCAGGTACAAACACTGTTCTACAGAAGACTGATGATTTGTCAATGTAGAAATCTTCTGCAAAGGGAATTTGATTTTGAAACATGACAAGATTTTTGGCAGCCTGCTTGTCAAACTGCTGAGGCCCCCAGCCTGGTAAACTGTCAGAAGACAGCAATTCAGCATCCTAAACTCCCAGACTAGTTGGGGCACTTCAGAGTTTGTTTAACATCCAAGGAAGAGTGTTTCCAGGGTTTCTAAGCACTGACTAAATGCCAAAACATCCATTATACTGATAAGAATCTAGGTATCTTTGAGACTTCAGGCTAGACCCTCCAAATCCAATGATACTAGACTAACCATGGTTCCCCATCTCACTGTGTTGTGTCAAACAGCCCACTAATGGTCTAAGTAGTCTCATATCAGTTTATGAGGGTATAGGAATGCCTTTTCTGAGATTGAGTTTACCTGATAAGGTTGATAACACTTCCAGAGATGGACTGTCTCATAGTTCTGTCCTATGTGAACAGAAGCTCAAACTGTTTGGCTGCCTGCAAAATTCTGGTGAAAAAAATATGTTGCTTTCACCTTCCATACAACCATGGCTTTCTAGAATAGAGTTCAGAATAACTCTAAGCTGAGCAATACCTTTTTCAAGACAGAACAAGTCTGCACAGTTTCACAGATCCTTTTGCTGAATCTTTTTCACTGGAGGCCTTCTAAACTTCCTCTCTGTGATCATGTTTTCAGGAAATACTGAGGTTTGAAAATGTTTGTCTCTTTTGGAAAACATCCTGGCCTCTTTTCTGGTGCTTCCTTACTTTCCAGATGACTAAACTTGTTAAAAGAAAATCCTTAAATCCTCTAAAGTGTATTATGTTCTCGTTCCTACAAGATTCCCCACTTTGAGAGAGAACCAAAATATAGTGGTTTCAGTTTCAGTTTCTCAGAGATAAATGGCAACAGCCACAAATGATTAAAGTCTGCTCCAGCAGATATGATGTTTTATCTCCAGTGACTTTTTCATATGATAAATGCTGTATGCTCCTTCTGAGTCCACAGTCATCTTGGTGTTATTAAACATTGTCTAGACAGGTACCAGTGTTTCAAGTGACACCTGCAATTGATCAGAAAGAGAACACGCTTATCAGCAATGTTGTTGAAGCCACAGCTTTATAGGACTTACAGATGTAACCTACATCTGTGAATAAACTAGAAAATCCAAGCAAGATATAGCTGAAATGATAAAAATATGTTGTTGTTGAAAATCAAAATATATCTTTTTGTTACAAATATATTTTTATTTATTTATTATTTATTAATTTATGCATTTGGGACCTATAATTCATATCTCCACTCAACACCCTTCTCATTTTATTAATTTATCCATGTTTGATTATCACCTTTGTCACTGTCTTTATAGTATATTCATGCACCTTTTTGGTTTCAGTAAATACTGCTTGGTAAGTGCTGCAGAATATCAGTTTTCACTCTCCTTAGGACAGAAGCCAAAAAAGACAGTATTTATCAGGGAGAAGGGACAAGACAGAAAAGTCTGATAATCATATCAAATAGTTTTGATTGATTCATCTAGGGAAGTTTTATAATGAACTCTATAAGGATATAAAAGCAGGTTGTAAAGCATCATATTAAAAATAAATTAATGCAAAGTACTGCACAGAGGAGGAAAAGTTTAAGCTATTAATAGACATTGATGGGTTCTATATAACATTGACAAGGATAGTCGGCTACAAGAATCACATTGGAGATATGAAGATATTAAGTCCAACACACACGACTTCAAAAAGCAAAACACCAGAGTGCATAAATGTAAAACTTCTGTGGAAATTTATAATACTTTAATAAATAATTACTAAACACACTAACTAATTAAGATTATAAATCAGTACTAAAATCTTGACTTAGTCAAGTCTCCTGCAAATTTAAGGGGTTTCATCAATTTAACCGATTTCTAGTTGTAACCTTAAGTTTCTTTCAGGTGCCTTAAGTAAATAAAAATACTTTAATATATTTTAGATACTTTTTTTTTTTTTTTTAATAAAGTAACACTTTAGTATTACTTACAATGTCATGGTACTAAAAAATATCACAAGTATTAACTTACAGGCAAGGATCTCTACATAAGCTGAAGAATACTTAATATCAAGTACCAGTATACAGAAAATCTAGTCAGATGTATAAAAAGATGTTTTAATTACTACCTCTGCTGATGGTTTTATGAGGGTGCTCATAGTCAAGAAATTTAAAATTCTCATTTTGTTTGCTAAGATTACCTAGATTCTTGAATTATTGCCAAGAATACCACTCTTACATACCAGTCTAAAGAGAGAAATGCATCTGAAGAGTGAGAATTATGTATAGCAACCAGGTTTTCAGGATGTTAAAGAATTTTTTCATAGAAAGACATGTAAGGATTTTCATCCATTTCAATCCAAATTAGGCTTTTCTAAACTAATGAAAATTTACAGAAAATGTTGGGGTAATATTTCTACTAACCTACCAGTGAAGTCTGTGTGTTGATGCTCTGTCCTCAATAGTCCATAAGCTTTAGAACTACTCAATAAATAAATAAATAAATAAATACCTGGTCTCTTAATTTAAATAATTCCTCAATATTCATCTGATTGAATTTCTGGAGTTAGGGCCTTAATACAAAATATATAAGATGTGTTAAACAATACGGTTTACTGTTAGAAACACCTAAAGCAAAGTAATTATTCCAGAAGAACATATTACAAGATTCAAAAGCATTAAAGCTAGACTATTTCCGTGTAGTTATCTTTTGCTTTGAGAAACTAAATTAAAAACAAACAAACAAAAAAGTGTCTTAATGGTCAAGACTCCTCCTTTTTGACTGGTATCATATAATTACCTTTTAACACATAAATTTCTGTAAGACAACAATTATGTTGTACAGTTTTATTTACAAAATGTGTAGAAAATATATGTATGGAAACTCTTAAATAACAAAACTATAGCTTCATTACTTCATCCCATTTCTCAAACCATCATTGCAAAACAGATAAAAGGAAAAAAAGAAAGAAAAAAAAAAAGAAAGAAAACTTTTAAATGTTAACAAACTGTTGTTCATCACAGAAAGACAGATAAGCAAACTGTTACATAAATCATGAGCAATACGTTTGTGACAAAAAACTATGTGTTATTGTGAAGATGGGTGTGTAACACACCCTTAAAGATTTACCACGAAGTCCTTGTTCTTAGGGGTCTCATGGATGATAGGTTTAAAAACCTGTCTTAAAATTTGAAAAAAAGTATTTCACAAGCTAGAGAACATGTATGTATATATACGCACCCAAATTTAGGAAATATAAAATACCCTACTCCTAGTGTTACCTGTTTATATTAACCACTTAACCCAAGAATGATGTTGTAATAAAAAGAAAGTCTTCTTCCAATCCAGATAACTATAATAAAGGCACAAATTGGAAAATACAGTACACACAACGTATAAAAAGTTCAAATAGAAAGACACTAACCAGAATAAGCAGCAAGAACATAGCTGCAAGCTACATAGATGTTTATAAAGCACCATAAGAAGGATCCAGGCTAACTGATGTGAGTAGAGTGTTTGGTGGGTAGAGGAAAGCAGTGGTAGAAGGGATGGCCCTATGCTGTTGCCTGAGGCCAATTTTACGCAGATGTTTGAGGACAGCTACTGGAAAATCAGATATTGTTGGCACTTCATATACAGTTTTGACAGCTGTAAATTCTTTGAGGGATTCAAAATAAATAAAATAATTTAAGCAGATGAATTAGACTTAAAATTTAGTTTTGCCTTCAGGGGCTTTTTTTCCTCTTCTTTAATAGTGTGATTCTATTTCTTACCTAGAACCTTGATCAAACAATATTCTTTTCTTAAGGTATTCTGATGCTTTTGTTCTACCACATATTTCAATCAGGTTCAGGCACCCAGAGATGTATTTAAAATTAGCAGCAGGAAGTTGTGAAGGGCCAACTTTAACAATACCAAGCTGCTTATCTGAGACATCTCTATGTCTCAAGATCATCTCTTTATTTCAGCAATATATAGAATCATAGAAACATTTATGTTGGAAAAGGTCTCTAAGATCATCTAGTCTAATCTTTAACCTAGTACTGCCAAGTCCACCATTAACCATGTCACTAAGCTCTACATCTACACATTTTTGGAAGACCTACAGGGATGGTTACTCAACTACTTCCCTGGGCATCCTGTTCCAACACTTCACAACACTTATGGTGAAGAATTTTTTCCTGATTTCCAATCCAAACCTCTCCTGGCACAACTTGAGGCCACTTTCTCTTATCACTTGGTGCCTGGGAGAAGAGACTGATTCCCACCTCACTATAGCCTCCTTTAAGGTAACTCTAGAGCTCAATAAGGTCTCCCATGAGCCTTTTCTCCAAGCTAAACAATCCCAGCTCCCTCAGGCACTCCTCATAAATTTGTTCACTAGACTCCTCACTGGCTTTATTGCCCTTCTTTGGACACATTCCAGTAATGTCTTTCTTGTAATGAGTCCTCAGCAGAGCCAAGTACAGAGGGATGATCACTTCCCTAGTCCTTCTGACCACACCATTTTCAATACAAGCCAAGATGCTGTTGGCCATCCTGGCCACACTGCTGGCTCATAGTCTGCTGTCTGAATATCCCCCAGTCCCTTTCTGCCAGGCAATTTTCCAGCCACTCTTCTCCCAGCATAGAGTTGTGCCCCAAGTGCAGGACCCGGCACTTATCCTATTTAACTTCATATATTTGGCCTCAGTCCATCAGCCCAGCCTTTCCAGATCCTTTTGCAGAGCTCTCCTACCCTCAAGAAGATCAACACTCATGCCTAACCTGGTGTCAGCTGCAAGCTTACTGAGGGTGCACTTGATCTCTTCATACAGGTCACTGATAAAGATATTTAAGAGAAGTGGCCCCAATACTGACACCTGGGGGGGACACCACCAGTGACCGTCCTCCAGCTGGATTTAACTACATTCACTACAACTCTTTGGGTCTGGCCACTCAATCAGTTCTTAACCCAAAAAAGCTGTCCTGGTTTTAGTTAGGATAGAGTTAATTTCCCTCCTAGTAGATGGTAGGGTGTTGTGTTTGGGATTTAGGATGATAAAAATGTTGATACCATGCTGATGCTTTAATTGTAGCAGAGCAGTGCTTACACTAAGCCAAGGACTTTTCAGCTTTCCTGCCAGTGAGTGGGCTGGGGGTGAAGCAGGAGCTGGGAAGGGACAGACCCAGGACAGCTGACCCCAACTGGCCAAAGGGATGTCCCATGCCAGGTGGTGTCATGCTGAACAACTAATATGAGGGGGGCTGGCCAGGGTGGGGGGACCAGCTGCTCACAAATAAGCTGGGCATCGGTCAGCAGGTGGTGAGCAATTGCACTGTGCGTCACACATTTCATACACATTAGTAGTAGTAATGTTATTATCATTGCTATTATTATTTTCCTTTCCTTTCTGTCCTAATAAACTGTCTCTATCTCAAATAAGCATTCATTTTTTTTCTGATTCTCTCCCCCATCCCAGAGAGGGAGGGGGAAAGGTGAGTGAATGGCTGTGTGGTGCTTAGCTGCCAGCCGGGTTAAGACACAGCAGAAGTGTACACCCATTCAAGCCACAGGCAGTCAGTTTCTTCAGAAAGCTGTGGGAAACGGGGTCAAACTCCTGACTGAAGTCACCACTACCTAGTATTCCCAATATTTCTTAGGAACAGATAGGAAATAAATAAAATAAAATAAAATAAAATAAAATAAAATAAAATAAAATAAAATAAAATAAAATAAAATAAAAATAAAATAAAAAGGCCACACCAAACTATTAGCAAAACTGACCTTTAACGACAAATGACAAGTGACAAATAGAATGGAACCTGAAAGGCTGGAAACTGGAAGGAAAAATGTGGCATTGGCTCATAAACCATTTGTACTATGCTTCAGACAGATTTGAATTGAAATAATACATCAGAGTGTTGGGTATGTCTGTGCAACACAACCATTCAATCAGGAAATTCAAACACTTCAGGAAATTTTTATGCCTGAATCCACAGACTTTCTATGGATTTTGCATTACTGAATGTCTAGATTTATCTGGTTTGTAGAGCCTTTGCTCTAAATTTTAGAACAGAAAGTTTTACTGAATATAATGGGTATTATATTGAACAAATATAATGGATATTAATGAATATAATGGACTCCATGGATAGGAGTTCTTGTGTTGTGATCGGAGAAAAAACTGTCAACTCATTTCCCAGCGCTTAAGATATCCTAAACATATATTGTGTATCTGTGCATATCTGCTGTATATCCTAAGTACTATGGTATGAAAAGGGATGATTCTGCAGTGATTTGTAATATATAGATATAGATATAGATTATAGATATAGATATAGATATAGATATAGATATATAGATATAATATTTCTTTGCATGCTTGGCAGATGATCTGGAATTTAAATGTCCTACATGAAAAAAAAATAAGCTATGTGGAGCAGAGAAAAAGAACTAACGTGAGATTAGAATAATATACATGGAATAATTGTCCGATCAGAGTTGGAAAAGGTGGAGAAATTAAGCAGAAGGAAGGTTAATAAAGTAATAATGTCAATGAATTAAATGGTTTGCCTAGATAATGACCTGCAGCTGAAGGAAAATTTCAGGCTCATAAAGTATCAACAGTGATCTCTCTCCTATATGGTTCTCAGTGGTTCTAAGAGGAGAAAGGCTTTCCAAATATAACTTTATTACTTAAAGGTATTAGCAGTGAGGACCTAGGTAACAAATTATTGCAACAAGTTTCAGTCGCTATATGAAAGATTAACAAAAAATTAAAAAATTAAATGATGTGAACAAAAAATTAAAAAATTAAAGCTTGCTTAGCAAAAACTATTCTCTCAACAGTGTTAATCACTGCTTCTATAGCAGAGATGAGAAAAGGAAGTAGTAAACTAGAGGAATAAAAATGCCTCTGTATGCATATACTCTTATCACCTGTGCCAGGTGTGAATATTTGCAAGGCAGGATTTTTTTATTATTATTTATTTATTCATTTTCAGTAGTAATCTGTATCTGGTTAATTTGTAATATTAGAAAGAAATATCAGGAGAAAAATGCTTTTGAAAGATATTTTATAGCAGTTAGCAACAATTGCATTCTTCTGTAATTTTATCTTTGATAGTGAAAATTGAAACTCTGGTTCTAATTTTCATCCCATTGTGTGAAAGACAAAGCATTAAGTGGGCAAATAACCCTTGATACACAGGTGTGGAGCAGAGTTCATTACTTCACGTCAAGTGTATTGTGCTCTTAAAAGTGTCCATGGCTGTCACCTTTACTTTCAAAAATAAGGGCCTGAATTTGCTGCTGCTTATTTTTAAGTGGTTATTTTATCATCATCATCATTATTATTAGGTAGGAATGGACAGAGGAAGAGCATCAAGGTTCAAAGTAAATTCAAGATCAAACTTTTTTTCTCTTTTGGTATGATTACAAGTTTTTGTAATGAAAGTTTATTTTATTTTATTTTATTTTATTTTATTTTATTTTATTTTATTTTATTTTATTATTATTTTTTTTTTTTTTCTGAGACCAGTATTATTATGATCATGACAATTCAACTTCTTTTCAGAACATGATTGAATTCACTTATATGATGAAGAAAAATTTGAACTTCTCACAGTATGTTGATGAGTGCTGCCAGAGCTGAGTTACGGGCTACTCTCAAAAATACGATCTAATCATTGACACTACCACCACCACCACCACCACCACATACATAAGGTATTTAAGTGTAAATTAACCTAGAGGATCCGTATATTAATTCTCTACTCTACTAGTAAGAGATACATGCAGAAATCGATATGCCTCAATTCTATTATCAGTTCCCCTTATCATTTAGTTATCAGAAATAATACAGTATTAGTAAGATACGTCTACAGAAATATAGCCTAAATTATCCCTTAAATTGAAGTCAAGTATTTTTTGTCTGCCTTGCTTTTTTTTTTTTTTTTTTTTTTTTTTTGACGTGTAAGGCAATTCTTGTTTTTACTACTGAGGTAGTAGAAGCAATGTAAATTTCATCCCTTACTTCCCCCTTTCATTTCTCTCGATTTGAAATACATATTTTGTGTTTTATGGTTTATTAAGAAAAAGGAAACAAATGTGTTTGGGGTCAGTACAAACCATTAAAAATTATCTGCACTTTCTCAATAAAATGGTAATTATGGTAATAATAAATGGTAATTACTCTTATCCTTTTTAAAGTACCAACAATGGAATTTGACAAAGGAAGCATTTCACGAATACCCCTTTTTAAAAAAAAAAAAAAATATTATTATTATTAACTATGTAAATAACAATATAAAAATACACTCTTGGAGCAATGCTGTATTTATATAATCCTGGCAGTAGGGCAAGTAATTTTGCATTTGTAAGGCAGGGAGAAGACACTTGCTTGAACAATTAAGGACTTTGAGAAAATGTAACAAAAATAATTTAAAATTCTTAATTAAGATTAAATCGAGTGTCAAAGATTATGGTTCCTGCATTATTTCAACTGAAAGGATTGTTGTTGAAATCAAGAAATTAATCAAGTTTGAAATGAAAGCATGAATTATGAAGGAAATAAAAACATTAGATAGATTTAAGGGGAAAAACAAAACGAAAACTTCCACTGAAACCTTAAATAAATTTAAAATAAAGTTAGCAGAAATTAATTCAATTTAATTTGTTTCAGAAAGTAAATTTTCAGGAAGAAATGAAATAAACATCTTTTGTTTGATTAAAGTATAATATTACCAGCGTTAGCTTTTTAATCTGGTCTTGTTACAAAAGATCAAGCTTTTTATTAGTATTGGATGTGCTCTTCATAATAACTAATTAGATCCAATTGTTTTCATAAATTAGAGATTTTATTGCTTGTATGTCTGGTAAGGTAAAAAATATTATCTACAGGTCATATTTTTATAATACCCCAAAACATCTAACTAGTTGTATACATAAGATTGTTCAGAGTTTATAAATCATGTATTAAAAAAAATAAAATGGTATTTTAGTGCCTAAAATTCCAACTGTTACCTGCTTCACTTCTTTCTCAGCTATGTTTATCTTAAACATTTTTACTTAATGTTTACCAAGTAACCGGCAACTCTTCTTCAGATTGGATGCAGATTGGATAGACATAGGAAGGCAGTGTTTAGCAAAAAAACATAGTTATTAGCATGTTAACTAGGTATCCTCGATCTCTAAAAGCTACACAGATCCACTTGTCACCAGAATGTTGTCAGGTAAAACACATTGCACTGTACTTTACCATGTTCCTGCTTCAGGAGCCATGCATTTCCACATTTTTTATTCCTTCTTAATATCACATCACTTTCCTGAAAAACACATAAGATTTTATATCCTTTCCTGAATTACACTATTTTTAATGATATCTGTATTATTCTCACTGGTTAAAACTCATTAAAAAACTATTTATATAGCTTAGTAAAGAAAGGATTTAAGAACAAATGTGTCCACTTCTGTTCATAACAAATCTATTAAAACATGTTGTATCTGTATGCCCCCCCACCCCCTACTTTTTAATTAGAATTTTATTTTATTTTATTTTTGTATGCGGGTGAAAGAGTGTTTATTTCATAGTGTCTGCAGGCATTATTAATTGCACATGACCTAAATGGTCTTCAATGCCCTCATCAATAAATATATTTTGTGTCAGTCTTTGAAAACTTGTTTCATGAACTCCTTTCAGTTTCCTTTCCTATATACAAAAGGTTTTATAATTAATCATTCCATTATATTCTTTCCTTATACCAGGAAGAAAAACTGTGGTGGTGGCTGCTGTGTACGGCCATCACCATGGCCCACTGACGTCATGACCAAGTGATATCTCACTTCATTTTGACCCAAACCCTATAAAAACCTCTATGAGGTCTAGAGACATCTATGGCTGGCCCACAACTCCACAAGGTTTTTGGCCTTGCAGCATGAACTACTGTTTGCAGCTGGTCATTCTTTCCTACAAACACATATGTCTGTCCAACACATATGAGTTGTCTTTCTAGCCAACTTTCAGCATCTACTGGGGACTGAGCTTACTCCTTCCCAGGTGCAAAATTTGGTATTTCCCTTTATCAACTTTTTGAGCTTCCTGTTTGTCTGTTTATCAAGCCTGTCAAGGTTCTCCTGAATCACAGCACAACCATCTGATCTATCAGTTTATCCTCCTAGTTTTGTATCATCTGCAGGCTTTCTGATGGCACACTGCCCAATCATCGAGATCATATAGGAGATGTTAAACAGTATTGGCCCCAGTATCAGTCCCTGGGGTATGATGATACTGACTGGCCTCTACTTGAATTTTGCACTGCTGATCACAGATGCTCCTTTGAGCATGGCACTTCCACTTTTTAATCCACTGCATTGTCCTTTTATCTACTCCATACTCCATTAGTTTTTCTGCTGAGGATGTTATGGGAGACAGTGTTGAAGGCCTTGATAAAATCAAGGTAAACATATAAACACATAATGCTCTTACCTTATCTATAGAGTCAGTTATTGCAAAAGGCTAACCAGATGGGTCAAGCATGATTTCCCATTCAAAAATTCACTGTGACTTATCCCAATCACCTTCTCCTCAGTCAGCTTGGAAATGATTTCCAGGTGGATAAACTCCATCATATTTCCAAGCGTCAAGATAAATATTTCTTACCTGTAGTTCCCCTAATACTTTTCCTGCCCAAAGACTGAAGTGGCAAATGCCACTTCTATCTTCAAAAAGAGCAGGAAGGAGGACCCAGGGAAGTATGGGCAAGTGAGCCTCACCTCATTCCTGGGAAGGTGATGGAGCACCATCACACTGGAAGCCATTTACAGGTACATAAAGGACAAGAAAATCATCATGAGGAGTCACTGAGGGGAAGCTATACTAGAACAACGTACTAATTTTCTACAATGAAACGAACTATCTGGAAGCTAAGGGAGAAAACTAGAGATAATGTCTACCTGGATTTCAGTAAGTCCTTAGACTCTGTCTCCCATAAGATCCTTACAGACAGGTTGCTGTATGAACAGATAGTGAGCTTGTTTGTAAGCTGGCTGAATAGGATGGTTATCACAAAGTGGTGAAAAATGGCAAAGGTCTAGTTGGAGGCCAGTAACTAGCAGTGTACCACATGGGTCGACACTGGCTCCAGCTCTGTTTAATTTCTTCACAAATGACTTGGATGATGGGACAGATTAACCCTCAACAAGTTTACTGATGACACTAAATTATGAAGAGTGGCTGATAAACCAGTGGCTCATGTTGCTGTTTGGAAGAATCTGGGCAGGCTGAGAGGAACCTCATGAAGTTCAACAAGGAGAAGTGTGAAGTACTGCCCCTGGGGAGAAACAGCCCAGGCAGCAACACATGCTGAAAAACAGCCTGGCAGAAAAGGACCTAGGTTTTAACTTGTGGACTCCCAAGCTGAACATGAGCCAATGTACCAGGTCTGTCTGGGATGTTACCTTTCCCTGCAGCAACCCATACAGTGCTGTGCTCTGCACTTGTAGCTAGAACAGCATTGGTATGACACCAGTGTTGTGTCTGCTGCTGAGCAGCACTGGAACAGCATCAAGACTCCCTACAGACCTCCCAGAGTCAGCAGGCTGGGGGTGGGAGAAAAAGTGAGAAAGGAACATCACCAGGGCAGCTGAGTTAAACCAACCAAAGGGATATGCCATTGCATACTCAGCAATAAAAGGTAGAAAAAGGAAGAAGAGGGGAGGGGTGGGCTCTCGTTGCAAAAATATTTGTCCTCCCAAACAGCTACATGCGCTGAGGTCCAGCTTCAAGAACGTGGTCAAGCATTGCTCATTTGTGGGAAGTAGAGAGTAATTTCTTTTCTCTGCACTTCCACACAGTCTTTACTAGTTTTTGTTTGTTTGTTTTTCCCCTCCATTTTCTCCTTTCCCTTTGTTTCCTTTAGTTAAATTAATTAAATTGCTTAATTAATAATATTTTTTTTGTTTGTTTCCTTTAGTTAAATTAATTAAATTGCTTAATTAATAATAATTTTTCCTTAATAATTTTTTTTTTTTCTTTTAATTAAATTATCCTTTTCTCAACCAGTGAGTTGTTCTTTCCTTTACTTTATCCTCTGGTCTTCTGAGGAGGGGGAGTGAGAGGGCGGTTGTGGTGGAGTTCAGCTGCCTAGCAAGGTAAAACCACCACAGCCAGTGCTGCAAGTGCCCTTGCAGCAAAGGAGGCTAATTGTACCCTGAGCTGTGTTAGGCAAGGTCTGTTAGCAGGTCAAAGGAGGTGATTCTTCCTCTCTACTTACCAATGGTGTGGCCACATTGAGTCCCATGACCAGTTCCAGGATCCTCAGTACAAGAGAGACATGGAACTGCTGAAGAAAGTCCAATGAAGAGCTATGAAAGGGAGTGAAACATCTCTCCTATGAGGAAAGGCTGAGAGAACTGGGAAATTTCAGCTGGAATAAGAGAAGTCCTCTTTAACATCTTCATCAATGATCTGGATGACGGCATTGAGGGCACCCTCAGTAAGTTTGCAGATGACACCAAGCTAGGTGCGTGTGTCGATCTGCTCGAGGGTAGGAAGGCTCTGCAGGAGGATCTGGATAGGCTGCACCGATGGGCTGAGGTCAACTGTATGAAGTTCAACAAGGCCAAGTGCCGGGTCCTGCACCTGGGGCGCAATAACCCCAAGCAGAACTACAGGCTGGGAGAGGAATGGTTGGAGAGCTGCCAGGCAGAGAAGGACCTGGGAGTGATGGTGGACAGTCGGCTGAATATGAGCCAGCAGTGTGCTCAGGTGGCCAAGAAGGCCAACGGCATCCTGGCTTGTATCAGAAACACTGTGACCAGCAGGGCTAGGGAGGTGATCGTCCCCCTGTACTCGGCTCTGGTGAGGCCGCACCTAGAGTACTGTGTTCAGTTTTGGGCCCCTCGCTACAAGAAGGACATCGAGGTGCTTGAGCGGGTCCAAAGAAGAGCGACAAAGCTGGTGAGGGGCCTGGAGAGCAAGTCCTATGAGGAACGGCTGAAGGAGCTGGGCTTGTTCAGCCTAGAGAAGAGGAGGCTCAGGGGTGACCTTATTGCTCTGTATAAGTACATTAAAGGAGGCTGTAGCGAGGTGGGGGTTGGCCTGTTCTCCCATGTGCCTGGTGACAGGACGAGGGGGAATGGGCTAAAGTTACGCCAGGGGAGTTTTAGGTTGGATGTTAGGAAGAATTTCTTTACTGAAAGGGTTGTTAGGCACTGGAACGGGCTGCCCAGGGAAGTGGTGGAGTCACCATCCCTGGAAGTCTTCAAAAGACGTTTAGATGTAGAGCTTAGGGATATGGTTTAGTGGGGACTGTTAGTGTTAGCTTAGAGGTTGGACTCGATGATCTTGAGGTCTCTTCCAACCTAGAAATTCTGTGATTCTGTGATTCTGTGAAGTCTCAGGGGGAATCTCATCAACATACAGGACCATGGGACTCTCTTTGAAAAACCTGGTCTACTGTGAATGGATGAGGTCCATCTGGGGGAAGAACATCTTTGACTTTGACTACAGGCTTGCCAAGCTGGCGAAGAGAGCTTTAAACTAAACTTTACAGGGGAGGGGAACTTTAATCTAACTGATTCTTACTGGTTCTGTACCAGCATCAGCAATAGATTTCCAGAGTCAAGAAAGGGATAAGAGATCAGCAGGTGAACTGCTGAAGAGCATTACAGATGTATTCCAGACACTTCATCCAATAATACAGTCTCATTAGGGGCCTAGGTTAAGTGCCTCTGTACAAAATGGATGCAGCATCGGAAATAAACAAGCTCTTGTTCTCATGGGGAACTTCAAGTTCCCAGATTGTATTTCCAGCTGGAAATACAATATAGCAGAGAGGAAAGGGTCTAGGAGGTTCCTGAAGTGTGTGGAGGATAACTTCGTGACACTGATGGTAAGTGAACTAAACAGGAAAGCTGTTTACAGCTACTGTGGATTTCCAGAGGGCAGAATTTGGTCTATTTAGAGACCTGGTTGACAGAATGTAGTGGGTTTACGTGGCAAGGTTTTGGTAGCAGGGGGCCATAGGGGTGGCTTCTGTAAGAAGGATCTAAAGCTGCCACATGTTTGGTAAGGACCCCACTGCTGACCAGAGCTGAGCCAATAAGCGATGTTGTTTTGCGCCTCTGTGAGAGCATATTTAAGACAGGGAAAAAAAATGCTGTGACACACAGCAGCTGGGAGAGTGAGAGGAGTGAGGAATGGCCTTGCAGGCACCAAGGTCAGTGAAGAAGGAGGGGGAGAGGTGCTCCAGGCGCCGGAGCAGAAGTCCCCTGTGGCCTGTGGTGAGGACCATGGTGAAGCAGGCCGTCCCCCTGCAGCCCATGGAATACCACAGTGGAGCAGGGTTCCACGCTGCAGTCCGTGGAGGAGACCACGGTGGAGCAAGTGGCCCTGCACCAACGGAGGCTGCTGCCTGTGGAAGACCCCTGCCAGAGTAGATTCCAGGCCAGACCTGTAGCCCATGGAGAGGAGACCATGCAGGAGCAGGTGACCTGGCAGGAGCTGCTGCACATGGGGGACCCAGGTTGGAGCAGTTTTCTCCTGAGGGATGGACCCCGTGGTACGGACCCATATCTGGAGCAGTTCTGGAAGAGCTGCTGCCTGTGGGAAGCCCACGCCGGATCAGTTGCATCCCGCGGGAGGGACTCCACAGCACAGGGGATGAGAGTGACTGAGAAGGAGACTGAGAGAAGAAACACTGTAGACTGACCATAACTCCCATTCCCCCATTCCCCTGTGCCGCTCAGGGCGGGAGGAGGTGGAAGAGGGTGGATGGGGGGGAAGGTGCTTTTGGTTTCTTTCCTTTGTTTCTCACTTCTCTAGCTTGTTAGTAATAAGCAATAAATCTTACTATCTCCCTATGTCGAGTCTGTTTTGCCCGTTACAATAATTACTGCGTGATCTTGTCCTTATCTCAACCTTTGAGCCCTTTTCATCCTATTTTCTTCCCGTTCCTCTTTAAGGATGGGGAGTGAGAGAGTGGCTGTGGTGGAGCTCGGCTGCCCACTCGAGCGGAACCATGATACAGAGTCCTTTGGGAGGCAATTCTGAAAAGTAAAGGAGTCAAGGAAGGACAGACCTTCTTCAACAACGAAATCTTAAAGTGCAGAAGCAGGCTATCCCAATGCTCATAAAGTCAAGTTGGCAGGGAAGAAAATTGTCTCACTGAACAAACAGATTCCTCAGGAACTCAGGAAGAAAAAAGAGAGTTTATGAACTCTGGAAGATGGGGCAGGCAGTGCAGGGAGACTATAGAGCTATTGTAAAACTGAAGAAAAAAAATGGCCAAATCCCAGCTACATCTCAATATCACTTGTGTAGTAACAGACAATTAAAAATGTTTTTTATAAATAAATCAACAGTGAAAGGAGGATTCATCCTTTGTTGGATGTGAGAGGAAACAGTGATGAAAGACAAGGATAAGACTGCTTTTTTTGCCTCAGTTTATATTAGTGAGTCTAATTGGTCCCTGGGTACCAAGCTCCCCTGAGTTGGAAGGCTATGACAGGAAGAGAGATAAAGCACCTATAATCCAATGGGAAACTGTAAGTGATCCATTACATCATTTGAATGTTCACAAGTCTATGTGGCCAGATGGGATTCATCCAAGGGTACTAAAAGAGATGGCAGAAGAGCTTGTCAAGCCACTTTCAGTAATTTACCATCAGTCCTGGTTAACTGGGGAGGTCCCAGCTGACTGGAGGTTAGCAAATGTGACTTCAATCTGCAAAAAGGATGGGAAGGAAGATCCAGAGAATTACATGCTTGTCATTATAACCTCAGTACTAGAGAAGGTTATGAAGCAGATAATCTTGAATGTAATCTAACAGCACATACAGGACAACTGAGTGATAGGGTACAGCCAGCATGAATTTATGAAAAGCAGGTCCAGCCTGACTAACCTGATCTCCTTCTATGACAAGATGACCTGTTTAGCAGATGACGGAAAGGCTGTAGATGTCATTTACCTCAATTTCATACCATCTCCCAGAGTATTCTCCTGGAGAAACTGACTGCTCCTGTCTCGAACAGGTGTACAGTTTCCTGGGTGAAGAACTAGCTGGATAGTCAGACAAAGAGTCATAATGAATGGAGTTCAATCCATCTGGTAGCTGGTCAGTGATGTTCCCCAGGGCTCACTACTGGGGCAAGTTTAATTTTACATTGATATCAATGATCTGAATGAGGAAATCAAGTGCACCCTCAGTAAGTTTGCAGATGATCCCAGGATAGGTGGGACTGTCAATCTGCTTGATGACAGCACAGATTTTCAGAGGAATCTGGATAGGCTACATCAATGGTTGAGTCCAGTTACATGATATTCAACAGGGCTAAGTTCTGAATCCTGCACTTGGGTCATAGCAATCCCATGCAGTGCTATAAGGTTTGGGTTAGCGACAGAGGGGATTGGGGTTATTTAGTATGGAGAACAGGAAGCTGAGGAGAAACCCCATCACTCTTTGGGGTGAAAGGAGATTGCAGCGAGGCCAGTGTCAGACTCCTTTGTTAGATAGCAAGTGATAAGACATGAGGGAACAGTACCAGGTTGCATGAGGGGAGGTTTAGATTGGATACTAGGAAGAATTTATTTCACAGAGAGGTCAGGCACCGGAATGGGCTCCCCAGGGTAGTGGTGGAGTTGACAACTGTGCAGGTATTTAGATGTGTGAATATGGCACACATGGTCTAGTGATGGGACTTGGTAGGTCGGGTTGATCATTGTACTTGATGATCTTGATGGTCTTTTCTAACTTAGATGATTCAATGATTCTATGAGGAGACAGTCAAACAGGACGGAGGAAGGCTCCTCTCAGTGGCACCCAGTGATAGGACAAAAGACAATGGGAATAAACTGAAATACAAGGTTCCTATGAACATCATGAAACACTTCTTCATTATGCAGATGACTAAGTACTGGCACAGGCTGCCCAGAAAGGTTGTAGAGTTTCCCTCTTTTGATATTCAAAAGCTCACTGGACTCCTGGGCAACCTGCAGGTGGCCCTTCTTGAACAGGGGAGCTGGACCAGATGACCTCTAGAGGTCCCTGCCAGCCTTAGCGAGTCTGTGATTCTTGCCCTTCTGGAAAAAAAGAGTGACATTTGTTTTCTTCCAGTCCTCAGGAACCTTCATAAACCTCCTAACCTTTCAAAGAAAGTTGAGAGAGGCCCGACAATGACATCAGCCACTTCCTCAGCACTCACTGCTTCCACCCATCAGGTCTCATGGCATTACATATGTCAAATTTATTTCAATGTAAACTCACTGAACAGAAAAATTATCTTATTTTAAATTCCATTCTTGGATCCACCTGCAAAGAAGATTTTCACCTGTTCTTCAAAGGAACAGTTTGGGAGATCACAAAATATTTCCCAATTTGAAGCTGAGTTGAGATTTAGACCTAAGTTCCTTCATCTGCAGATAGCATAAATATCTTCTTTAAAGTTTTAGACATTGTTTTGAATGCCAAGTGATTTTTTGTCAGTTCCTAAGTTCTTCGGATAACTGGTGTACAGCTAATAATTATTTTTATATTGGCCTGTCAAAGGTTTTAGTAAAAGCTTTCTAACACTTGATAACAAATGGCTGTTCCTAGCAATTTTCCATTTTCATATAATTATAATAAATAAATAAATAAATAAATAAATAAATAAATAAATAGGAGCCTGCCCATAAATAAATAAATAAATAAATAAGTAGATTTACAGGAAATATAAAGGAAAAATCCTCTCTCTGAATTTGTCAGTTCTCATTTGCTTTTCCATGTCACATGCAGAAAAAAAATATATATATATATATAAAATATTTAAGATACTCTCATCATACTAAAACAAAACTGAGAATGTATTTTTCATATCAAAGTGGAGTGCAAGGAAAGGAAATTTTTCCTTGCAGCTAATCCGTATGGCTTTAAAGAAAAAATGGGGGGAGAGATAATACACTGTGACTTCTCTGTAAATTAGCTCTCACAAATACACAAAAATGGAATCCTGAAACTACAGCATAATAGGACATTAATCCACATTTATATACAAAATTTATAAAGATACCATTGCTACAGTTTTTGCCAGCAATGTCTCTGTTGGAGCTCTGAGAAAGTTGGACTATGTATTTCATATCCTTCCAGTCCACAAATTTCACAATATGTACATTGTCCTGAAGATTGCTCACATTACTTTAGATTTACAAAGTCTCTTTTGATATATTATTTAAATTGATTTCAAAACGTGTTAACTGAGTAAGGGTGTGATATTCAGAGCAAAGTGACAGAAAATTTTTAAGAAAAGGAGATAGCAGAAAGTACAACAGAATTGGATAAGACACAGTAGCAAACTATGCTGTGGAAAATGAAAACAGTTACCAACAGAGATGAGGAAAATCATCATAAAAATAGACTGCAATAGTTACAACACAGTGCCTCAAGCAATTTCCACAGAACCTGTGGATTGAAACCAAGGGAAGTTGCAATTATGTCTTCGGTGTTAGCTTTTGTTGATTATTCTGGGGAAGAATCAGATTCTGGAGATACATAGATTTTTCCCCCCTTAACTTCAACATGTCAGAAGAGAAAGGCAAAAATGGAGAGGGATCAAGAACACTCATCTGGTTTCTCTGAAGTAGGCAAAAGAGGAGCTAGAAAGCCATGGTCGAAGTTTCATCATGGATTTACTGTTTTGGGGATAGTGCTGAGTGGGAATCATTCAACTGATGAAATATTTAACCTCATACTTTTGTTCTTGAAGATACATTTCTTTCTGAAGATACGTCTTCTTTCTGATAGTACCTTCAGAGCATCTCAAATGCAGTCTTCTTTCTTTTTCTTTTCTCTTTGCATTTCCAAAACACAATCTTTTCCAAAACTCTTTCAGATTTTTCAGTGATTACTCTAATATATTACCTAACTTTATTCTTCAAACTTATATTAAGACTGTATTTGCCCATAAATTGATGGTTTTTGACTTTCACAGTTTTTTTAAGTACTTACTTATATTAAGTTAGTATTTGACTAACTGTTTGACTAAAACTGTTTGCAAGCGAACATCCTAACTTTAGAGATAAGATCCAAAGATCTGCAATCATGATTTAGAAGTACGCAAAGAGATTCCTCTCTTCTCCTTCCACTCCATCTGCCCCAAGGGTTTGTGTAGGTGTATCTATTCATCTGTATGTATTTGAAGTACATTCATACAACACAGCCTACATATCCACTTATTTTTGCAAGTGTGAAATGACACCCTCTTTCTCAATGTTATTCTTCCTATTTTACTTCAACTTTAACACAAGTGGACTGAAGGTCATAATTCACCTTAATATCTCCAGTGTCCCTCGCTGACAAAATTCCAATAATTTTGAGATAATGATTGTCATTGAAACAAAAACAGGCCTTTGAAACTCATTATTGTATACATGACCTAAATACTGAGAAAGTTTTTGTGGTGGTTTCACACCCATAGGTAGCTCAATCCCACCACAATGCTCTCTGACTCCCTGTACTCAGAAGAATAAGGGGAGAAAATATGATAAAAAACACTCATGAGTTAAGATACATACAGAGAATATTCTCACCAATTACCACCACAAGCAAAAAAGATTCACGGGGAGATTAATATAATTTATTACCTATTACTAACAAACTAGAGAAATTAAAAAGTTTCTCTAGTTTTCTTTCTTTTAGTGAGAAACTATAAGCAAACTAAAAACACCTTCCTGAACCATCCACCCTCTTCCACTTCCTTCCTCTGAGCAGCGCAGGGGAACAGGGAACGGGGTCTGCTGTCAGTCCCTGAACACTTTGTCTCCACTGCTCCTTCAAGATCATTCTCTGTCCCTGCTCCAAGTGGATTCGCTCACACGGGATGCCATCCTTCCCGAACTGAGCCTGTGGAGGTTGCACACAGGCAGCAGCTCTTCAAGAACTGCTCCCACATGGCTCCATATCACAGGGTCCATCCAGCCCCCAGGAGCAAACTGCTCCAGCACGGGTCCCCCGTGGGTGGGGGCAGCTCCCCCCAGGCCCCCTGCTCCACATGGGCTCCTCTCCACGGGCTGCAGCTGCAGCCCGGGGCCTGCTCCTGCGGGGGCTCTCCATGGGCCGCAGCCTCCTCCAGGCTGCACATCCACCTGCTCCACCGGGGGCTCCTCCACCCATGGGGGGGCTGCAGCGTGGAGATCTGCTCCATGGGGGACCCATGGGCTGCAGGGGGACAGCCTGCTCCACCAGGGGCCTCTCCCTGCACAGCCCGCAGGGGAACTGCTGCTGCCTGCCTGCAGCACCTCCTGCCCTCCTGCGGCACTCACCTGGGGTGAGTTCTCACTTCTCTCTCCCAACTGTTGTTGAGGAGTGCTTACATATTTATTTATTTATTTATTTATTTATTTATTTATTTATTTATTTATTTATTTATTTATTTCCCTCTTTCTTTGACCTGCTATCTCAAGGGCCCACCCAGCATCGCTCCCTTGTTCAGCTCTGGCCAGTAGTAGGTCCCTGTTGGAGCTGGTTCACTTTTGACATGGGGCAGCTGCTGGGTTTTGCTCACAGAGGCCATCCCTTCAGATCCCTGCTACCAAGCCCTTGCCACGTAAAATTAATAATTTTCTGTAAAATTATTCCTCTAGGAACAGATTTTATTCAAAGAATACATTTGACAGCATATTTGCCTCTCTGTGTGGGCATTTAGAATGTTACTTTAAGAAAGTAAATAAACAAAAAAAAGAAAGATGCAATTGCATATAATATCGAGACAGGTGTCGTCCATGCTGACAATCTAGTCTATACTTGTGCTACCAGTTTGTTTAAAGAACTGTAGAAATTTCAGCAACTGATGAAGTAGATGTAACAGTTCATTATGAGAACAATGAATAAGAAATGCAATGAACTTTTATGAAAGCTAAAACCTAAAAGATGCAAATCAGCATCTTTTGTAAAAGTATAAAAACACACATCAAATTAAAAACAGCTTTCTACAATCCAAACAGATTAATAGAATTTTAATAAATAGTGCTTGTTATTTTGCTGCAGAGGGCCATAGCATGTTGAATTGTCTTTAAATGAAAGAAGCATGACATAAATAGTAGTTTTCATGTAATTTAAATGGCTATATCAAAACAGGGAAAAAATATATATATATATTTATAATATATATATGTATAAATTTTATAACATAAGTAGATATTTCTGAATAAGGGAAAAGAAAGTGTAATATTATAGATCAGTTGTAGACTGATACTGTAATTATTGTGCTTGAATACTCTTTCATTTCAAATTCCACAATCTGTTTTCTCTGTTAATGCAGTAGGCTGAGAATTTCTGAAATTCTTATCAAGTCTGCAATAAAATCCTGTGCTTTGCCCCTGAGCATATCACTAAAAATGCCATTTCATTTTGAATAGCATATATATACACCTACTACTCATTAGAGCAAGAGTCTGCCTGAAGGACAACTGCAGGCACTATTGGAGTTGACATATTTTAGTAATGAAGAAATGGTCTTTTAGACTGCCTGAAAATGATAATGCCACCTTTAACACCTGATATGAACTACAGGAGTGAGATCTAAAGTAAGTTGCTATGTATTTGGTATGGAAAAATTTCAAAATTGTCATTGCCCAGAAGGGTGACAAGCACTATCAACACTCACCAAAGCCTTGAGGAAAGATAAATAGAGGTTCAGTCCTTGAAGATCTACCAATACATTATATTTTTAAGCCTATTTTATTTACAGATGAATATTTTCCAGTACTCTCCTAAACAATGATGATTTTATGTAAGTATATTTTAATAAATAATCATAACTATTTTAATAAATACTGACAGTAAAATGTTATAATCTTGGTTCATTTATAAACAGAATTTATAAGCATTTTATAAATTTATAAACAATTTATAAACATTTATAAACAAAAATGTACATAAGTAAATATCAGTAAAGTACACTTGGTATAAAAATGTCTTCCACTGCCAATTCCACTATCAAAGACTGTAAAGCAGTCTTAGGTGTGTAACATCACTTTTATTTCCTTAATAAAATAATTATTCTTTGATGAAGTGGGACAACACTAGTAGTATAATGCTACTCTGCTCAGAATGCTTATGCATATTTTATTGTGGGTTTTATTGACAGAGAAGGCAATAGTTAGGTCTGGCAGCTAGATTTTCTTTCCATATTCTGCAAGTGACTCATCACACTCAAGTTCTAAGCAGTGTTATCAACCTACAGGGATGCATTTAGAAAACTAGAAAGTAAGATGTCAGGTCATCTGTGCTCAGTGCACCATGATCCAGTTGAGAGTACAACTGCTTTTATTTCTGAGTCTGGAAATCAGATCTTAGAAGAAATCAGACAATTTAACAATGCCTAATTTCTAAGAAAAGAATGGGAGAAACATTTAACCTGAAATGCACCTTGAAATGGTTTCTTAGTTCTTCTCTGTTACTAACTGATGGCTCATAATACAATCAACAGCTGATAAGAAACTGACTGCATTCTTTCAATTAATACTTTGTGTTATCTTGAAAAGCACAGCTAATTACTTAACACAGAATAATGCATCCCTGTATTCTTTTGCAAGGTATTACTTTCTGAAGGCTGTACTTAGTTTCTGTCTTGTCATGGCTCATTTAATCCATGAAATATAGGCAGAAGAGTATGTGACACACTTTAGAGCTTAATTTCTGAAGAATCTCAGCTGCTGCTTTCATATAATTAAATCACTTTTAATAGGAAATTGAGGTAAATTTTTTTTGGAGTCTTGCTCATTTCTCACCAGCATTAGAATCTTGAAGTGGTGATTGTTATTATATTTTTTCTGCATGTGTGCAAACACTACTTTCTTAAAAATGAGAACAATACGATGTACCGCTGATGTTAGCACCACTTAAACTGTGCGGTATGTCAAACTTGTGCAAAATTTCCTAATCATGAAATCCCCCAATTCTGCACCTCAGTCTAAATGTCTGCTTTTGTCTGGAAATAGGTCACTGTCAAACAAACAAACCATTTTATATAGATTCTATGCAAGTGTGATTATTTTAGGAAAGTAAGCTTTTCAGTTACAAGATTCTTTGCACAGGTGTTATTTTTTTTACAACATCCACATCTTGATCAAAGCCTTTTGGATCTTGCAAAGTATAATTATTAATAGTAATAATAAGAACAATGATATGACAGGGAGCAACAACAATCACTAGATGTGATATGGAAGGGAGGAGTCAGTGTAGAAGGCAGTATATCAAACTAGAAGGCAGTATATCAAACTAAAATGACTTTCTGTACAAATACAGAGGATACAAAGAAGAATCTGGAAATTTAACAAATGCTGGATTATAATGCAGAGTAATTGACAATAAGAACAATAGACTGCGTAGAAATATGAGAATAATTTAATCCCATTTATATTTAATTCCACATAAGGGATTAGTTAACTGTAAATAATGTATGTCACGGTGGTCACCTTATTAGAGAAGAATATGCAGTTTGCAAAATGAGTAAGCAAAACGAGATTAATATTAAACTATGAAAAGTAGTTTCATAAAGCTTTCCAGCTTTGAAAAAAGAAAAGGAGAAATTTTCAACCACAAAACAAACATTTTCAAGTGAACAGAAAGTGCAAGCACTATACATGCATTTTTTTAAAGGAAAAATATGACTGCAGTGGGCAGGAAACTAAATAATGGGCCAATTACCACTGAAACTTACACAGACTTTTATGACATAGTGAAATAGATGTTCTGGGACAGAGAAGGCAACAACTAGGCCAGTTAGAAACAGTCTTTCTCTTTATACATAGATCTCTATAATTTAATGTTATTTCACAAGTATTATAAAACTACAGCTAAACTTTATAGCACAGTGGGATGCTATAATATTTCATACATGTATATTATTTTGGGTTATGGTTTTCTGTAGAATACCTATTTCAAAGACTATTCTTATGCATTGCTTTTTTTGCTGTTGTTGTAGGTTAAGTTACTTTCCTTCACTGCTGTCGCAGTCACATAGCGCTGTATTGTTTTGAAACTTATACATGACTATACGGTGTGAATGGCCTATTGTTAGTCTCAGCATGAGCTCAGATTTCTGTAAATGCTTCTTACCATCCCAGAAAAATTGATTTCTGAAGCTCTAAATTAAAATCTTCCATCATTACTGGATTTTCATTCTATTATTGCTCTGACTATAGTTAAAGTAAAGCTTTCATTTTGCTGCAGAAAAATGCAGAGTCTCTGATATTAAACATTCCCAGTACATTTATTGATAGATTTCTGAACTTAAGACGGCAAGCTAATTAATTCATATTCTGTGTTCACAATAAATTCAAAGTACACATAAAATTAAGTGAACCCCAAAAAGTTTTTTTTTTTTTTTATATAAAGAAAAAAAATAATTTGTTTCTTATAGAATTTATGGAAAGTTTATTATGTAAAGTTTTACTTCTATGAAAGCATGTGTTCCTCCTGACTGTAACAAAAATGAAGTTATACCTGGTTTGTATAACTTTACTGTTTCATAAATTTTCAGAAAACTGTAGAGGTAGTAGCAGGCAAAGTATCAGTCTTCAGCCTTTTGCTTTTTTACAGCAAAAGACTGAAGAGGAGGGGCTGGGAGGGCTCAGAATATTCAGCCTGGAGAAGAGGAGACTTGGAGAGATCTCAGCAATATCTATAGAGAACAGGAAGGAGGATGCAAAGAGGACAAAACCAGGCTCTGCCCTGTTCATTGGTGCCCAAGGACAAGACAAGAGGCAGTGGTCAAAATCGGGAACACAAAAAGCTCCTTCTGAACACCAGGATGTACTTTTGTACTGTACACTAGGGAGCACTCTCACAGGTTGCCAGAGAAGTTGCAGAGTGTTGGAGATATTCAAAAGCAGACTGGACGTGGTCCTGGGCAACTTGCCATAAGTTCTTAAGAAGGGTGTTGGACAAAAGTCCCTGCCAACCTTAACCATTCTGTGATTCTGTATGATTCTGTAAATATTTTCATAAATTTGGGTTATTCTAGGTAAAAAGTGTATTTTATGCCATTTTATAGTTCCCAGGTATAAATGCAGATGAATACAGTAATTGCAATGTTTCAGTTTTCTTCATAAAAACATTTTAAGGTACGTAGAAAATACAGCAGTTTTGTAAAGGCTACACTGACTGGTGAGACCTTAGGACAGAGAAACATAAGACTGGCTTCATTATCAGAGAAAAAACAAGAAGGACCAATCAGGAATATGACTGAAGGTCATTTAGTGAGGCATAGTTAGACTGAACATAGTCACAGCATGGACTCAGAAAAGCAAAAGCTCATGTAATAAATTTCACTATCTTTTGAAGATCTAATACAAAGAATTCACAGGGGAAATGCTGAAGACATAATTTACCATCACTTCAAGAAAGCTTTCAATGCAGCACAACACACAAAGACTCAACTGTAAGGTTAGCAGATCTGATGGGAAGAAGCAAGCTGAGTGCAAAACAGATTGAGGGTTGAAACAAAATGGTCCTGAAGACTGACAATGCTTTAGAATAGATGGATGAGAGCTACAAGTGGGCAGCCACAAAGTCACAAAGTTAAGGCTGGATTTTATTCAATTTCTTTCTCACTGACTCAGGAAAATAAAATAAAATAAAATAAAAAGAGCAAGGAAATGCACAGCAGAAAATCAAAAGTAAAGATGAATGAATTCTAAAGAATAGAATAGATCAAGTTGCTTTTTTTTTTTAAACAGATTATGCTTTTTTTTAACAGATTGTGCCTAATGCAATTCATATGAGGATTACTGTAAATGCACTATGTTAAATATATATGTACATGTGAGTACAGTGTAAACACACACAATTTTATGTTGTATGTGTTATGTTCTCTTACTGGGGGGTTTTCCATCATTAGTGATGGAAATTATGTGAATTAACAGTTTTCAGAAGTCATCAATTAGTCTGGCTATGTCTAGTCACAAAGATATAAAGTGATATATTCTTTACCTCCCCAACATGGCAGCACTGTGCATTCCACTGATCTTTTATTGTTGGCTTTCAAGTTCTGCATAAGGCAAAGATCCTCACTGTTCTTACGTCAACAGCAATCTAATTTCTAAATTCTAGGTAAAATTCTGAATTTTACCACAGGTGAGCAAAGTAATTTTCATTAATTTACTCAGGCCTCTGAATTCCAGGTATTTCTTTTGGGAACTTGGCTCAAATCAACTCTATTGAAGATGCTGTATAATTTTTGGAGTGTAAATATTCTGGTACCAGAAAATATTTCTTCCAGTTCAAAATGAAGCCAACTCTGCCATTATTGTCATGAGCAATGATAACAAATCTTATCTAAAGTGTGAGAACACAAACTGAGTCTTTTTTTTCTTAAAATAAATAAATAAATAAATCTAGACCCAAAATAGAATCAAGGAACAAGCAGCACACAGCTTTATTTACAAGGAAGCAAGAAATATGCATGAAATGCATAAATATTCTTGATTCATTTTTTTCCATGACATTTCAAATGGTTAACTTTTACATAATTTAATTTAACCAATTCATATATTGTGTAGCGCATATATTCTTGTCATGGTTTCAGTAAGTCATCCCCACATATCCTTACAGTGGTGCCAGTATAGACTGTTGAGTCACATTTATGTTCGTCCAAGAAAATTGCCATTCAGGGATTCAGTAGTAGCTTGTGTCCATGCATGTGCATATATATTTTCTCTTTCTGAAACAAATATGAGATTCTGTAGATTTTCTTCCTGCATTATGTTTTCCCCTCGGGCATATGTTATAGTTGGTAAACACTTTGGTAAAAATCTCAAAAAAAAAAAAGTGCTGCACTTTTAGGAATGCCTACCATTTCTTCCTTCACTAAGTATTCTGGTTTGCTTCTCTGCTTTTATGAGATTTTAAATACACTTCTGTCATGTATTTATCCAGTCTCATCTTTTATTTATTTATTTATTTATTTATTTATTTATTTTAAGTGCAAACTGATTGCCTTTTCTTTTCTCTCTCATCTCATAAATAACCTCATATGTTGGCCACAGGAGGTAAAGCCATTAGCCTAACTCAGTCCTTGATTAATCTGTTAAAATTTTCTCAGCAAGTTATATGAGTAAACAAAGCTTATAAATCAACGAATTAATGCATTAGATTATTAAGCAAGATGCATTTATTCAAATGCTGTTTTCAGCTTTACAGTTCCTGAACTGAAGAAATGTAGAGAATAAGAAGATATCTACTCATCTCACTGGACAAATAGGAAAAAGAATCATGTTAGGAAGATTCCGCTTATGATAACATTGCATGATTTTGAAATTCAGATCTGGTTCTTCAGTTTATTATTAATGGGAATGCATTTCAGCATTCAAGTGAACCTTTCCAGTATGTCTGCCTGCTTAATGGATAGATGATTACTAATCTAATAAGAGGTGAAACTCTTTTTTTCCTTCTCAGAAAACTTGCATCTTTCTGTGTAAGGTGTCTCTAGCTACTGAGCCATTTATTTTATGCCAACGTGCATACATTAAGGATACTTTATACAAATGTATGTTCAGTATGTTCAGTAAAATATATTTTTATCTCATTATTTTTTTTTCCATGAAATTAAACATTATAATAGCCACCCTAAAAGTGATAAACTTTCTTCTACAGCTATAAGAAAATTCAGCATAAAGTACAGATTCTGATTTTACCTTCAGGACTACAAAATTTGTACTTCAGCTTCAGATCAAGCTCTAGTTTACAACTGCATGGTGTAGGGAGGTTGGACAGGCTGTGATAAGGTATAACTGATGAACCAAATCTCCCAGGAAGTACAGAAGCTCAAAGTCACTGCATACACAGTTATGAAGCTACCAAGGCAATTCAGAGATGATCAAGATATTGTCCCTGGCTTGCTGGCTTGAACTCCTGGCTTGACCTCAGCCCACTTCCATCTCCAGGGAGGTGCCTGATGCATGGGACTGGAGCTGCCTCTAGCTGATGCCATGGTCTACCCTGCTCCCTGACTGGTGAGTCTCTGTCCTGGCTGCCCCAGGGGGAACCCTCACTGGTCCTGGTGCTGCAGCCCCAAGGAAGCAGTTGGACTGCTCTGAAGCATGACACATATGCAATCATCAACACAACAAATACTTTTACTACAAATGCGCTGATGTTTAGTCTACTTATAAACCTGTCTACAAGTGTTCATATGCATATGACTCTGAATTGTCCCAAGTAACTAATTCATTCATCCTCTTCATATGGATATTGTATCATATGATATGACACAATGATATTTACAGATACAGGATAAAGATATAAAATAAAATAAGGATAGATCCACAAATAGAGACAAGTACCATTCTTCAAATCTATGTCCTCAAAACTGAGGTACTGCTACTCTGTCTCTTTGAAGGTCAGAACTTTCCCCACACTAGTATTTCTGCTCATTCACATTCATCTAAATGCTAACATTTGGCCACCACACCAGTTTACTCCTAACATTGCAGCAAAGATACACTTCTAAATCCTATTAGAAACCAAAATATGTCATTTTCTCAGATTTCTTTACTTGCAACACCAATCTAATAAACTCAGATCCCCTAAAATACATGTATGTCTGTAAGATCTGGAGAGCTCAGGTTTCCATGACCCACAGCCAGACAGTGTGATAGTGTGTAAGATCTGGAGAGCTCAGGTTTCCATGACCCACAGCCAGACAGTGTGATAGTGATGTCATATTCTTAGTGTTATTCATTCAGGACTGAAATAGATTGTGGTATAAATTCCAGCTATCCCTAAAGGAACCTGAATGAACATGTCTGAATTCCCAAGACAATGCTCTAATTACTGAGTTATCAGGTATTTTTGAGTGGGTCTTTCTCAAATCTCTTCTTTTTTGGCTAATCCCCATGCATGAATAAAGACTAGTTTTTGGGCTCTGAACAGTGGGAAACATTGTGAATAATAAAATGAACAAATTTCCCTTGTGGAATCCATGAAAAGTAATTTGTCTATAGTCACCCAGACAAGATGTAATTTTTTTTGAAATAAAATAAGATTCTCTGAATAACAGAGCCAAAAACTCTTTCTCTGGACTTCATTGCTAGCTGCTGGTAGAAGCAATCATCTCATATTTATGAAACTATTCATGGGTGCTTTCATTCACGGTAGCCTTCATCTTTCATTTGCTTAAATGCCTTTTCTCATCTGCTGTGAAGGAGATGAAGCTAATCTCCCTTTCTCCCTTCTTCCATTTTGTCTCATTTGAAGGCAAGTAATTCTTCAGTCTTCCAGGTCACCTTCAGAAAGCAGTTCCTATGGTAGCAGATGACACCCATGCTATCAAGGTCATTTGCCTGTTTACAGCTTATTTGGAGGTGTTTTCTCTAAGACAATAATTTTCTGTAATCATTTTCATAAGAAATTGTTTTTATTCTTTATTAGGCCCTTTATTCCAAGTACTAAATACTGCAGGGTTATATTTTTTTTTTTACATCACTAAGCCCTTTTCTTCATGCTTCTGTTTTTACATATAGTGATAAAGAGACTTCTGAACTACAAGAGCACCAAGAAATATTTTCTTAAAATAAATAAAATAAAATAAATAAAATAAAAGTATAACTCCTCTTTCCCTCATCCCAAGCAGATTTTGTTCTGTCTTCACTTTATAATTTGATGTTCACCCTGCAAAAGTGATATTGCTCATGTTGTTCCAATTCATGGTACAGATAAAGAGTTCTGATTTTAACATGAAAATGTTAATTGCACTTTTTGATTCCTGTATAAATAAATTGTTGATTTACTCCTTTATTTGTAGTATTATTTATTTATAGTATTATTGACTGGAGATTTACCTAACAAAGTTAATTAATTGGTCCCTAGTAAATCTCCACCTAATCTGGAAATTAACCTAATCCACTAAAGATTCCTTGTTGTGTCAGTGAGATATGCTGCAGAAAAGCAGCAGCAGACAGTCGTGACTCCTGCTTGCATGTGTTCTTCAGGGTACTTGGTGGTTTTGTTATTTGGTACTGAAAAACAATCTAGCTCTCCAGGCAGATGTGAGTAACTGTAAACACTACATAAATGCTTACTTAGTTATGAAAGAATGAACTGGGTTTATTTCATCTGCATTTATTTTTAAAAGTGCTTTTTTTTTTTTTTTTTTTTTTTTGTCTATTTACCTGTAGATAAAGTTGACAGACTGACTAATCTGACATGCCAACATATAAATATTTCAAATTTACTTAACCCAATGCTGACAGAAAGCAAAGCTTTTAAAACTGGTCACCTATGAAGTTGCTTGCAACACAGTCCATTTTTTCTAGACAGAAAAGGTGCTTCTGAAATAATTAAACTGAATGTGGAAGCATAGAAGTAGCATGACAAACCATGGAACAGTCCAAGCTTTTCCTACTTACTACAATTTGACTAAATAATTTTGATTCCTTATCTAATTTAGTATTTTACATCAGTGTTTATTATCTTTATTTCTATACTTGGACTATTAATTAACAAATAAAAGGAAACATTTGTTTGAAACCTAGTTTTGTTGGTACATTGGTCAAAGCAAATTCTATTTCTTGCACTCTCCTGATCCTCCAGTTATAGGTATTCCAGATTTACATTAATTATCCACTCAAATTGCCCATCTTACACAACGCATGTTGCTTTTCTGACATAATAAATGTCACTATTACTTTATTTGCAAGTATATATGAGATGTTCATTCACCAAATTTATCTTTCCTTTTGTAATGAACACTTTATGGAACTTAGCAATGCTTCCTATTGCTTTGCAGTAATGCTGGGGTCCAAGTTATACTTCAGATATCATTTCCTCTGCATGACCTCTGATGCTAAATCAAAAAACTAAGTCCTCTTCACACAGTACAAAATAGCTAAAATCAAGAAATACAGAAATACAAGATGTTTATAAGTACACTTTCATTTGTGGATGGATTAACTCTAATTACACTCAAAGGAATTTTAGGCTAGCTCATTAATGCATAATTACTTCCAAGTTTATCTGGTTTCATTTTATTAGAAAATTGCATTGTTACAATGGATTTCGCTTCCTCTGTACACACAAAAAGGAAGTTTATATAAAAAAAGCAAAGCAACTCTGCTGTATTCTGCATGGTTTTATGCACTTCTCATATAAATGTACTGAATTTCTAATATGAATTACCAATATTCCCAGTCAATAGTTTGGTCTATCAATAATCCGATCATTCTTCACATTAAAATATAAAAACTTTTCTGTCTATCTCCTCTCACTTATCAACTGAGTTAGCTTGAAAGCAAAGAAAAACTGTAAAGTATACTACAGATATAATACAATTACAGCACTGCTCTCTGTTTGAAAATGATTGATTTTTTAATACGTTTTCAGGTAATGTAACAATATGATGTCTTTGGAATAAATACACATTCCTGATAACCCTGAAAATTTAGTTTATTTCTGAATTTGGCTCAACAGCACATGTCAAAAAATACAGAACCATAACTTAATTCTAGATACTTGATGTTTCTTTCCCTCACCTTGTGCTAGCATATCAGTGAAAGGGTCGGTATTTAATAGATTTCACCATAGGGTTAAATATGGAAAACACAATTGCACCAGCTCAGGCATAAAAGGCAAGTAAGGCATGGTAAATGATAAGTCTTTTTAAAGATGATGACTTATAAAAATAAGAGGTATAAACATAAATAAGTTAAACTTTTATAGAAGTCATTTCTAGTATTGCATAGATTTGTCTAGCCTGTTAAAAAATAAATAAATAAATAAATAAATAAATAAATAAATAAATAAATACATAGATAATCTTTTCGCCTAGACTCCAGCTTTATTTTTCTCTACAAATGTTAAAATTTTAGCATTGACTCAGTAAGCTTAATCTAGTTTCTTGTATAAATTCAGACATCGAATATTGTGCATATTGTGCTACCTCCCTAATAACTTGTTAGGAAAAATACCTGAATACTGAAAGCTAAAATACCGTAGAACACCAAAATAATGCAGAACACCTAAATTACTGCTCTGAACTTAGGATAAAGATTGAAAATGCTATTATTGCTACAGTCCCCTCAGCACACCCGTACATCCAGTCAAAGTTCATCATGGAATTTCTTCTTGTACTTGAAGAAAAAAATGTGTATCCTGATCCAGCTGCACGTCTTTACATTTATAATAGTTCTTAGCTCAGCAAAATACAGCATCTAACAACAAGATCATAATGTAGTCAATCCCTCTTAATTTTACATTTATTCTTTGGAAATATCAATTACAAAAGTGTAATACTGGAACTTTCCAAAACCCACTAAAAGGCTTACACTTCTGCTTCAGTTTGGCTTCCTATTTTTAGTCTCTCTGACTGCATTTGCAGATAAAAGCAAAATTCCTGATTCTAAGAGAGTTAACTCCTTCATCATTCCTTCTCTGTTTCTTTAAATCATGAAATTCAATCTTTTCTTCCAAACTATAGCAGTAATTTGCTTTCTGTGGAATCAAAACGACAAATACACAAAAAAAGACTAATCCAGAATGATGATGATGATTATTATTATTTCAATTAAAATAGACTGATAATATCTCAACAAATCACAGATACCAAATTAATTACTGTTGAGTTTGGTTGAAAATGCATGGATCCCAGAAAATATTTGGATATAGATCAAGCTATATTTTTCTCTGAATGTGTGATATCATCAAAAATGTTTCAGACATTCTGCAAGTAAAAATAGATGTATTATATGAAAACTATAATCCCAACAGTCACTTTAAATGTTCTAAAATTTACTTCATAATACCTTAATACTACAAGTAACTTAAAAATTGTAAGTAATGTTAAGTATTAGGTACTACTATTCTGTCTTTTGCACATAATTCTGCTTCCTGTTTACAGGAATCACACAGTTTTACTTGAATTACGTTCAAGTAATGGATTGAAAAGAATTACATTGGGAACTGCTGTACTGAGTCTGGCTGGGATGGAGTTGCCTTTTCCCATAGCAGCCCATATAGTGCTGTGCCCTGCACTTAAGGCTAGAACAGCCCTGATACTTCACCAATATTTTGGCTGTTGCAGAGCAGCGTGGCACAACATCAGAACATCAGAGATGTCTTTCCAGCTTCCCCCCAAAGACAGCAGTCTGTGGTGGGCAGGAGGTCTGGGGGGGACACAGACAGGACAGCTGATCCAGCCTGACCAGAGGGCATCCCCCCATAATGTATGATGTCAGGCTCAGTAATAAAATCCGGGGAAGGAGAAGAAGACTGTTATTATGAAGACATTCATCTTCCTGAGCACCACTGCCCATACTGGGGGCCTGCCTCCCAGGAGGTGGCTGGGCATCACTTGCTGATGGGAAGTGAAGAATATTTTTTCCTGCCTTTGCTTCTGCACAAAGTCTTTTCTTTCCATTCATGAAAGTGCTGCTATATCAAAAACCCACAAGATTTTTTCCCTCCATCTCATCCCAGCCACATTCTGCAAATAAGGCTGGGGAGTAAGAGAATGGCTGTGTGGTATGTAACTGCCTACAAGTGTTAAACCACAACAAGGTATCAAACAATATCTGATACAGTATTTTAGATAAATTACTAGAGATATTCCTTTAGGTAAATTCTATCCTTAAGTTCTTAAGCCAAACTTCTTGTCAATACTATTTTTTATGTGGCCCACTTCGGTCAAGGTGTAACTTGCCTGACGTTCTTGTGATAAAGAACAGAGCCCATGACGTGAATCCATCAGAAACATGGAAGGTGAAAGCAAATGATAACTAGTATTAGATACAGTATTCTGGGAAATCATAGAATCACAGAATAGTTTGGCTTCACAGGGACATCAAATATCATCTAGTTCCACCACCATGAGCAGGGTTGTCACCCACTAGATCAGGTTGCCCAGGGCTTCATCCAACCTGGTCTTGAACACCCCCAGGGATGGGGCATCCATAACTTCTCTGGACAATCTGTTCCAGCATCTTCCCACCCTCTAACTGAAGAATCTCCTCCTAACATCTAATCTAAATCTCCCTTCTTTTGGTTTAAAACCATTCCCCCTTGTCCTGACCAACAAAAAGGTTGTTCTCCATCTTTTTTATAAGCCTCCTTTAAGTATTGAAAAGATGCAATATGGAGCCTTCTCTTCTTCAGGCTGAACAGCCTCAGCTCCCTCAGCCTTTCTTTGTAGGAGAGGTGCTACGAAGATCAACTTCGTAGCTTTCCTCTGGACACACTCCAACAGATCAACAAGCCAATTCTTCGTCCACTGAATGGTCCAAACATCAAATCTATCCCTCTCTAATTTGGAGATCAGGATCATGACTGTTTCAAAAGCTTTACAGAAGTCCAGGCATATGACATGTTAGTCTTCCTTGTCAACTGTTGCAGTCACTTCATCATAGAAGGCTAACAAATTGGTCAGATGTGATTTGCACTTGGTGAAGCCATGCTGGCTGTCTCAGATCATGGTGTTTGGTGCTTTAGAAAACACAAAAATGCATTCAGAAAAGAATAAAGTTCATTAAAATACCATTACATGCAGCATGTAATGTCTAGAGAAGATAACCTTCAAATCAACTTCCACTACGAGTAGATGAACTGTGTACTGAGTGCAAGAAAAGTCCACATCAAATAAAAAACCTTCACTTCTAACAAGGAGATAGTAAGTATTCCTGCTGCAGTCCATCTTTGCACATTTTCATAAGAAGGAAGCAGTGAAAAATTGGTCTTCTGAGAAATCTCCATGTTGCTATATGGCAAAAATACTTCTATCTCATGTGTATTGTGAAGGTTTCCACAACATACTGTCTAATTTCTTGGCATGTTCTGTTCCTTGCTACCTGTGAATGTGTGCTGTGTTGTTCCTAAATCATATTAATTTCAAGAGTTGAATATATAAAGCCTTAGAACAAGGATTATACATAGAAGAAAGTCTGAATATATGCAGAGATATAACCTACCTATACCTTGAACGGACTACGAATTTTTATTCATAGTTTCTACATCTATTTTAGCTGTACAATGTTGTTCAGAATTCCATCTGTTCTTTTTCACATCAACATTTGTTAACAGGAATCGACACACAGGTAAAACTGTAATGTTGTATCAGCTGTAATTTGAAAAAAAAAAAAAATTAGTCACCAAGTGGTTTAGTGTCTGTCAAACTCTGGATTACTTTAAGAAGTTAAATCTATGTACCTCCTGTATATATCATCTTATATACATATTATGTTGTATCTGTAATCGGTTAAATAGAAATAAGCAGGAGAATCCCAAAACAGTAATGGCAAAGAAAGAAAGAAAAAAAAAAAAAAAAAAGAAAAAAGAAAAAGGAGGAATTAGGATATTTACTTATGTATGTCTCAGTATTAGAAAAGTAGATTAGAAAATAATATTTTCTCTTATTTAATAGTATTTTACCATTATCACATGAAAATCAGTTTTAATCCTGAAATTATAGAAGTGTTAGTTTATGCTTTTAATACCTAGCATTATGTCAGAGGCAATGAAATATTATAAATTTAGATCTGTGCCAGTAACATCAATTCCTTACTGAACCTTTTAATGTATATTCAAAGTCCAGTTCATCATCAATTTCATACAGACAGTTCTCACTACTCCATTTCTGCTGCAAGGAAGCAAGAGGCAATGTAATTGCAGCTGCCTCAAAGTAATTTGTGAAGAGGAAGAAAACTTACAGCCTTCCCCGTCACTGGAGGTACAGAGAAGTTCCATTATCTGCAAGGAAAATGTGCATTATTCCCCTTTCACAGATGCAGTGATTTTTAACAAGTTTTTACAAATACAACTTCAAATTATGGCATGGCATGCTGTTTCCTATATGACTTAATCCAAGGATATTTCTTCCTGAGAGGTATTAGAAATTGTCACTTTATAGGTAGCAGACTACTATCTTCAAATGGTAACATATCAATAACTTTGCCAGAGAGTGTAAGTTCTACAACAAAAATAAGGTGCTAGGTACTGCAGCTCCTGAGCTACCTTGGTTACCATAACACTCTCTTCTATGATAAGGAAAAAGAACATTACTATTCTTAGACAGATGGCTAGATGCCCTGCTACAACCTAAACAAAGATTATGTTTTATATATTTATATAAATATAGATATATTTATAAATAGAGTAATGTGAAAAATAAAAGTTCTCTGTTTTGTGATATATTATAAAGATAACTCACATGAAACATGAGAATATTTTTTTTTGTCTACATGGGAAGAAAAAAAAAAAAAAGCTAAAAAAAGAGCTAATTAATATATGCCAAACTGACAGTGAATTTCTGCTATGTTTTAGCTGGTGTCTTTATGAAACACTGAATGAAAAGCTGACATGGAGGAGCAAGCACTTTCTTCACACCATAATCATTTAATTAAAAGCATCTTCAGGGTTACAGCTTACCATACATTTCCTAGAGGTAATTCAGAAACTGTATTCTGAATATTTTGAAATTAACTTTAGTAGGAGGAAACAGGAGAACTGTAGAACAGCAGTGATTATTGTTAATTAAGGAATTTATGCTTGCTACTTTAAAGAGAATTTGGTACATGAGATATGGAAGTGGCATCTGGTTTGTAACACAGCAATATTCTACTCCAGTTGCTTGGGACCCAGCCTTAAGTGTGATTGTGAACATCCCTGGTGAAATCTAACATTATTTTCTCCTAAAATGAAAAGTGAGATCCAAAATTTGCAAACAGAATGTATCAAAACACTGGAGAAAGCCGAGACAAATATAGGTTGTGTAACAGTCACCTCATTTAAAGGGATCTACAGTTGTTGCTTTTTGAAAATCCTTCCTAGTTTTTTTTGGACGTATTTTTTTCTGACATATGGTAATAAAAACAAATCTATTTGCTAGTTTCCACTTTTTGACTAGTTTATATAAAGTCACTTGTACAAATGACTTTTGAAACTGCCTCAACCTGTAATCCAATTATTATTATTAATGATAATAATAATAAATTAGAATAAGTCATAACTCCTCCCCAGTTTCTTTGACCATGCAGTAGAAGAAGTATAGTATATTATAGATATTCATGAAGTAGAATAGATATAGTATAATATATTATAGATATTCATGAAATATTGTACTTCCAAATGCCACCATTCATCTTACAAGACAAAAATTGTTTATCGTTCTCATCTTCAACAAGAGATGATGGGTCCGTTTTATAACCTTGAGTCAAATCTAAGGGCATAAAGATCTAATTTAGCTACCCCTCAGCCAACAGACCAAAACCAGAGCTGAAGATCTGCCTGTATAAGGGACTATATTAGCACAGCGTGAGCCATGGAGATTCTGAATTACAGATTCTGTAGCTGAAAAGCAATTGCATCCATGGTGAGCTGTGCACAGATGAAGGACTTGAACATTTATGAATCTGTTACAGCTACATATATACTACTCTCTGAATGTCAGAGAATGAGCTTGGGAGAAAAATACTAAATGTTCCCAAGAGGAAATAGGTGATTTTCTGAAAAATTCTGGTATGACTTGAGCACTATCCTATTTTGCTTAACTTGCTAAATATTTTGTGGATGAAGTGGTGAGTGAGAAGTATTTCAGGAAAAATAACATGGAAATCTCTTTGCAAAGAAAGCTCTTTGTTGTGAAGGAAGACTTTAAGATGTCAGGATGAATTAATTTTCAGTCCTCTAAGATGCTACCCACCATAGGCAGCTGATTATAGCACTTTGGGGAAGGAAAAAAAATAAAATAAAATAAAAATAGGGAAAGAAAGGAAAAATCAGGTCAAAGCAAACACAGAAACAGAATATAAGAGGAGCTGGACCATTATTAGATAAAGTGCTTATTTTAGGCACTTTCAGTGCTTTATCTAATATATTGTGTTGTTGTTGTTTCCATTCAAAACATGACCACACAAAAAGTTCAGTCCTAAACTACTTATATATGTTTAATTACATTATACGTTATATTAATTTGGGACCCGCCCCCCTGCCATCTGGTAATTAGCACATTGTGGTATGGAATTCCTACTATCTCACTGAAAAATGCCTCTAGTAATCCAGAAAGGCAGAGCTGGGCAAGCAATACTCCCACCTAGCGATGAAACTGTAACCTAAGTGGAAACACTTTAAAACCCTGTGTTACACAAAATCAGGAGCTTCTTCTTTCTACTCTGTGTCAGGAATAATAACAGTGTATTCAACATAATCAGTCTGCAAATATAATGCAAATATAATGTGTATATGTTGTAATGCGAGCAAGAAACAAAGTACTATATTTATTTTTATGAGGTCATGCACTGCAATGCATGTTGGCATTGTTGGCAATACTTTTTTTGGGTTTGTTGGCAATAGCTTTGTTGTTGGCAATAGCTAACAATACTTTGTTATCCTCTGTCTCACTCTGCATTTCTATTGAAGACTATCTGAACTCCTGCACACTTGAAAGGGGTTGTTAGGCTGAAATCCACAGACTTCTTCAGGACATCTCCTTTCACTAAACCTACCCAGAGACTAACTGTACACTTAGCTAGAACCAGATTGTGGCCTACATGAAACTTCAAATATTAAGTCTGTTTAGATTGATCCAGTGCAGTACTATGAAACCTCATCAACTACTGGTTCTAGGGCATCTATGCTTTGTCTTGTCCAAAAGAAACGCCATTTAGCCAGATAATCTGTATATAGGAAATATCCATATACAGCTCATTTTTGTTCCATACATCATCCTAAGAGAGGGTAAAAATTGCTACACAGTCTTTCTTTCTTTTTTTTTTTTTTCTTTTTTTCTGTTTGTTTGTTTGTTTTTAGTTTTTTGTTTGTTTGTTTGTTTTTGCTTCCTTTTTTTTTTTTTTTGTTTGTTTGTTTGTTTTTATATATAAAATTTAAGAAATATGCATCTGTATAATACCTCAGGCTTACTGAATGCCTTAGGCTTACTGAGTCCTTCCATGGTCTGTCAGCATTCTACTCTTCGGTGATCTATATTCTTTTAAAATCAATTTGACTGTGAAATAAGATATTTTCTATTGTCTGCTGATGCAAAAATGCAAATCTTGCTTTGTCATATGTTCTGTATAATATAGAAATATGTCAGCTTCTACATCCCTAACACTGCCAGACAACCCAAATCACTTCCTTCTCAGTTTGCATTGCATGGGTGGATTCTATTTTGTATTTGTTTAGGTGTGGATGGGGAAACTTTAGGCTTTCCCCAACTATCCCACTAGAAAAGAAATATATACATTATAGAATTAGATCCCTACTACAAATATACAGTTAGTGATTTAAAGAAGACATGATTTAATTAATTACAATCTAGGTACCTGTATCCTTATAGGTGAGGAAATCTAACCTCTGATGACTTGCAGTTTTGAGAGCTCTAAACTGCAGTGGAATAATCATTGTTCCATAATATTGACTAGTATTCATTTTTTAAGTTGTCCTACCTCTATAAACCATTATATAAGCAAATAAGATTAAGAGCACTACATGAAAATATATATATATATATATTTTTTTTTTTTTGACAACTGCTGTTTAGACTGAATTGTTTTTTTACAGTGCATTTAAAATGCATTTTAATAATGCCATGTAGACTTTGTACATTGTTTGTTACTGTGTTTTGCTAATCATTATTTTAAGTTAAGGCCAAAATGCACTGGAAGAACAGTTAAGTATTTGATTTTTTTTTTTCTGTTGTTTGTTTGTTTTCCATATAACAAGGTTTTATTGATGAGATATGATTATGTTATTTATTGCTACCTGCTGGTCTAAAATACCTAATCAGATAATGATGAGACTGAGGATCTCAAGTGAATTCCAGTGTCTTCAGCAAATTTAAGATAATAGCTTACCTCTGCCTCTACTCCTTTCCAAAAAGGTACACTATACAACTCTTGCAGGCTTCCCAGAAATCTGCCAGTTTCACACTATTTTAAGCTGAGGAGGAGAGAAAAAGCTTTCATGGGGAATGTCCTGCCAACCACTACGTCTCTTATATATCACTTGGTAACAGCTGTGGCAAAACAGCATGAGGATAGATTTAATTCCTGATAGGCTATTTAGGACTTTATGGGTCATAACCAACATCTTAAATTCCATCTGGAGACCACAAAAGAGTCACTGTAAATACCACAGAAGTACATCAGTGGTCCTAGTAAAATACCCTCTTCAGTAAGTGATGATTATGAGTGTCAGCTCCTAAGAGATTCTAGAGCAAAACACCATGAAAAGTATACTTTCTCTGTCTAAGAAAATGACTTCCCACTCACCTCAGACCTGAAAAAGAGCAACAACAACAAAAATCCTAAAAAACAGGATATAAGGTAGCATAAATCTGACTCATACAAGTCATAATGTGAGAGGTAAACCTGGGAGACAAGTGGTAAAAATGCTAACTTCTATAAATGTGATCTTCAAATAATATTGGAGAATCTACACTTCAACTGCCAAATATTAATTAGGGCTTAGAAACGCCTTCATTATCTTTGTTAACTCAATATATACCCATTACTGCCAAAGTTTCATCTAGAATGTGTTTTCTAATACCGTAAGTGGCTTGTGAATTTTGTCTTCTTAAAACAGTCAAGGTAGAGAGTTCAGCATCACTGGAGCAAGGAAAATGTGGTTCCATTGTCTGTTAAACATCTAGCAGCAACTGATATGAGTAGATGTTTGCTACACTAATCTTACTATCCTACTAAGTTCTCCCTGTATTAGATTGCATTAGTGGTTTTTGTTTGTTTGTTTGTTTTTGTTTTTGTTTGTTTTCTTATTTCTTTATTCCAAATATAGTCACTTTAAGTCCTAATGACTCATTCAACACTCTCATGACTGTTCTGAGACATAGTTGTCCATATCAGGTCTTTATGGTTACAACAGCCCTACTGTACCAACATTTGCCTCATTGATCAATGAGTATTATTTATAAATAAATACAGACAGAGGCAAAATCTTTTGATAAAGAAATTTTCAGTGTTATCTACTTTTTGTATCTGAATGACATCAACTTATAATTTATGTAGCTATTTTAGCAAATTCCCCTCTCCCCATCTTCCCCTCAACAAAGGTTACCCATGGTCTTAGCTCCTTCAGGAAGGTTGTTTTTTTTTTCTTTAATAAAATAATAATAATAAAATAAATGTTTAAGGGTGAGTCTAAATAGAGTCTATTTTTCCCTTTCCCTCCAGTTGCATTGCTCTTCTTTTTTCATAATACCACTGCAAGTGTTTTTTCTGCACATATGGTTCAGAACATCTTCCAACTGTTTTGAGACTCTTGAAACACCTCAGCACCTGTCACTGCAGCCTAAATTCTGCTCCCTCACATGTACCCATAGATATTGAGGCACATATGGTACTTTGTCAAAGTCCTGAACACCTAGTCTATATTATTGTATTTAGAGTGGTAATTTGCTTTCAGAAAGCTCTAACATTCATCAGATCATAAATTCAGATACATGTATGTCCTCTTGAGACCTCCAGAACTACTACTGTGCTTCATAACTGAATTAAAAAAAAAAAAAAAAAAATAGAGTTTACATCACATGGAGAAAGAAGCTTTACTTGATTTATTTGATTACTGGAGAAAAGACAGTCAGAGCCTTCTTAATATGTATGATATAACATAATCTATACTATATTATGAGGATCTTTCTTCTTTTCTCACTTCTGTTCAATAGCTTGAAATGTGGACTGTCCTGTTTTTCAACATCTGTGATTCAGTGGCAAAAACTACCCTCACAGAATGACAGAATGGGTGGGGTTTGAAGGGACCTCTGAAGATCATTTAGTCCAACCTCCCTGCCAAACAGAATCACCGAGAGCATAATGCGCGGGATGTCATCTAAGTTTTGAGTATCTCCAGAGAAGCAGACTCCACAGCCTCTCTGGGCAGCCTGTACCAGTGCTCAATAACTACACAGTAAAGAAGTACCCCATTATATTCAGCTGGAACCTCCTGTGCTTCAGTTTGTGCCCGCCTCTTATCCTGTCACCAGGCACAACTGAAAAGAGACTGGCTCCATCCTCTCAACACACTCCTCTCAGATATTTATACACAATTATGAGACCTCCTCTCAGTCTTCTCTTTTCCAGGATAAACAGGCTCAGCACTCTCAGTGTGTCCTTGTACAGCAGGTCCTTCTGTCCTCTAATCATATTAGTAGCCCTCCTCAGGATTTGCTCCAGTATTTCCATGTCCCTCTTGTACTGAGGAGCCCAGAACTTGACACAATACTCCTGGTGTGGCCTCACCAGGGCTGAGTGAAGGAGGAGGATCACCTCCCTTGACACTCTTCCAGATGCAGCCCAGGATACCATTGGCCTTTTTGGCAGCAAGGGCACATTGCTGGCTCCTGGTCAGACAGCTGTCTGCTATGACTCCCAGGTCCCTCTCTGCAGAGCTGCACTCCAGCAGGTCAGTCCCCAGCCTGTACTGGTGCTTGGGGTTATTCTTCCCCTAGTGCAGGACCCTGCCCTTGCCTTTGTTGAACTTCATAGCATTCCTCTCAGCCCATCTCTCCAGCATGTTAAGGTCTCCTTGAATGGCAGCACAGCATTCTGGCGTATCAGCCACTCCCCCCCAGCTCTGTGTCATCAGCAAACCTGCTGATAGTGCACTCTGTTCCATCATCCAGGTCTCTGATGAATAAGTTAAACAAGACTAGACCCAGAACTGGCCCCTGCGGAACACCTTTAACTACAGGCCTCCAACTAGACTGCACCACTTATCACGATTCTCTGGGCTCTGCCATCCAGCCAATTATCAATCCACTTCACTTTTTCAGTTTTGAAATCTCCTTCAACTTCATTTTTTTTTCCAAATTTGTCATGGCATCACCCTTAATTCTCAAATGTTCTACCACAAAACTGAAAAATGTGCCTCCACTTCAATGTTTCTCAGTATTATGAAAGCAATATTGGAGAGTTGTGAAATCTTCAGCGCTTGTTCTCGTGGGGGACTTCAACTTCCCTGACATATCCTGGAAGCACAACACAGCCCAGAGAAAGCAGTCTAGGAGGTTTCTGGAGACCGTGGAAGACAGCTTCCTGACACAGCTGGTTAGTGAGCCTACCAGGGGTGGTGCCCCGCTAGACCTTCTCTTCACAAACAGAGAAGGACTGGTGGGAGATGTGGTGGTCAGGAGCTGTCTTGGGCACAGTGACCATGAAATGGTGGAGTTCTCTATCCTTGGCGAGGCCAGGAAGAGGACCAGTAAAACTGCTGTATTGGACTTCCGGAGGGCTGACTTTGTGCTGCTCAGGACACTGGTTGGTGGAGTCCCTTGGGAGGTGGTTCTGAAGGGCAGAGGGGTCCAGGAAGGCTGGGCGCTCTTCAAGAGGCAAATCTTAATGGCGCAGGAGTGGTCTGTTCCCATGTTCCCAAAGATGAGCTGGTGGGGAAGAAGGCCAGCCTGGCTCAAGTTGTGGCTAGAGTTTAGGAGAAAAAAGAGAGTTTATAATCTTTGGAAAAGAGGGCAGGCCACTAGGGAGGACTATAAGGATGTTGCGAGGCTGTGCAGGGACAAAAGAAGGAAAGGCCAAAGCTCATCTGGAGCTCAATCTGGCTACTGCCGTTAAAGATAAGAAATGTTTTTATAAATACATCAACACAAAACAGAGGACTAAGGAGAATCTCCATCCTTTACTGGATGCGGGGGGAAACTTAGTTACAAGAGATGAGGAAAAGGCGGAGGTGCTTAATGACTTCTTCGCCTCAGTCTTTAGCGGCAATACTGGTTGTTCTCTGGATACCCAGTACCCTGAGCTGGTAGAAGGGGATGGGGAACAGGATGTGGCCCTCACTATCCACGAAGAACTGGTTGGTAACCTGGTACGGCACTTGTATGTGCACAAGTCGATGGGGATGGATGGGATCCACCTGAGGATACAGAGAGAGCTGGCAGAGGTGCTGGCCAAGCCGCTTACCACCATTTAACAACAGTCCTGGTTACCGGGGGAGGTCCCAGTTGACTGGCGGCTAGCAAACATGACGCCCATCTACAAGAAGGGCCGGAGGACTGACCCGGGAAACTACAGGCCTGTCACTTTGACCTCAGTACCAGGGAAGCTCATGGAGCAGATCTTCTTGAGAGTCATCTTGCGGCATTTGCAGGGCAAGCAGACAATCAGGCCCAGTCAGCATGGGTTTATGAAAGGCAGGTCCTGCTTGACGAACCTGATCTCCTTCTATGACCAAGTGACTCACTGGGTGGATGAGGGAAAGGCTGTGGATGTGGTCTACCTTGACTTCAGCAAGGCATTTGACAACGTTTCCCACAGCATTCTCCTCAAGAAACTGGCTTCTCTTGGCTTGGAGTGGCACACGCTTCGTTGGGTTAGAAACTGGCTGGATAGTCGGGCCCAAAGAGATGTGGTAAATGGAGTCACGTCCAGTTGGAGGCCAGTCACTAGTGGCGTTCCCCAGGGCTCGGTGCTGGGGCCGGTCCTCTTTAATATCTTCATTGATGACCTGGACGAAGGCATTGAGTGCACCCTCAGTAAGTTTGCAGATGACACCAAGCTAGGTGCATGTGTCGACCTGCTTGAGGGTAGGAAGGCTCTGCAGCAGGATCTGGATAGGCTGGACCGATGGGCTGAGGCCAACTGCATGAAGTCCAACAAGGCCAAGTGCCGGGTCCTGCACCTGGGGCGCAATAACCCCAAGCAGAACTACAGGCTGGGAGATGAGTGGTTGGAGAGCTGCCAGGCAGAGACGGACCTGGGAGTGATGGTTGATAGTCGGCTGAATATGAGCCAGCAGTGTGCTCAGGTGGCCAAGATGACCAACATCATCCTGGCTTGCATAAGAAACAGTGTGACCAGCATGGCTAGGGAGGTGATCGTCCCCCTCTACTTGGCTCTGGTGAGGCTGCACCTCGAGTACTGTGTTCAGTTTTGGGCCCCTCGCTACAAGAAGGACATCGAGGTGCTTGAGCGGGTCCAAAGAAGGGCGATGAAGCTGGTGAGGGGCCTGGAGAACAAGTTCTACGAGGAGCGGCTGAGGGAGCTGGGCTTGTTCAGCCTGGAGAAGAGGAGGTTCAGGGGCGACCTTATCGCTCTCTACAGGTACCTCAAAGGAGGCTGTAGTGAGGTGGGGGTTGGTCCATTCTCCCACGTGCCTGATGACAGGACGAGGGGGAATGGGCTTAAGTTGCACCAGGAGAGTTTTAGGTTGGATGTTAGGAAGAGCTTCTTTACTGAAAGGGTTGTTAGACATTGGAACAAGCTTCCGAGGGAAGTGGTGGAGTCACCATCCCTGGAAGTCTTCAAAAGACGTTTAGATGTAGAGCTTAGGGATATGGTTTAGTGGGGACTGTTAGTGTTAGGTCAGAGGTTGGACTCAATGACCTTGAGGTCTCTTCCAACCTAGAAATTCTGTGATTCTGTGATTCTGTGAATATTGATATGCATAAAACAAAGCATAGTTTCCTATTAATAGACAATTTTGATAAGTTAAAAAAAAAAAAGGCAGGAAAAAATACCATGGAAATAGAATTAAATATTCTTTTGTAAACGTGCAGCTGGTGTTTGAACACAAGTGAATATGATTGGGGATCACAGTTTTTTATAGGGAGAACACATGTAAGAAGGAAAATGTGGCAACAGTGTTCACTATGCTGTTTGGTTTCTACCTATGACACAGGCACATGCAAATAATTTTATCCTAACTACAGTGAAAGATCTCCAGATAGTAACATCACAGAATATACATATTACAACTCACTATCATTTGTGGGTTTCAGATTCAGTCATTATTTAGCATGAACCTTTACTGTACTTGTTTTTGTTTGTTTGTTTGCTTAATAGAAATGAAAATAACACAACAGTTCCTAAGTAATTCATGTATAGCATGCAGGAGTTCAAACTTTTTCTCAGTTTGAACCTGATTGTAATATGGAAATATTATTTACTGTTCAATAGCAAGATTTGGACAGAATAATTTGCTTACCATTTACAATATCCTAATATCTCACACAGTTATATGAACATTGTTTTAGAAGGAAAAATTATTTCAATATTGTATATCTAAATTTACATGGGGGAAATTATCTTTTGCAGACATAAAACTTGTCTGAAATTTTCATTTTCAATATTATCCATCATACACTTTACATACACATACAAAAATAAAAAGTGAGATGAAAGTTCCTCAGGACTATCATCAGTCCTTATCCCTCACAAAAATCTGACAGAACTCAGCACCTTGACATATTTTGATTGTTTGCATTATAAAAAAGATTCCTTCAGCCACTGTCGCTCTTTACAAAAGTAAAATTTCACAAATAAGGAATATTACTTATGATCTGAACTTCAAATTCCATAGGAATTAGGGACTGGCCACAGTTAAATGTTTTCAGTTCTTAGAATTTTCTGAGTGTATGATTAACTACTAAAGCTATTTTGATAGTAATCATTAAAGGAAAAACTCTCTCTACCTGCTCATTCCCCAAATCACTATGCATTGCAAAGTGTCTATGTTTCTTAAACTTGAAATGTTTTTTAGTGAATACTGATGTTTTCAAGATGAGTCATCATTATTTTTCTATCTTCTTTCTTCATGAATGTTAACTACTGAGCAAAAGTAGCAAAATTTTTTAAAACCATGTATGAGAACACAGTCTCATTCTTCTATTATCTAGTATAACAAATGCACTGAGGCTGATTAGGGAATCAACACGTTGATTGGAAAAGAAAATTGAGAATTGCTGAATATGAGCAGGGAACACTTAATACTACATGATTAAGAATAAGCTCAGAATACTATTCACAGTTTTTTGTGCATACATAATTAAACCCTGGTGCTGTTTGGCATGACTGCCAAGCATAGGCACTGTGTTTTTCTACTGTTAAAAGTTTCTTGAGGAAATATAAGTCCATTGGCCCTCAAACCAGCCTAGTGTAAAAAGACTAGCCAGCCTTTTTTAAGGTAAGATGTATTGATGACTGGAGTACTGCCATGGAGGGATACAAGTACCTTAGAAATACCAGATCAGGAAGACAAGGCAGGCAGGTTCTAGTATTACATCTAGTATATCAATAGTATTACATTACTTTTAATAGTAAATGTAATAGTATTACATTACATTACAATCTAGTATTACAATAGTTTTTCTACCAAACAGAAATATAACTATCTATATATACAGAGATTTTTTTTTCTTAATTTTAACACGTATTTTAATTGACTTCGTAATGAGTTGAATATGGCTAAATCCCCCTGTCCTAAATTTAGAAATATTATGAGAGATGTTTAAGACAGATGTGCTGTACACAGCACAGACAAATCACAGAATTAATTAGATTAATGTTTATCTAAACTTACTTAGATTGAACCCTAGATTTAGACCTAATCTAAGTCATGAGGTAAAATTTCACAGATCTCTAGCCCTCCAGGACTCAACAGCTTTCTGTTTAGAAGTTTACATACAGTAGTGCTAAAAAATAATAAAATAAAATAAAATACTTAATAAAAAATAAAATATAAAAAAATAAAATTTTGAAGTTGGCCAACCACTTCCCATTACATGACAAACAGCAAAAATAAATAAAACAAAAAAGCCGTGACTCTTAGACAAAAGAATGCAGGTTGCAGGAGAAAGAATACATCCAAGCAATACATCCAATACATCCAATTCTTTCCAAGTCAAGGATGCTGTACAAAATTCTGCCAATGATCATCTTGGCTTCATGTACTGGAGTCTCCTCTCTGTTTTAAATAATGCCCTTGAGCAGGCTTACGGCAGAAAGGTGGACACAGAGAGAGTTAAAACGTTGCACTATATTTACAGGAAGTCAGAAAATTCTCCTGTGGGTTATTTTTATTCTTGTAGTGATTTTACTTTTGTAATAAGAGTGTTTATAAAACATTTACAGTTTGGTTCCACATTAGTTAGCTGTTCCACATTTAGATACCTTCCTTGCAACCAGAAGTTGCAGGATACAGTTTGCCTGTAGAGGACCATACTGCACAGGCAGATTTAAATGTCTCTAATGTGATTACCACTGCAACACTCTAACATGGTTCTGCCAAGTTGTCATATGAACATGGATTGTTTCTTCGCATTATAGCTGTTACAATACAAGACAAAACTCCTGAGGTGAGACACCTTTTTCAAAGGAGAACAAAAAGCTAGAAAGATAAGCTCAAAGCTCTGTTTTAGCGATTTAATTTTGTTCCCTTCTTTTACTATGGGAAAATTTTGTTCGAAATCTGCACTTCCAAATTCCTGGAATTTATGTAGAAAACCTTTGCTCATATCAAACCATGCTGACACAACAAGAGCTGCTTTGTCTCTGTGCATCAAGAGTAAGGGAAGAAGAATCTCAGCAGACACAGGGCAGGAGCATGGCAGAGCCTTTCCTACAGTGTAACTCCCCATTAAAAGACTACTTAAATGAATCATTGTGGGCCTGATACAAAATTCCCTTTAGCAAGAGAATAACACAGTGTAAGGTGTCAAACTTTTCTTTCCACTTTCACCCTTGTTGAACCAGCACTTTGTGCAAAGGCTTAGCACAAAAATTTTCAAAGAAAGAAAGGACAGCAAAAAACTCAGTCCTGTCAATGAGTCAGTTTCATTAAGCCTTTTTTACATAAAGACCACAATATGGTCTCTGCAGAGCCTTCTCTTCTCCAAACTGAGAACCCCAACTCCATTATGAAGGGTCTTCATAAGGCAGGCGCTCCAGACCCTTCAACATCTCTGTGGCCTCCTCTGGACTCCTTCTAACAGGTCTGTGTCCCTCCTGCCCTGGGGCCACAGAGCTTAACGCAGTGCTCCAGGTGGGGTCAGGAGAGCATAGCAGAGGGGGAGAATAATCACCTCCCTCACCTTGCCGGACATGCTGCTTTTGATGCAGCCCAGGGTACAGTCGGATTACTGGGCTGCCAGCATGCTTCTGGCTCATACCCCTCATACCCAAGTTTTCATCCACTATTATCCCCAGGTACTTCTCTGCAGGGCTGCCCTCAATTAGTTCGTTAACCAATCTGTACTGATACCGGAGGCTGCTCCAACAATGTCACCAATGAAAATGTTTAATGGTATATTTAGACCCTCTAATTTTTAAATGCAAATTGTTCAATTTCTAGGAATACTGTCAAATTATTTGTCAACACAGGAATTAAAGTTTAATTGAGAAATCTCATCAACTTCACTGGACTATTTATAAATCTGTCTCCAGACTCTGCTTTTCCAGTCAAACTTCCAAATGCAAGTCAGGTTGCCAGATATTTTGTCAATTATATTGGTATATAGAATAGGTACCCAGACACTGAATGCACACATGATAGCAACAACTGATTTTAAATGTGAAATGTGAATAAAATGTGGATACCTGTGTAGAGCAACAGTTCTCAAAGAAATCTAACAAAAAATTATATTTATTTTTTAACTTTTTTTTTTTTTTTTAAGTTTCTAATTATATTCTTATAGATCACACTTAACAAAGCTTAACATCTTCCCTCCCCACACTCAGGTCATCAATTAGTAGGTCATTATGTTGCCAAAAGGATGGTCTCTGTCAGTCCTCAGTACTGTCTTTTATGAAACTGCATTTAGCATGCAGTTAGCAGTACATGAAAAGAACTACTGGACATCCATAAATTCTAATTGGAAACCATTTTTTTCTGGTAACTTTAATTTTTTTTTTTTTTTTAATTTTATCAGAAAATGAATTTTTTTTTTCTAGGTCAATATCACGATAAATTAGTAACCTAAAAGTTTTAAGTTTTTTTTTTTTTTCTTTTTTCAGTAGCAAGAATATGCACTTGCTTAAGTGTATGTAAACAAAAGAAATTCTAAACCTTAAAATGCAAATTTTATTGAAAAATTATATGATATGAAATGATATGATAAACTATAAGAACAGCTGTAGTTCAAAAAAGCTCCAGAAAACTAATGGTAATTGAGGAAAATTCTGTGATGCAGTGTGCATTGATATATGCATTACATATGTGGGCTGATAACAGTGTAAGAGGACTTCCCTGGAGTTGTTTAATGTAATTACAAGACTAGTCCTTCTTTCAAACAGCATCTTACTAAAACAACTAGTGTTTGAAATACAGGAGGACAGCATCCTTTGAAGTTCACTTGTACATAATTACTTATCCACTGCTCAAACTTTTGGCTTTCAGCTTTTCCAGTGATATATGAATTACCAGATTAATTAAAAAAAAAAAAAAAAAAACACATTTCTGGCCATTATTGCTTCTAATCAAAGCTGGCCCAACTAAGGGCAAAATTCTTCTTCCCAATAAGAGAGGTTAACTACAGGACATTCAAATTGTTCACTGTACTTGCATGGAATGGAATTTCTTTTCAACGGGGATTCATTCTGTTTTAGTCCAATTTTATGTTCAGCAAATAGGCATGTGAGAATTACATTTTATTCTTTTTTAACCAAGTCAGAATCTCTAGTCTCTCCAATTTATAATTTTTTTTTTTTTTTTGAAGTAAAATAACAGAGAAAAGACACTATTCAAATCTCTAAAAACATGAAAAGAAGCATAGTGATCACTTCACTCAGAGAATAGGGAATGGAAGGAAGGACTGCTTTCATTCTTTAAAACCACTATAATTTAAATAATTAAACTCACTGTGATTTGCAAACAGTGCACCAGGACAGCTGAGGGGGTAATAAAAAGCAGCTGGAGGTTTTGGCAGAGACAGGAAAATCTTGCAGCTGTGTTACCAAATAAAAAGTAACACAAAACTCCAGTTTTAACCAGACTGTAAATATTTTCCCCTTCCCACACCTTCCACCCATTGGCTAAAGTTGAATAGTCATTTATTTTCCCATGTCTCTAAATAAGTTTGTACACAAAATATCTCCATTGTTTGTTTCCATAGCAAATAGGTAAATCCCATCATCTATTCTCACAAAAACACAGGCAAAGTTTTCTTTCCAAGGTAAGTTTTACCAAGAAAGATCCCATGTATACAATATACTGAGATTCTCAACAACTCTGATACAGTTCAGGAGCTATTTCCCTTCTACATAACTGAAGATTAAGATACAGACTTATATCAACAATATCCTGTACTTTAATTATAAGTTTATGCTAATTGTGACTAAGGTTCTGTATCTCAGTACGAGAGATCTGTGAAAATTTTAGCCTTATATACTGTTTCAAAGCATGCAAATTATCTGCATTGGATATTTTCATTTTAAAAAATATATGGATTTAATGCAAATGTATTCTCTACTATGATGCTTTTCCTCTCTATATATTAATTCCGTATTTTGTAGCTTGAGAAAAAAAAAATATATATATATATTTATTTATTTAAAAAAAAAAAAAAAGACTGGATACTCAGGAAGGTATAACTTGAATCTCAGTACAACCCAGACCTTAAAGTATCACAGTTTGCTTTGGTACCAAGAATATCATTTCTTGCTGAGCTAGAAATGCTTTTCACAAAGAGCACTCATCTTGGTTTGAAAGAAAATTCACTCTTAAAGATCACTTAAAGTGATGGCATGTAGTAGTAAACCATATGCCTTCCACATTCAATGAGCCAATTTTAGGAAACCTAGCAACCTCTTGTTAACATCCATTGCACATTGCACTAGAGGTATATGCATTAAAAGTGACTAACATCTCTACCACATTCTACACAGTAAGCTGTGTAGAATGTTTTTGTTACCTCAACAAAAAGTGGACAAAAGAAGCAGCCACTAAGTAAGGAAAACACATCACAGATTTTAGTATGGAAATCACAATAGTGCTTAATCTAGTACTTGAATTGGAAATTAAAGTCGTGCACCACATACAAGCTGACAGGTAGTATTTCATTACAGTATGTTATTCAAAGGTTTTTCTTACCAATGAATAGCTGTAAATAGTGATCACAAAACCATGGTATAGTTCCAGTTGGAAGAAACTTCTGGAGATTGTCTACTCTAATTCTTCTGCTCAAGCAGGGCCAGCCCAGGACCATTTGCAGCTGGGTTTTGAACACCTACAGAAATGGATAACTACTGTGATGTAACATGTGGACCGGTCAGCAGGTTCAGTTAATATGTCCTCATTCTCCCACAACAGTAGTGCTGACCATATAGAGAAGCTTCAGTTTCCAGCGTATTTTCTGAGTCACTCAGTCAAATTTCCATTAACTCTTGAAAAAAAAAATTGAGCAGTGTAAACTTTGAAATATTTTTCAGATATTGACACCAATTGTGCCTGTGCTTTTATGATGAAGATATCTGTCCTCTGAGAACAGGACTGAAATCTGCTTTTCCTTCTCTGAGAAGGGGGTTGTTTAGGTATTAATTTGTTAAAAACAAATAAGCAGATAGTCATAAAATAACTGTTGCCTTTTCAACCTAGGAAGCAGAAGCACTTATTTTATACACCTTCAGAAATACATAAAAGTAAATAATAAATAATAATAATAAAACAAACAAACAAACAAACAAACAAACAAAAAAAAAAAAAAAAAAAAAAAAAAAAACAGAACAGACTACCTCTGAGGATAACTCTAAATGATTTGAAATAGTTCATTTGAGTCCATTTTAGATTCTTGTTGTGGAGTTAAGAAAACTGACTTAACTACACCTAATCTCCATTGTGATATTACCATTTTTAGCCCTTCTCCTTTGGTCTTCTCCCACAAGCAAACCCCTATTATCCCTCTAAAAAACCATTAGCCTTGTTTCCAGAGCTACGCTTATAATACATATAAGTTTGCACTGCCATCACTTTAATGAATGCTTTTTCCACTTAAATTCTCTATTCTTTAGTTTTCCCACATAAAATGTTTCCACATTATTCAATGATGTACTTAAGCTATTAGTCAAACAAAACTCACACACTATTTTTTTTTAATTAATTTGACAAATACTTATAGCAATTATCAAAGAAGAATGTGAAACTCAAGGTTTTGAAAAAAAAATCACATTTGAAAAAAAAATCATCATAATAATAATGGGCCCAATGAAACAGCAGCACTTTACACAGCACTGAATTCCACCTTGGAGACTGTACAAGAAAGCAGAGTCTGACCCATAAATAGTAAAATAATAATGTACAGCAACAGTACAGAAACAACTAGTGAGAGGAAAGAGTGATCATTGTTATTTTCATATACAAGTTAGTTACAATAAAGTGATAAAAATGGAGAGGAAGGCAGGGAAAAATAAAGAAGGCACCTGAGTATAATATTTCATATAGTATTTAGCAAATTTTTGCCATGCTGTTACTTATCCTTAAGCCCTATGAGTTACATAAGAAAGAGTTAAAATACCTGCCTGCATACGCACAGGTAAAATGATACAATAATGTTAAATACCTCTATTATATATGAACTCTCCAACTCTATAGCATCCAAGTGTATTATTAGAATTATCACATTGTTAGTTGTGTTTCCACAGCAAGGTTTTGATAGGGAGCAACAACTATGAAAGGCATTTCAATATCAAACTATGTGCATTTTGCATTTGATTACTCTCTATTAAACATGTGTCTGAAAGCATATTTTAATGGTTCTTTTGGAATACAATATCCAGGCTCCACTGAGGTTCTTAATAAAAGTTCTACTGATTTTCATGGAGCTAGGCTTACACTCCAAGTATTTTGTTATTCACAGAAACAACTAGCTTTTATAATCAGACTTGATTTCACAGAAAGTCAAAGATTTCCAGAAGATTTACCAACAGAAGAAACAGATGGCCCTGTTCAGGGAGAAGAATGATAATAGAATGCCAATTCAGCACTTATGAAGAGGTCTTTGATATTCACTGCAGCACAACAACACTTCAGGGTGCAAATAAGGAGAACTTATTTTTCAGTGTTAGGATGCTTCAATGGAGGAACACTAGCGAAACTGCAGACGTGGTCCCAGTGGAAAAAACGATGCTCAGAAACAAAAACATATGCTCTTACACATTGTTACACAGCAGAACTAAAATGATTCCCCCAGTTCTCTGAAAACAATTTAGAAATTTGAGGTTTAACAATAATAAAAGTGTGCTCACCTCTCTGACAAGTGCTGCCACTGACAGAATGATGAACCATTTGTGCAAGATTCAGAATTTCAGAAAATGGGGACATGAGTAGTCATATACTGAACTTCTTAAACTCTCCTGCAGTACCTTTTTCCCACAAAGCTCAGTCACACTTCCTTCTATCCAAGCTGTAGTGAAGGGATATCTACAAAATAAGATGTGGTGGTTTTACTCAGGTGGGCAGCCGAGCTCAACCACAGTGTCTCTCTCACTTCCCTTTCACAAAGGGAAAAGGGGAGAAAATATGATGAAAAGGGCTCAAGGTCTGAGATAAGGACAGGGAGGTCACTCAGTATTAACATGATGTGCAAAACAGACTCAAAGTAAGGAGACAAAGTAAAATTTATTGCCTATTGCTAACAAGCTAGAGAAGTGAGAAACAAAGGAAAGAAACCAAAAACACCCTCCCCTCATCCGTCCTCTTCTATCTCATCCCCCTGAACAGTGCAGGGGAACAGGAAATGGGGGCTGTGGTCAGTCCCTGACGCTTTGTGTCCTGCGTGGGCTCCTCTCCACGGGCTGCAGCTCTGGCCCGGGGCCTGCTCCTGCGGGGGCTCTCCATGGGCTGCAGCCTCCTCCAGACCACATCCACCTGCTCCACCGGGGGCTCCTCCACCCATGGGGGGGCTGCAGCGTGGAGATCTGCTCCATGGGGGACCCATGGGCTGCAGGGGGACAGCCTGCTCCACCAGGGGCCTCTCCCTGCACAGCCCGCAGGGGAACTGCTGCTGCCTGCCTGCCTGCAGCACCTCCTGCCCTCCTGCTGCATGCACCTGGGGGGCTGCAGGGCTGGTTCTCCTTTCTCTCTCAGCTGTTGTTACACTGCAGGTGCTTTTTGTTGTTGTTTTTGGTGGTTTTGTTTTTTGTTTGTTTGTTTGTTTCCCTTTCTTAAATATGCTCTCACAGAGGTGCAAACAACATCGCTTATTGGCTTGGCTCTGGCCAGCAGTGGGGCCCTTATCTAACATGATGTGGTGGTTTTACTCAGGTGGGCAGCCGAGCTCCACCACAACCGCTCTCTCACTCCCCCTTTCCTCAAAGAGGAAGGGGGAGAAAATACAACACAGAGAACTCGAGGTTTGAGATGAGAAAGGTTTAATTAAAGGGAAAGGGAATAGGGAGGAAAAAAAGAAACAAAAGAAACAATCAGTCCGTGCGGAAGCACAGAGAGAGGGAAAATAAAATTATTCTCTACTTCCCATCAACGAGCAGTGTTCGGCCACTCGGGAAGCAGGGCCTCAAAATGCGTAGTGGTTGTTCAGGAGGAACAGCCCCCTCCCCCACAAAAGCCTCCCTCTTTATTGTTGAGTGTGACATCAGGTGTTATGGAATCTCCTTTTGGTTGGTTTAGGTCAGCTGCCCTGGTGTTGACCCCTCCCCATCACTTGCCCACCCCCAGCCTGCTGGCTCCTGGGGGCTTGGAAGGAGTCCTGATGCTGTGCCAGCACTATGCAGCAAATAGACACAACACTGGAGTGATATCAGTGCTGTTCAAGCTACGAGTGCAGAGTACAGCACTGTGTGGGCTGCTGCAGGGAAAAGATGACTCCAGCTCAGACAGACCCAACACACATGGGGCAGCTTCTGGATTCTTCTCACAGAAGCCACCCTTATGGCCCTTCGGTACCAAAACCTTGCTCCGTAAACCCACTACAAATACTCATAACAAAACTGTACCTTGGTTAATACAGAGGACTAAAAGGAACAGCCATCTCTTTCTGTTTTCCATCCATGTAAGTGGATAATTACACTAAAATCATAAATAATAATAATGTTAGTAATAATAATATTAATAGCAATAATAACAATGCTAAGAAGAAGAAGAAGAAGAAGAAATAAAAATTCTGTGAGGGAAAGGTTCTAGGCCTAAGAAACTAAATGAGTTTCACAAGTAAGATAACAGACTAGTAGATGAGTAAATGTATGTGATGCCTAATTAAATCTCAGATGTGACTTCCTTTGGCATGTACAACAATCTCACAGATAATCAACTGGATGGAATGAGATCTATGAGACTGAGTATTCATGTCATTAGCAAAGAGACAGATGCAGTCCAAATATTTCTCCATCCATAATGTGAGCTGTATATCCTTACAGTTGGCAACATCAACAGCACCACTCATAGCTTGGACTTACTCAAGAAGACATATAGAACATGCATTTGGGCCTTGTTCAATTGCATACTTCCCATGAAACCTTGAGAAGTTTCTTGTCTGTCTGTGATTTAATTTATTATCAGGGAAATATTAATATTAGTATTAATATTATTAATAGTAATAGTAATAATAATAATAATAATAATAATAATAATAATAATAATAATAATAAAGGAATACTGTTTCTAAAACTTCTCAACAATGCCATGAGCATATATGTATATTTGCACTAAGATACTGTGGAGGTAAGTAAGCAACAACAACAAAAATAATAACAAATCTGAGATTTTCCAGGGCTATGTGTTAAGCATAATTTGATATTATATATATATATATTTTTTTTTCAAATCACATGACATTTTGCTCTAGGAAGATATTTAGGAACATTAAAAATGTCATGTAAAAGTGAGAAAGAATGTAAGCTTTAGGAATACTAAGTGTTCTAATTTCTTTACTTCATATGTCCTGAACACAAGAGAGAGAACCTTAACCACTAAATTTAGAAGAAAAGTAAAATGTAACATAACAGAAATTAAATGTGCTTCATTGTTAGCAAAACTCTCAAAGTGCAACTACACATCCTTTCTTTTTATTTTTTTAAAGTACCTGTATAGGTACAGTGGACTGCTGATCTTCCAGAATATATACAATATGTACTTAGACACATTTTTATGTATAGTCATTTTTAAAATCTAGGTGTGATACTTCTAAACCTCAGCAAGACTATTACGTATTCTGAATCCTTCAAACTCCACAGTATGTTACTGATAGTTTTTGACCAACTTCAGGTTAAAATATTGTGTTGGGTCTGTCTGAGCTGGAGTCACCTTTTCCCTGCAGCAGCCCGCACAGTGCTGTACTCTGCACTTGTAGCTGGAACAGCACTAATATCACTCCAGTGTTGTGTCTATTGCTGCGTAGTGCTGGCATGGCATCAGGACTCCTAAGCCCCCAAAAGCCAGCAGGCTGGGGGTGGGCAAGTGATGGGGAGGGGTCAACACCAGGGCAGCTGACCTAAACCAACCAAAGGGATATTCCATAACACCTGATGTCACACTCAGCAATAAAAGGGGGGGCTCTCGTGGGGGAGGGGGCTGTTCCTCCTGAACAACCACTACGCATTTTGAGGCCCTGCTTCCCAGGACGTGGCCGAACACCGCTCGCTGATGGGAAGTAGAGAATAATTTTATTTTCCCTCTCTCTGTGCTTCCACGCGGACTGATTGTTTCTTTTGTATCTGTTTTTCCTTCCCATTCCCTTTCCCTTTAATTAAACCTTTCTCATCTCAAACCTCGAGTTCTCTGTGTTGTATTTTCTCCCCCTTCCTTCTGAGGAAAGGGGGAGTGAGAGAGCGGTTGTGGTGGAGCTTGGCTGCCCACCTGAGTAAAACCACCACAAATATATATATATATATATTAATATATATATATATATATGTATATACGTATACAAGGCTTTACATTTTATACAGCTGCTTCTAAATTTCTAATACACAGATACACACAGGTAATCACAGCAACAGCTACTTAACAATGTAGCTTTTTTTTTTTTTCATGTGACATATAAATTTGTCCAAACAGATCAAAGCATTGCAACTTTTCCTAGAATTTCACTACACTTATTCGAAGTGCTGTGGTATATAAGGAGAAAATGTTATCTGCTAAGTACCACATGTACTATACATGGCATTAAACTAAACAATTAGGTTTGGTCACTCAAGTTTTCTATATTTAAGCTGTTTCATTTATTCTTTAATGGGATAAAGTAAACACATTTACTTAAAACCTTTAATCCTGTCCCTAAGCTAGTTAAAACTAATTAAAAATTGGACATAAATTTTATTTTACAGAATTATTAAGGATTTCTTTCTTAAAATCCATTCCCCTATTTAGCCCTGACACAGAGTGGTTCTAATCACTAACTGCTCTTGATGACTGCAAACCACTCTGAATTTCAATAAAACAAATAACAGTTACTGTCAACAGAAAATATTTCATTATGTTCAGTAGGAAAAACTGTGCTTCTAGTCACAATTTGGTGGATCTGAAGTCACACACCAAATTAAAGGGAGTTACACCAGATTTATATGTGCAATTTAAAAATAATTCTTAGGTCATATTTTTTCTTAAACAATTAACTTTTAAGAAGCTGTATTAGAATGATGATTCTTTAATTACATGTATTTTTATCATTGAAAAAGCTTACTGTAGTGTTTCCCTTCTTTTCTTGTTATAATTGTAAAGCCACATCACTTTCAGTCTACAGTTGCATATAAACATTGTTGCCTTTTTCATTTCACTATAGCCAGACAGTCCATTAAACTGGGATTATTAATTGCTCTGTTGATGCTGTGTAGCACAGTGATTTGCATGTTATCTTTTATAAAAGACAAGCAATATCCTGGCATTCAGTTCAAGTGACAGCTTCTCTCAGAGTTCATGAAAACCATATGGATTCCAACTCAGAAAGGGAGTTAAGTATCATTTGTAAAAATCTTCTTGGGTGGCTGAACTGTTCTTTCTTTACCTTACTTTGCACCAGTAAAGTAAAAAAAAAAAAACAAAAAACAAACAATCAGATACATATCTCTGTTATTACTTATTACTTTCAGATCTCATACAGTAAAATAATTTAATAATTTACACTATTATGAAAAGGCTTTTGAGGTGAAATTAGCATTTGTTATCTAAGAAGAATATTATATTAGTAGCCTGGTTCAAGATTTTCTTAATTAATCTAAGTAATCCAAGATACAGTATTGCATTGGAACAAATTCATTGTCTTACATTTAATGCAACTTATTTTTCACTGATTTAGTTACACAAATTCTGAATGATTTTTCAGGAAAAAGAACATAACATTGTCATTAATACAACCCCACTGGAATACAATTTGCCTGCTATATTCAAGAATGGTAAATTATTAATAAATATCCACATCCTTTATTAATATTTTCAGAAACCAGTCACTAATGAAACCATTCCTTTTGTCAACAGATGATTCCTGCAATAAAATGAATCATGCTGAGACAGTGCTACATGGTGCTCCTAGGATGAGCTAAGTGCTTTTCTCATTTTCCATTGTGTACACCTCTCATGTTCTCCATATTTAGTTTAATCAAGAGGAATTGGTATAAGTATTCCAGCATACTTTTTGGCAATAAATGCTAGGATGAAGAAAATCAGACTATGTGTCTTCGAAGCAACCCAATCTTGTACAAACACACCAAAGCATATGTATGTCCAACACACGCTCATTCATGGACACATACCTTATTAAAGAAAGCAGGCATTTCCCAGCACAGAACTACAGAAATCCTTTCTGAGGAATGCTGAAACTATAGTTCAAATCACATTGTAACCTACCCCTAATAGTACCCTTTTTCCAGTTTCTCACTTCTTGTGACTATTGAGAATGAAGAGGAATTTGTAGCAGGGTCCACTGAACTAATCTTATCTTCTCCAGATTTAATCACGTATGTTCATAGTCTGTACCTTTAAACAGATATCCACGAGGAATTGTCTTAGGTCCCAAAAGAATCAGAGTATACATTTAGAGTACAGGTTTCCATGCCAAGCACTGCAAGTACATAGCCAAACTACACACAGATTGAAGAAGACCAAAACCTGTGTGATTTAGGAATATCTGTTGCAGATGATTAGTTACTAAATGTAATAGGTCGAACAGCGGCAATGAGGGACATCGCTACTTCTATATTGGAGGAGCAATCTTACAAGGAGCAGAGAAAAGGTAGTAGTTAGCAAATCATACATGGCTAGCCATTAGGGAAATGAATGGAAAATTAAATTTCTTCTATTCTATTGAGGAAAATTAATGCTAAATTTTAGTGTGTTGAGCTCCAATATAGTAGAGCAGTGAGGCCGAGGATGGTGAGCCAGGAGCCTGCCATAGTAACACCAGAGGCAGAGGAGCAGTAGCCTCACCGACAACCTGCAGGAGAAGGGATGCTCTCATTGCCCTGACAGTTTCTGTACCCAGAAGAAACAAAGTATCTGAACTGTTATGGCTTCATAATTTGTTGCTATATGTCACAATTATCAAATTAAGCTTTTTGTTAATAATCAGAGAACTAGCTTCTGATTCTCACAAATTATTTGATTGTAACATACATCTTTAGAAGAGGATAAAAGTCTTCAAAAAGCTTGAAACCTTCTGCATGGAAGTGCAGAAGAGTAACATTTAGGTCCCATCCTAGCACATACTAAGAAGGAAAACTGACTGGTCTGTTCTGAATCGCATAAATCATGACTCAGATGTTACAGTCCTTGAGACTGTGAATGTACATTTCCACCTACTCATTCCCACGTATCATCAACCTCCATGATATCCACATGCCATCAACCTCTATGATTTTACAGTAAGATTATTAAGAATAATATTTATTGAACATATGTATTTTAGATGCAAAACACACATAGAAGAAAAGGTATATTTTTGACATTTTAATGTATATATTCACTTTTTTTTTTTTTTTTTAAATTGTGTGTAGCGATTCCTTCCCCTTTTCCACAGTTCCAAGCTTGAAAAGACTACCACAACTTGATTCACTGCTTGTTATGCCTGAACAGATATACTGAGTGGTTAAAATGTGCAAACATATGCAAAACACATGGCATATTTACCTTGTATATTGTCACTGCATCCCATGAAAGTTTAGATGTGGTGATACTTTGGTTGCTTTATTATTGATAGATCATCTTAAAATTGTGCCTTCAGTGTTGCCTCCGTCCTCTGAGGGACTGAAATGTATCATTATTCAAATGCAAATACTAGCTGCTGAATGAGTTTTTGAAAGTATAAGCAAGAAGTAGCTGAAGCACTGAAATCTGTCTGAATTTCTGGATCTACAAAAATGAATCTCAGAAATGCTGAGATTCAACTCCAACTGCTTTACTGCTTAATACCTGTAGTAAAGAACATAACTAAGGTTCACAATCATCTCTCATATTTTGGAAGCACAGCTTCTCCTCCCTCACCAATAAAAGACTGAAGTCTTGGGAATCAGACTGACATTACCAAGACTTTAGAAAGGCGTGTCTGCTTTGAGCAACAGTCCCACAGTGATCCTAACTGGGAAACTTATCATGCATGGAGCAGTTAGTGACCACATTGCAGTCAACCTGAAGAGCATGGGCCAGCACCATATTACATTATGCTGTGCATTGTTGCATGTATAGTTTGTCCTTCAGGCTTGTATTGTGCTGCGGATATGCCTTGTCCATAAGATAAAGACAACCAGCTGATCGTAATGGAGGAGCTTGTAGGCACTTGACTCCTGCGATTACTCCACTTGCAAGTCCTTATCTCTGTTTTGGAGTGAAGCAGTATGCTCAGGTGAACATCCTTAACCCTTCCCCCCTTTTTATTTTTTTTCCACGAATAATAGGAAAAGTGAATTGGATTTTTTTTCTTCTAAGAAAATCTGTTAAGACCATACTGCCAACAAATACCTCCACAGATGGGACCTGTACAGTGTACCGTGCCATAACTGGAGGACTGTCCAGTGCTGCAAACTTCAGTGTTTACAGCATCTGAAAGAACATGAGATACCTGTTCTCTTTCTCCTTCTAGTGTTAGCATCATTATGTGGTACTTTAAACAATGTCTTATGGTCTAGGTACTTTTCTTACTATGATCATAACAAACACTTACCCCTGGAATATTACAAGAACATGCTACAGAGATCCATCATGCTAGCCCAACACATACTTGACAGGGCTCAGGCCTGTAGAAATATTTATTCTTGGACTAATAGGACTAATTTCTTGGACTAATACTTTTTCAGAGGTATAATTTGTTAGGTTGGACATAACAGGTGGATGTAATCTATTTGACCTTGAATACATATTATTTCAAAGCCAGACTGTGTGTTTCTGTGATCCACTCCTCAATACTCACCCTTCCAAGAGGGGTTCTCATGCAGCCACTTCAGGTCTCTTTGCACAAACTCTGCAAATTAACAGTACCTTCTCTAACACAGCCACAATGGTATAAAGCCTGAGAAGAACAAATATTGCAAGTCTATCAAGAGAAACCAAAAGCAATCAACACTACGTCCACTGGACAGATATTCAACATATTTTAGGGTTTTCTGTCTCTTGCCAGCTAAAGTAATCTGATATCTGAATATCATGGGCCAAATCTTACGTTCTTATACACACTTTAAATAAACTATTGTCACTTTGAGTTATAAGCAAACAAACAACCAAAATTAAGAAGGTAACACACAGATTCTTGGTGCAATGATTTTTTCTATGAAGCTGTTTTTCCCCAAAATACTCTTATTTACCTTTGTTGTTATGGCAGTCACTTCTTAATATAAATCCATGCTGCCGTGTGTAATGTAAAATGCATGACTTCAGATTTTCACATTCCAGTTCACTGGCAATTTTCTACCCAGAACCAAACAAAAGATAATATGAATATTTATGTTTTACACATAAGTCGTTAGTGTCAGGTACCTTCCTATTATTCCCAAACTGTAGCATCTAGATTGAAGTGCTAAAAAAAAATGGGACTGGTTGGTTTGTGGGTTAGAAAGTAACATGTAAACATGTAAAAGTGTAATGCCTTAGCAAAAGTATTAGACACAGAAGAAAAGCAAGTGGTTCACCTGTTTTATTTTCTCTGCAACTGGTTCTCATAAAAGATGTGGCAGAGTAAGACAACAAGTTAGGTCTGGCCCAATACTACATCAATAATGACTTTTATTGTAAAGGATTTTCTGAAGATAATTATTGCATCTAGAAATAGTCATCACTGTTGTAAAGCAGTTCTTGTTCTGGCCTAAGAAAGAATTAGAAAGCCTGGAGTATGTGCCCTGGTTTCAGACAGAATACAGCTAGTTTTCCACCTAGTAGCTGGTATGTGCTGTATTTTGCATTTCTGATGAGAATAATGCTGATAACACACTGATGTTTAGTTGCTGCAGAGCAGTGCTTGCACAGAGACTTTTTAGCTTCTGGTGTTGCCCTACCAGTGAGGAGGCTGGGAGTAGTTTCCTTGCTGTATTATAATAATTATAATTATCACTGTAATAATAATAACTACTATTATTATTTATCTTTCTTTTCTCTCCTACTAAACTGTCTTTACCTCAACAAACAAGCTTTTACTTTTTTTTTTTCTTTTTTATTTTTCCTGGTTCTGTCCTGCATCCCATTGGGGATGGGGGATGGGAGGGATGAGCAAATGGCTTTGTAGTATTTAGCTGTTTGCTGGATTAAACCACAACAGTATGTTGTAGAGAGTGAGTGCAATTCAAGGTATTAAAAAAACTCCAAAGCTGATGTCTAGCCAAATCTCTCCTTCAAAATACTGCCAATGACCAGAAATGAACAGTCAGATTGAATTAAAATATATTGTACTACTTTATTTCTCATGGCTAAAAGCAGTTTGAATGAAACAGTACAAAGCTGAAGATCATAAAGGTCAAAATTAACATGCTTCTTTGGGTGGCTCAATGCTCCCATGCATTCCTTAGTGCCCACCAATTCACTGGATGGCCAAGCAGCTAGAAAGACAAGATGCTGTACTGTTCACAGCCATTATTTTCCTCTTAATCATATGTAATTTACAAAGCAAAGGGGTAGTTTAGCTGACTGCCCAGTTAGTTTAAATCACATTAGTACCACAAATTACTACCTGCTGTGCCACAGTTTTTGCAAAAAAAAAAAAAAAAAATGTTGACAAAATTCCACTTTTAAAAAATATTTTAAGAGAACTTTCAATCAGAATGGAGAACAAGAAAATACCACATTTTTTCACATATGTTTTTGTGGTAATTCCTATCCCATTCTTACAAAATGGATATGGATTTTCTTTAAAATAATTCCCCCCCAAAATAAATAAATAAATAAATGAATGTCTGTAAATGGAGAACGATTACAGAGAAGAAAATTGTTCTTGAGGACTGAAGGACACTGCAAAGTATGAAAGTTTAAACTCCAGTAAAAGCCAACTGTCATAGTCCTTCTGACCATGTATTTAACATGAAACAAATGGTACAGAATCTAAATCTGATTTCATCAGGAGCATTTCACTTAATTGCTTTCAAAGATTATGACAGCTACTCTTCTTGGTGCAGAGATCTCAAGAAATCCTTTTTGTACACTCTCTGCAGACAGAAAATTTCTCATCTGAAATAAGAGTTCATCAAATTGCCCAAAAACCTCTCTTGCCATTTCTGGAGAGTTTGTACACAGCCAATAGGCTTCAACATAGATACAGCTGCCTGTTCTACCATGATGCACATTCTTCAAGTAACAGGTAGGACAGCAGACACTGTAGGAAAGGTCAATATAAGTGACTATTAATGTCATCAGTACAGGCACTGGGATCTTGTTTTGAAGTTCTCCAGCAAAAGTGAATCCCTCTATTAATTATTTTTGTTTGTTTGTTTCTAAACATTTATGAAACTAGGTAGCAAAATAAATCTATACACTACCTCCTAGCATGTTTTATCAGCATCCGGACATTACTTAACAGTAATAAAGCAGGAGCATCTATGGATATCCAAAAGTTTCCAATTTAAGTGCAGCACCTCCTAATATGCATATTAACCATGCCTGTCAGCTCTGAGAAAGTGGTAGCCTTCCCAGGGCTTTCCAGGGTTTTGAATTCATCTTCATGTGCACGATCTCCTGCACCAAAGATGTTCCTGAGAACCTACTTACTGGGCAAAAATAATGCTGAATGTTGTTTTTCTATACTCAAATTAATCACCAGTTTTATTTTCTACTGAATAAACCCTGTTACATTTAATAATAAAGAAATTATTGCATTTTGAGTGTGATGTCACTGTTTTCACTATTTTTTGCCATATAGAATGGCAATACCACTGCAGAATGGAAAAGATCAGATCTGTAAAACCAGCACAAGAATCACATAATGGGAAATCTATGGATCCACATGTCATATTAAAAGTTACGATCCGATTCCATCCAGGTAATTGGCATTCTGAGATTGCAGTTTTATGTACCTTATGCTTATCACACAGAATTTCTAGGTTGGAAGAGGCCTCAAGATCATCGAGTCCAACCTCTGACCTAACGCTAACAGTCCCCACTAAACCATATCCCTAAGCTCTACATCTAAACGTCTTTTAAAGACTTCCAGGGATGGTGACTCCACAACTTCCCTGGGCAGCCTGTTCCAATGTCTAACAACCCTTTCGGTAAAGAAGTTCTTCCTAACATCCAACCTAAACTCCCCTGGTGCAACTTTAGCCCATTCCCCCTCATCCTGTCACCAGGCACGTTGGAGAACAGACCAACCCCACCTTGCTACAGGCTCCTTTAAGGTACCTGTAGAGAGCAATAAGGTCGCCCCTGAGCCTCCTTTTCTCCAGGCTGAACAAGACCAGCTCCCTCAGCCGCTACTCATAGGACTTGTTCTCCAGGCCCCTCACCAGCTTCGTCACCCTTCTCTGGACCCGCTCAAGCACCTCGATGTCCTTCTTGTAGCGAGGGGCCCCAAACTGAACACAGTACTCGAGGTGCGGCCTCACCAGAGCCGAGTACAGGGGGACGATCACCTCCCTAGCCCTGCTGGTCACACCGTTATATTGCTGATTTAGCTTCAAATGATAATTTAATGGACTAAATAATTTTGATACTGATTTGATACCAGAGATTAAGAATAATTCCCACAACTTTAGGTATTCATTCTGCAGGTACATTCTTTCTGACTTCCTTTATTATTATATGCCTGAAAACATTGAGTAACTGTTGTACATGTTGTACATGATATTTATCTTTTTTAAATTTTTGTTAAGAAGTAAATTCTTCCAAGTATCAGAAAGAGGAATAAAAGAGGGTATCTTAAAGTGATGCAAAAACACTGCATAATAAATAGAAAAAAAATATAAATCTGACAGTGAAATTATTATGTTGTGCTATACCGGACTTCTGCCACATAGGTTGTACACACATTATCCAGCCATGAAATGACTTTTGTCACAGTTATTCTTTGACTGATGCCATAGTAGAGAAGCAGAAAGCAGAGGTATTCATCTGCTGTTTATCTGGGAATAGGGAGAAGCCAAAAAAACAGCTAGTGAGCTATTAGAATCTACTGAACTTGAACCTTGTTTTACAGTCTGTACCTGGTTTCAGTCCCATTATGTATTACCATCCAAAAGATAACATCAACCCATAAATCATGACAGCCAGAATGAATCATTAACCTTTGACACTTGGGGAAATAATGGTTTTAAATGATATTTGCTACTTCATATAAGAATCATAGAATCATTAAGGCTAGAAAAGACCTTACAGATCATCTGGTACAACCATTCCCCTACTACCAATATCACCCACTAAACCATGTCCCTAAGTGCCATATCCAACACCCATATCCTTTAACACCCCCAGGGGCACTTTCACCACCACCTCCCTGGGCAACCTGTCCCAATGCCTGACCACTCTTTCTGAGAAGAAATGTCTCCTAATTACTAAACTAAACCTCCCCGGCACAACTTGATGGTATTCCCTCTTGTCCCATCACTAGTTATCTGTGAGAAGAGGCTGACTCCCAGCACTCCACACGTTCCTTTCAGGTAGTTGTAGGGAGAAATAAGGTCTCCCTTGAGCCTTCTCTTCTTCAGACTAAACAACCCCAGCTCCCTCAGCCACTCCTCACAGGACTTGTGTTCCAGGCCTTTCACCAGCTTCGCAGACCTTCTCTGGACACACTCCAGGGTTTCAATGTCCTTCTTGTAGTGAGGGGCCCAAAACTGAACACAGTGCTCGAGGTGCGGCCTCAGCAGATCAGAGTATAGAGGAACAATCTCCTCCCTGGTCCTGCTGGCTACACTATTCCTGATACAAGCCAGGATGCCATTGGCCTTCTTGGCCACCTGGGAACACTGCTGGTTCATGTTCAGGTGAGCATCAACCAGCACCCCCAGGTCCTTTTCCTCTGCACAGCTTTCCAGGTACTCTCCTCCAGGCCTATAGTGCTGCATGGGGTTGGTGTGGCCGAAGTGCAGGACCTGGCACTTAGCTTCATTGAACTTCACGCCATTGGCCTGTGCCCATCAACCCATCCTGTCCAGGTTCCTCTGCAGGGCCTTCTCACCCTCCAACAGATTGACACTTCCCCCCCTACTCGGTGTTGTATGCAAAGTTACTGAGGGTGCTCTCAATTCCCACATCCAAATCATCAATAAAGATATTAAAGCAGATGAGCCCCAACACTGACCCCTGGGCAACACAACCAGTGACTGATTGCCAGATGGATTTCACTCCAGTCACCACCACTCTCTGGGCCAAGTCATCCAGCCAGCTTTTAACCCAGCTAAGAGTTACCTGTCCAAGCCATGGACTTCTATCTTCTCCCATAGAATACTGTGGGAGAATTTGAACGTTGAATACTGAAAAAATTATATGCTCACTCTCATGGTTCATTGAAAATAATTCAATTTAAAAAAAAAATGTTAGCTACTTTTGCAAATTAAATTTTATCTAAATAGTAAATTTTGCCCGAACTAAATTTTACCAACGCAAATGGTCTATCACAGCAGTCTCATGTCTTGGCTCCAGTTTCATGATTTATCCAGGCATTTCCTATTTAGAATGGAGGAAGATTTGCCTACATATAGTTCTAACCAAACCATGACAAAAAACCTCTAGTTTTTTGGAGGGTGTGAAGGATTCTACACAGAATCTCGTTATGTAGAAAAATCTGACCTTACATTTCTCTCCATCTGTATAGAGAAATGGAATAATCCTGGTCAATGAAAATAGTTTTTAAATTCTAAAAAACCCTAGTATCCAGATGCAATAACTTACTTGCTGGATGTCCCTGGAAAGTTATTTAGGTTTTCTGGGAATTTTATGAAAGAAATACTACTCAAAGAAATAAACTTATAGGCCTTTTCCCAAGCAACTCTAGTTGCAACCATACTTGGTTTTATTACCTACCAGAAGAAATAACAGTGCTAGGGAAACTGATCTACATGTTCATAATAGTAAGTAGTCTGTAAAAGAGAAAATGTTCTTCACGAATATTGAGAGATAGCAGTCGTCTGGGCCTAGTGTTTCAAAGTGCTGTCTTTTTTTTTTTTTTTTTTTTTTTTTAGCGTAACAGAAATTTCTGCTGTTAAATTTCTACTGTTAAATTTCTGCTAGTAAGCATCAGTTTCTCCTCATCCAACATAGCACACTAAAAAAAAAAAATAAATAAAAATAAAATAACCAAATTAGTTGTACTAATGGTCTAAACTAATCTCGTCTTTATACATAATTTTGTGTGTTCATCCACTTTTTCATAATAACTTAAAAATGTTTCTCTGTCATAAACAAGACAAAAATCAGTGAAATATAAATAAAAATCACTGAAAAAAGCGGTAATAAAAGCAGATGGAAAAATAGCAATTTTTCTGAAATGTAAAGCTTGCCTCAAAATAACAACCACTGGAGTTGGAGTCATACAATTTTCTATTATAGTATTTTTCACAGTAATTTTCATTTGGAATTTAAGATCAAAACAGTTCATTTAGTCTCTTTTCTGGAAGAGTAAAAGAGAACACAAGGTTTCTTGTGAATGCAACTAATTGTTCAGAATGTGTTTTGTTTTTTTTTTTTTAACAGTTTCAAAAGTAAAAATATTTCTAAAAAGTAGGAAAAAAAAAAGAGAGAGAGAGGAAAATGCACAGTTGGTACCACAGTCTTTCTTTTGAACTAAATACACGGTGTTAAATAAATAGAGTCAGGATGATTTTATAGTGTTTGATGGTGAGCATGTCAGTCTAGGTAACAAGAAGAACAAGAAAAAAAAAAGTGTTCAAAATCAATATTGCTGTATGACTCATGTACTAATCACATAATAGAGATTAATTAGTTAAAAATGAACCTCCAATAAATTTTTTCTTATTTAAAGAAAATAAACCTATACCACTACTTTTTTTTTCCCCCTTTCGAGTCAGATAACTCGTATATATCATTATTAAATTTATTTTCACTGATTTTGGAGTGTTCTCCAGTGCATCAAAATCAGTTTGAGTTCTAGTACTATTTCTCCAACCACTTGCAAATTCTGCTATCTTGCTATTACCTGCCAAGAAATTATAAGTGTACTCTTTATCTAGTAAATCAAATCATTAATGAATATATTAGTATGGCACAGCACACTGGAACTGTTTTTGGTGTTTCCTTTCACATAAGCATGACAAATACCTACCTAGACAGGAAACCAACAATGATTAAACTCCATGTACAGTATTTGAATTAGCTGTGTACTCAGCAGTAATTTTGACACTTTGTTTTTTAGCTTGCATGGTAGAATGTGGAAGAGTAGATAAAGCTTACTGAAGGTTATCATTGTTTCTCCTTGTTCATGAGTCCCCACAACCTGTCAAAGCAGAAGCTGTGTTCAACCTACAGATTAAAAAAAACAGCATACACTTCACGTCTTCTCATTCTCCAGGAATTTACAAGCATACAGTTTAATAGCTGGAAAGTACCTTTCTGGAAGTGACATGAGGCTCACTTGCTTATTAATACACACATTTCTCTTCTCCCTTTTAAACATACGTTATGTGCTTTCTCTTCTCTCAGTTTCTGGGCATCATTCACGTTCTGTGGTTTCTCAAAAACTACAACTTATGTCTCCAGAAATTTCTTTAAGTACTTAACATTAATTTTCATCCATCCCAGTCAAAAAATATATGTATGTAACAAACTTAAATATATATATGCTTCATGAACCATGGTTGGAAAGTTGTCTGGCAGAAAAGGACCTGGAGTTGCTGGTCAACAGCTGGCTGAACATGAGCCAGCAGTGTGTCCAGGTTGCCAAGAAGGCCAAGGACATCCTGGCTTGTATCAGTAACAGTCCATGAGGACTAGGGAAGTGATTGTCCCTCTGCACTTGGCACTGGTGAGGCTGCACCTCAAATACCTTTTTCAGTTTGGGGCCTCTCACTAGAAGAAGGACATAGAGATGCTGGAACACATTCAGAAAAGAGCAACAAAGCTGGCAAAGAGATTAGAAAACAAGATATATAAGCAGCAGCTGAGGGAACAGGGGTTGTTTAGTCCAGAGAAGAGAAGGCTCAGGGGAGACCTTATTGCTCTCTACAACTCCCTGAAAGGAAGTTGTAGCTAGACATGTATTGGTCTCTTTTCTCAGGTGGTAAGTGATAGGAGGTGAGAAAATGGTCTCAGGTTGTGCCAGGGGAGGTCCACATTAGATATCAGAAAGAATTCTCTTGGAAAAGGTGATAAGGCATTGGAACAGGCTTCCCAAAGAACTGATGGAGTCACCATCCCTGGAGGTATTTAAGAGACATGTGGACATGGCACTTAGGGACATAGTTTATTGGTGGGCTTGGTAGTGTTAAGCTGATGGTTGGACTTGGTGATCTTAATGGTCTTTTCCAAATGATTCTATGATTTGATGAAATAGGGTAATTTGCTTATGAGCCTTTATCATACCCTCATATAGGGGCCTGACAGGTATATTGCAGCAGGTTTAGTTATGCAAGCTTAAAGCATTACCAAGTTTCAAAGACCCTGTCATCTGTGTGAGGATGAAATAAAATGGTTTGCATTTCAACAGATGACATTTATTGTCTCCTTTCAAACTAGTAAAACTGTTTGTCACCTAGATGTGCCCCAAGTTTATCAGCTGTGGTTTGAGGACTGTAGTGGAAAATCAAGACTTTGTGTGTGAGAATGCCAAACCTTTGCATTTTACTTCTGAGTCCTTAGAGTCAGACAGCTTTTCTATAGGCTTCTCATCCCATCAGAATTTCTTCCAGAATCTCAATGCTTGTGTCAGATTATGACCAGCTTGGAGATATTTATTTATTTATTTCTACAGTCTCTCAAAAACTCTCTCAATAATTATTTGAAGATACATCTCCTCTATGTGCACCTTCCGATGCCTGTGCTATTCCATCCAAAAGCCTAAGTGAACTGAATTTCTCTAATGACTTTCTTCACATTGTGATACATTTGTTTCTAACATATTCCAGAAAGCCACTAAGCAGCATGCCTTATCTTCTGTCCTTTCCAAAATACACATTTTATTTTAAATTCCACATTATTGGATTATACCTTTTAAATCCTTCTATTCATCCTTAAAAAAAAAATAAAATAAATAAAAATAAAAATAAAATAAAATAATAATAATAATAATAAAACCTATCTCCTCCCAAATATATTATTTTCTTTAATAATTTCAGCTCTTTGCTTCCATGTTTTTGTCTTCAGCCAAATACAATGAAAAGGCTTGATTTTCAGCTCTGCTGGGTGCTCGGGCAAATCTATATTTTGTTGATGTATAACATAATATATCCTCAGCTAGTTCTTACTCTTCACATCCCTTCTGAAAACGATATGTGTTGCTATTTCCTTGCAAAATGCTCACAGTGATTAGTGAGATAGAAGACCCTGAACAGACTAAAATGAAATACACTGTGTTAATCTTCATCTGTCAAAGAGTGATTATTTACCTATGCAGCCCAAAAGTGTTTCACCCAACTGAAGCAATATATTTTCACTGTAGTAAAGCATATATGAAGAGGTTGCCTGGTCTTAGCACAGAGTTAAACCCACTAAAGCAACTTGTGTGATTTCTGACAGAGCAGTCTTCTATCCCTGTTTATCTCAAGACAAAGTTAAATCAAAATTGAATATTGTGATTGTGGATCCTACAGCAAATCCATAAACACATCCTCCAAACATACTATACAGATGCTTAGGAAAAATTAGGTCTTATATTTTGGAAGCATCCTTACCTTTCAGATTTTCTTCATGTTACATTAACGTAGGATCAATTTCTTTCATCCTTATTCATGCTTAGTAACAGTTTATCATAGAAGTAACCCCACTGCAACACTACTCAGTGTCAGGGAACAAAATGAGACCCAGGAAGACTTACATGTAACTGCAAAATCATTTTTAATTTTTCAAGTGTAATTTCAGATTTTCAGTCTTATAAAGGTTCTACATTATTAAGAGATGTCTGATTTTTTTTTTCTTTGTTCAGCTTGATGTTTACCAGGAAGCAGGAAAGCATTCACTGTAGAAAAGTGCTCGGTAACATTGCTAATCCAGAGAAATATTTTTTCCACTGCCACAAACAGCAACTTTTTGTCACATCAGAAAGATGATAAATAAACTGATGCATAAAATGGATACAGTCAGAAGTATCTCCACCTTTTGTTGTTTTTGTTGTTGTTTATAGTGTTAACTCTGCCACTCATTACTTTGATTAAGGTTATAATGGCAATCTAATTATTTCTTTAGCTCTAAATTAAAATTTAAAGGTGAAGACTACATTTATTTTCGCAATTATTAAAAAAGCAACATGAGTTTTTTCAGATGCAAGGTGAGTAACACCACTACAATACCATTTTGCTGATCCTGGGTTACATATTTACATACAATATGTTAACAGACATTCTCTGTGTTGTTATGTTATGGCTTATATTAAAATTCTTAACAAATAATTTTTAAATTTAAAAATTTTAATTTAAAAAATACATCCAGAACCCTTCTCTTTCTATATTTCAAGTATTTTGTACAAGCACATCATAAGCTTTGAAGTTGATCTCAATTTACATTAAAAGACAATGCAGACCCACATAAAACTTCATTCCTGTCTTTTGACATTTGCCATTTTTTTGACATTTTGACAATTTCATTGGGAATTTCAGAATCTCAAAGTAGAGTAAAAATGCTTTAGAATATATCCTTATTATATGAAAAGTTTAGTTTTATACAGCAAAATGAAGGATTCTAAATGCCATGTTTTTGGATGTAAGTTTATTATGAATTCAAAGCTGAAAAAGAGACAGAGATATCCTGGGTTTGGCTGTGACAGAGTTAATTTTCTTCCTGGTAGTTAGTAAGGTGCTGTGTTTTGGATTTAGGATGAGAATAATGCTGATAATACACTGATGTTTGAATTGATGCAGAGCAGTGCTTACACAAAGACAAAGACTTTTCAGCTTCTGGTGCTGCCCTGACAGTGAGGAAGCTGGGGGTGCACCAGGAGCTGGGAGGGGATGCTGACAAGTCAGCTGGCCCAGGCTGGCCAGAGGGATGTCCCAGGCCATGTTGTGACATGCTGAATGGTAGAAGTGGAGGAGCTGGCCAGGGTTTGGGTGTGCTGCTGATTGGTGTTTGGCTGGGCTTCAGTAAATGTGTGGTAAGCAACTGCATTATGCATCACTTGCTTTGTATATACCATTGTCACGATTGTTATTTTCCCTTCCTTTTCTGTCCTATTAAACTGTCTTTATCTCATCCCATGAGTTTTATTTTCTTTATTTTTTTTCCTTGATTCTCACTTCTCACCCCCACTGTGAGGGGACAAGAGTGAGTGAACAGCTGTGTGGTGCTTAGCTGCTACATGGGTTAAACCACAACAGTTCTTTTGGCAGCCAACATGGGGCACGAAGAGTTGGAATAATGACATCTGACCAGAGTTGTGTTAAAGCAAAATTTTTATAAATATTATACCAGTTTGATAGTTACTGGTCACAACATTGATGTTTTAGCTCTCAGACTTCTTGTGCTTGTTCTCAGAGTTGTGTTGTATAACATCTTACTTGATGTCTATGCTCACTGTCATGCTGCTGATCATCTCTTGGATATGGTTTAAGGTTATCATTTTGCTATACTGTTTAACACTCGCTTATGATATGATAAAATTACTGGTTGTGAGACTAATCTGTCATTTGTATTCAGCATTGCTATCATCATCAGGAACTATCTTTCCGAGACTATTAATAACTACGGCCTCTACCTGTTATCCTTGAGGAGCAAATCTATAGCGGAGACAAGAGGGAGATACTTCCCCCTTATCCTTCACCTTCCCTTTCTCAATCACCTCCCACTTCTCCTCCAGGCTACAGCAGCCAGAACTTTGAATATCTTTGATATGTTCAAACTAGTGTGTTCCTATTTCTGTGCCTCCAAAATGTGTTTCTGTTTTTGTTTACAGTTAAAAAGCTATTTAAGAATACCACCCAGATATCTGCCCAATGCAGGATAATTATGAGCATCAGGGAGTGTGCAAAGACATGGGCAAATACCTAGGACAGTGGGTACCTCCCGTATTTTGGAACTTCACCCCAAGCAAGTGAAAAATCCTGAAAAACTAGTAAAATATTCGAAAAAAAAAGTATGTGGTCACCCTGCCAATTCCAAAGATTCACGAATGACTGCAACATGCTGGGGCCTGGCCCATGCCTACCGAGCTGCACCTAAAACTACTCCAACACCTGCAACAGGCTCTGTGGAGACTCCAAGCTCTGCAGCAAATAGCGTGGATGCTCCAACTCCTGTAACAGGCCTTGCAGCTGCTCTAGCTCCTGCAGCAGGCCCTGCAGCCAAACCAGAGAACTGACCTGTGCTGTATCGGTGGCCCCCAAATGCAAGACAGTGCAATTGGTGCAAAAGTCAACTCTCTTAGTAAGGAAATAAACTGCTGCTAAGAAGGGGAAGGAGAAAGAAAAGGATGAGGCACGGTACTCTGAAGCATGGCCATCATGGGAAAAGGAGGAGGAAGAGGCAGATCTCATAAATATAGCAGTAACCACCCAACCCCTATCCATAGGTGAGCTTTGAGATATATGGAAAGATTTCAGCTGTTGTTGAGGTGAGCACATTGTCACCTAGCTGCTCTGATCCTGGGGTAATGGAGTCAGGAAGCCGAGCAGATGGGATCCCTCTCTAGGGAATGGGCCACTGACAGAGCAATTGGAAAAGGGGCACAAGACCTCAGCCTCTGGAGGCAACTCCTGTCGGGCATGAAGGAAAAATATCCCTTCAAAGAAGGGATTCTAAAATTGTTTCAGCTGTATCCCTTCAAAGAAGATGGGTCCACAATAACCACAATAAAAACATTCCCCACATGGGATATAACCCTTCAATGAGCTAAGAGCAAAGCATTATTGTGGTTTATTTTTTTTCTCTTTTTGCTTTGTTTTTAATTTGATTTATTTCATGCAATTAATTTTCTCCTTGGCAACTTAGAACAGTCTCTTTTGGTCTCTTTCATTTATCATCTCCTTCATTTCTCCCCCTTCCTGAAGAAAAAGCTCTTAAAGACTGAAACCAAGATAGTTAAATACAATAAAAAATTACCTATGAATTATAGCCACCTCAGTAGAAAATTTTATCAGACAGAACCTAGAAAACAGCAGAAATTAGTGCAAGGCAGAATCAAGGAAAGGCATCAATACCTATACAATTCACATTTCATTACTGACCTTCTAGAATGTGACTGTATGTGGCAGTCCTCAATGCAGGCTCAGAGAAGCCCATGAAAATTAGCCATCAATATAATTAGAAGTTCATCACTCATTTATATGATTGTCATTTGCCTAATACAATTAAGACAATTAAAATTTCTTTAGGACTGGAGAAAGGGGTTCAAAAACAAGAACTAAACTGAATGAAGACTGTGAATAATGGAAGTACTCTTTAGTCATAAAATAATTGTTTCAAAATATTACCTTTTTATAAAAAAAATAAAAATCACAAATAATTTATTATTATTTAATTTTCACGGAGAATTAAAATGATGGAAAAGATGTTCCTGAGAGCATACACTTACAGTCAACTCCAAAGTTGAAATGAAAATTTTGCAATAACTATTCTCATTATATTCAACTGTGCAGTCATGTAACACCATGAAAGTGTATTATATGTTTTCCCCAGTACAGTGGTGGCAATTACATTATTATAAGAAAATAACATAACTGCTTTTTTTTTCACATCTACCATGCTATTGACAAATAGCTAACTGTTGCCCTAGCTCTGATAAACCTAAAGTAATAAAACACAACAGGCAGCTGAAATCGTGCAACTCTGTGTTTTTGTGTTCACACCAGCACAAAGACTAAGCAAGAAAACTCAGCAATGAAATGACAGATATTTTAGATTATGAAGTCTAATTCTGCACCTTTTGTGTTTTGTTTTTAACAGTGACGGGAAATCAGACATGTTTCTAAAGTGCAGTCAGTCAAACTGTGGGGAGGTGTAAAATTGTTTCAGCTGTGCACAAAAAAAAAAAAAAGTTGACTCAATGCAACACAGTTTTCTTTCTTTCTCTCTCTCTCTTTTTTTTTTTTTTTTTTAAAAAAAAAAAAAAACTATCTCTGAATTCAGCCCACAATAGCACAACTCCTCTGATTATGGCAGCAATAAATGTTCCTTTTCTGTCTTAACACAATACTCCTTACCCTTTCCCAACAAATCCCAGGCACATACCGGAACACCCCTGCATTCTTTCGCAGCCTGAAATCACACAAGCAAAACAGTAGTTGAAAATGGAGCAGACATTATAATGCATCTGCATATCCTCAGAGTACAGATGCTTCTATTTCTCCACATTAGAGCCTTCCACACCAAGTCTGGAACCCACAAAGACAATTTCTCAATGTTCCCAACTTATTAACTGTGGTCATAGCCCACATGGAATGATTTTGAATCCAGTCCCATTCTGCAATAATAGGTTAAAAATACAGAAGAATTTGCTACAGTACATCACATTGATTGGCACATTTGCTAGTTAACTTATTAAATAGACTGAACATCATGTCAGATCATAGAATCATAGAATCATAGAATATCCCAAGTTGGAAGGGACCCATAAGGATCATCAAGTCCAACTCCTGGCACCACATAGGTCTGCCCAAAAGTTTAGACCATGTGACTAAGCGCACAGTCCAATCACTTTTTAAATTCAGACAGGCTTGGTGCAGTGACTGCGTTCCTGGGGAGCCTGTTCCAGTGTGCAACCACCCTCTCAGTGAAGAACCTCTTCCTGACATCAAGCCCAAACCTCCCCTGCCTCAGCGTGACACCATTCCCATGGGTCCTATCACTGGTATTTACAGAGAATAGGTCACCTGCCTCTCCACTCCCCCTCACAAGGAAGCTGTAGACCACGATGAGGTCTCCCCTCAGCCTCCTCTTCTCCAGGCTGAACAGGCCCAGTGACCTCAGCTGCTTTTCATATGTCTTCCCCTCTAGGCCCTTCACCATCTTTGTCGCCCTCCTCTGGAGGCTCTCCAACAGTTTAATGTCCTTTTGGTACTGTGGTGCCCAGAACTGCACACAGTACTCAAGGTGAGGCCACACCAGTGCAGAGTAGATCGGGACAATCACCTCCCTCGACTGACTACCAATGCTGTGCTTGATGCACCCCAGGATACGCTTGGCCCTCCTGGCTACCAGGGCACACTGCTGGCTCATATTCAACTTGCTGTCAACCACAACCCCCAGATCCCTATCTGGGCTGCTCTCCAGTGTCTCTTTGCCCAGTCTGTACATATAGCCAGGGTTCCCCTTCCCAGGTGCAGGACCCGGCAATTGCTTTCGTTAAACTTCATATGGCTGGTGATTGCCCAGCTCTCCAGATGCAAAGGAAAAACAATGTCTTAGAGCATCAAATAGGGAATGATGTTGGTTTGGGCATTTTCTTTTTGGATAAGATGGCCTGGGTCAAAGAAAAACTAATATAGGAAAAAATAGGGTGGATTTGGAAACATGAGAAGATGGCTGAGCTACACAGTAGCTTACAAAAACAATAACAAATAAATAAAAACATCAGAGGTAATACAAGTTATATTCAGGTAGAGGTTATTGGTAAACGAAATAAATGAAATTATTAAAATAAAAACCTGGGTTACCTTCTAAAAAGGCTGAACATGGATTTGAAGTGAGAGGCCAACAGAATGCAGGCATCAATTGGATTTGGTGTACTTGTTGTTCAGAGGCCTCACAGAATGGATAAAGGCAGCTCTTTTACCCTGTTAGGTATAAAAATAATAATGAAAAAGTTAACAGAATCATCTCAGCAATTAGAACAGGATGCTAATGGTACATTTGTGCAATGTTTAACACACTTTTTATGCCACCACTGAGTCAGTACAGCTATTATAGATAGTATAATTTCCAAAAGTGACTTTCTGAAGATATCTTTTGAAAGGTTAAAAAGGTAGTGCTGTTACAGCTAATTAGGTAAAGACGCCACTTACAAGGCATAGAATGATTTGGGTTTTTACTATGAATTCTCCTTCTCAGAAACTGCATTTTCAGCAGACAATAATCATCTACTAATTTTACCTTTCTGGTAGTCTGGGGATATATCATAAAATGGAGAATTTTCTTTTGTTTCATTTCACTACTCTTATACCTACGACAGGTGTCTGAGTCATTCTGTGATTCCCAGAGGTGAAATCAGAGGCACAGAGAGCAAAATGGCTAAGAAAGTAATGGAAAACAATATTCCCAAGCTCTTCACACAAGCAGATCAGCAATAGAAAAGCAATAGAAAACATATATTATTTGGTTTCTTGTAACGTTGTTATCACCTGATCGTCTGCACAGCATTGTGAATAATTGTGTAATGTCTTGATTAATAATGGCAATATATCCAATGAGTACTTTTAAGATTAATGTTATGCAGCCACGCATACCAAAAAAAAAAAAAAAAAAAGAAAAAAATGTGTACTATATCAAAATTTGTTGTTAAAATAAAATAAATCAGAAAAACCTTTCACCACTACCACTAATTGCACCACAAAAATAGCATTAGAAAAAGGCACATGGACAAGATATGTCAATTAATAATTAGAATTTATCTCTTCCTTTATAGTTCTACAAAACAGCTGAACATGCAGTTCAGTGGAGTAGAGAAACCATTACCTTCTGAAACACAGTCTTATGGGATTGAGGTAATATAATTGAGAAAGGCAGAGTATATTTAAAGGCACCTGCATAACAGCAATCTCATTCAGCTGTAGACATCTTTTAAAGGCCATGATTACTAGAAATTCAGCTGTATTCTGCTTCATCAATAGAGTCAAATTTCAGTTGGCCTTAGTGGTACATTTACATGCATAAACCAGGTAATTATACATTAAACTGTCTGCTCCTTACATGCAATTATACTTTCCATATGTAAATGGGTTGTTTTTACAGATTTGTTGGAAAGTTCATCAACATTAGACAAATATTTCTAATCAGATTGAAAAGTAAAAACGTAAAAAAAAAGGAAGAGCTTTGACTTTAATCACTCCTCTTATTCCCTTTAAGGCAGCATTAAATCTTCCTCCCAGAGTAGTGAAGGCTTTACTTTTTGACAAAACTTCTCTTGCAGGAGAGCTGCTGCACCTCCCACCCCACTCTACTCCATACACACATCCAATTTTGATTATAGACTTAATTTAAAAGCCAGTAAGTAAAACACACAGATGCCTGCGACAGATGGTACACCAGATATCAAGAAAAAGTAATTTCTGTAAATTATCACTATTGAAAATTACTCATCTTACCTCACAACTATACTTTGTGCAGATATTCCAAAGCAAACCTGGGGAGCCAGTGATCTACTACCTAGAAATTTAACACTAAGTATGTATAGACATACATGGGGCTTCGGGAGCAGGCCTCTAGGGGCCACCAGGGAAGCCCCAGTCCCAGGCATTGTGAACATCCCTTGGGAAAATGCCATGCTGCTCTGAAACACGGGCCCGTGGAAGGGCCTAGCTCGGCAGGGTTTGATGTCACTGGAACTGATGTCCCAAGGGCTGACATAGGGTCCTGGTCCTGGGTCAGGTGGGGGAGCCCCAAGGTGACCAGGCACAGCCAGGCAGGGCTATCAGGGCCCTTCGGGCCCTGATGTATTTAGGAAAATGGGAAGAGATCTCAGCTGCTCTTGAGATACTATCTCTAATTATTAGTGTTTATGCACCCTGTCTTATATTTAGTTGCTTAATGCAAGCTCACACCTAATTCATGGAAATCTTAGAGTACAATTTCTATACTGAATACCAAAACAAGAAGACATGAGATGGAGGAAATTTTTATGGGTGTACACCAATCTCAGTACCTGAAGTTTGGTTCCCATCTGAGAAACCACACATCAGTTTCACTAGCAACTTCCTTTTTTTTTTTTTTCTTCATTCTTTTTTTCTTTTGTTCTGATTTTTTTTTGCAGAAAATCTATGCATTTTCAGTAATGCTAATGCTTTGAAGCAGTATGTCATACTAGGCATTCTTATCATCATCAGAACTAAAAGGGTGTGAAGAAGTTTGTTTTCTTTTATAGAATTATAGAATCATATAATAGTTTGGGTTGGAAGGGACCTTAAAGAACACCTAATTCCAACCTCCCTCCATGAGCAGGGACACCTCCCACTAGACCAGGTTGCTCAAATACCTTTGATCATCTTTGTGACCCTCCTCTGGACTCGCTCCAATAAGCCCATGTCCTTCGTGTGCTAAGGGTCTCAGAGCTGAATGCAGGGCTCCAGATGGGGTCTCACAAGAGCAGAGCAGAGAGGGACAATCACCTCCCTCACCCTGCTGGTCACATTTCTTCTGATGCATTCCAGGACATCACATTCCAGGTCTCACAAGAGCAGAGCAGAGAGGGACAATCACCTCCCTCACCCTGCTGGTCACATTTCTTCTGATGCATTCCAGGACATGTCTAGATTTCTGGTCTGCAAGCACACACTGCCAACTCATGTTGAGCTTCTCATCAACCAACACCCCTGAGTCCTCCTTGGGGCTGCTCTCAACCCATTCTCCACACAGCCTGTATTTGTGGTTAGGATTGCCCTGGTCCAGATCCAGGAGCTTGTACTTGGCCTTTTTGAACCTCATGGGTTTTGCACAGGCCCACCTCTCAAGCCTTTCCAGGTCCCGCTGGATGACATCACTTCCCTCCAGCATTTTGACCACAACACACAGCTTGATGACATCAGCAAACTTGCTGAGAGTGCACTCAATTTCACTGTCCGTGTCACTAGCAATGTTAAAAAGTTCCGGTCCCAGTGCTGACCCCTGAGAAACATCACTTGTATCTGATCTCCACCTGGACATTTAGCAGTTGACTGCAATTCCTTGAGTGCAAAGATCTAGCCAATTGCTTACCCACTGAGTGGTCCATCCATTAGATCTATGTCTTTAGAGTTTAGATACAAGGATATCATGAGGGACAAAGGGACAAATGCTTTGCACAAGTTCACGTAGATGATAACAGTTGCTCCTCCCTTATCAATGAATGCCAAACCCCATTGTACAAGGCCACTGGATTTGTTAGGCAGAATTTGCCCTTAGTGAAGCCATGTTATTTGTCACCAAACTTTGAAATATTTTATTTCAATCAGCTGTTTTACCATGAAAAAATCACTTTTTTTTTTTTTTTTTAAATTGAGAAGTTGTGCAAAGGCCAATTTATTTGTGGTTCATTAGGCATTAGACCAAAGTAAAGCATCTGCAATGCCACATGATCAGCAGTTTCATTCAAAAAAAATTGATACTTGAGGCAGTATGGAAGTGTCACCTTGAGTACAAGGGCTTACTTTGATCCTTTTCTATTGTAACTGGAAGGAAATTATTTCACAGTCTTGAATAAATAAATAAATAAATAAATAAATAAATAGATAAATAAATAAATAAATAATGTCTGATCCATTTAACCCTTTGCTTCCACTTTTTTCCAGTTACTTCCATGCCCACCTAAAACCCATACCCAGCTGGTATTCCAAAATGTACACATCCACAATTAGCTTCAGCTTAGCCTACTCTGACAGGGTGCTCCAGTAGCTCTTGTTCGCAATCTGTGTTTAGATGATCTAGATGATTGACACCTTTTCAAACACATAAGGGACTACAGCTGTTACTTTAAGGAGATGTGGAAGAAAGAAGCTCCTAGTCTCCTTTGAATGATCCTATTTAGAAATCAAAAGATGTGTTTTCAGAACCAACAGAGAAAACCAAAATCACGTATGTAGGCATTGGGCTTATATCTTAAGACCACTTCAGTGTGCTAAAGTCAACTGTGGACATAAACAGGCAACATAACATGAAATGAGATGCAACTGACTGGAAGTCACCAGCTGTCACTAGTAAGGATGCTATGAGTATCTTTTTTACCTGAAACTCTAGAAGCAGTCTGTTGCTAGTTTTGGAGCAGTTGCTTTTCATAAACTGCTAAATATTACTAGTAGTAGAGTGTCATATCTAAGTGAAGCCTGCAAGACTTCACACACATCAGATCACTCCTTCATGACACAGCAAAGCACTACTCCGGTGAAATACAAGTAATTAAGTTTGTATAGATTGTCATCCTATACACAGAAGGGCATGTGGTTTTTGTTTGTTTGTTTGTTTTGTTTTGTTTTGTTTTTATATTTGTTTGTTTTCTCCCAGAAACTTCCACTGGGGAATCTCTTCACAGGCTGCCGGGGAACTGCTGCTGCCTGCCTGGAGCACCTCCTGCCCTTCTGTTGCGCTGACCTTGGCACCTGCAGGACTGTTTTTCTCTAAATTTTCTCATTTATTTCCCAGCTGTTGTTGCTGTCCCTTTCTTAAATTTGCTCTCCCAGAGAGGCAAACAGCTCTGGCCAGTGGCGGGTCCCTTTTGAAGCCATCTGGACAGGCTTTTATCTTACATGGGGCAGCTCTTGGACTTTTTATAGAGTCCAAGATATAAGATGTTGCATCTGAAGACCGAGACAAGGAACTTATCTAGTACCTTACACTTAACTTGTTTCTGTGTTCACATGCCCTGTGTTCAGCAACAGGCCTCTTTTTCCTCTTTTTGTCTTACTAGTAACATTGCATTAGAAGCTTTTCTTGTTTCCTTTGTGTTATCTTCTGCTAAGCTCTCCTATCCCCATTCCTGTATGTCCAAAATCACAGAATCACAGAATTTATAGGTTGGAAGAGACCTCAAGATCATCGAGTCCAACCTCTGACCTAACACTAACAAGTCTTCTACTAAACCATATCCCTAAGCTCTACATCTAAACATCTTTTAAAGACTTCCAGGGATGGTGACTCCACCACTTCCCTGGGCAGCCTTTTCCAATGTCTAACAACCCAACAGTTAAGAAGTTCTTCCTAATATCCAACAACCGGTATTGCCGCTAAAGACTGAGGCGAAGAAGGCATTAAGCACCTCCACCTTTTCCTCATCTCTTGTAACTAAGTTTCCCCCCACATCCAGTAAAGGATGGAGATTCTCCTTAGTCCTTTTTGTGCTGATGTATTTATAAAAACATTTTTTGCTATCTTTAATGGCAGTAGCCAGATTGAGCTCCAGATGAGCTTTGGCCTTCCTAATTTTGTCCCTGCACAACCTCACAACATCCTTATAGTCCTCCCTAGTGGCCTGCCCTCTTTTCCAAAGATTATAAACTCTCTTTTTTCTCCTAAACTCTAGCCACAACTCTCTGTTCAGCCAGGCTGGTTTTCTTCCCCGCTGGCTCGTCTTTGGGCATGTGGGGACAGACTGTTCCTGTGCCATTAAGAATTCCCTCTTGAAGAGCGCCCAGCCTTCCTGGACCCCTCTGCCCTTCAGAACTGCCTCCCAAGGGACTCTACCAACGAGTGTCCTCAGCAGCACAAAGTCAGCCCTCCGGAAGTCCAATACAGTGGTTTTACTGGTCCCCTTCCTGGCCTCGCCAAGGATAGAGAACTCCACCATTTCGTGGTCACTGTGCCCAAGACAGCAAAAACCACATCCTCCACCAGTCCTTCTCTGTGAAGAGAAGGTCTAGCAGGGCACCACCCCTGGTAGGCTTGCTAACCAGCTGCGTCAGGAAGCTATCTTTCACGCTCTCCAGAAACCTCCTAGATTGCTTTCTCTGGGCTGTGTTGTGCTTCCAGGATATGTCAGGGAAGTTGAAGTCCCCCACGAGAACAAGCGCCGACGATTTCGCAACTTCTGTCAACTGCCTGTAGAAATCTTCATCCATCTCCTCATCCTGGTTCGGTGGTCTATAACAGACCCCAACCAGGACGCTAGTCTTGTTAGCCTTCCCGCCAATCCTAACCCAAAGGGACTCAACCTTGTCATTCCCAGCCTCGAGTTCCACAACATCGAAAGATTCTCTAATATAGAGAGCCACACCACCACCCCTTCTGTGCTGCCTGTCCCTTCTGAAGAGCTTATAGCCATTCATTGCAGCACTCCAGTCATGAGAATGGTCCCACCACATTTTCTCCAAGCTTGACACTTCTGTCTTTATGATGAAAGACCCTAAAACAAATCAAATTTATGACAATTCCAGTTCAGTTCATCTAAGTACTTAAATTTCTTCAGCACCATAGGTTCTCCCAACATCAAAAGTGAACTGTATACTAATATGGGCTGAGAGATTTCACTCAGATTTTCTGGTTTTAAATGGGAACTCCTGTAACCCAAAGAAAATGCTGAATGAAAGGAGTGGTTGGAAACGATACCAAGTCATTGCAATAAAATACATACAAATGTCTCTGATATTCATCTCAATGCCATCAACAAATAAATGACAGACACTACAGATATACCAATAAAGGCACAGTTCAGTAGAAGTTCAGTAGAAAGTATTATGTGCTGAGATTTATGAGAACCAAAGTGCTTTCTTTTTCCAACATACATGAAGTAGCAAATGTTGATTTTTAAGTTGGGCTAATTAACCTCTATAGCAAACAAAATAACATTAATACATTTGTACTTGCCTAGTGGAAATGAACTATTACAAAGAAAACTTTTACTGCTAGATCTTTTTAGCTCTTTCTATCAAAATCATAACTGGAGCTCATTAGTATAAATTTAAGCATCAAAGCTATTGGAAAAATAAAAATAAGGTAAATAACTGAAAAATGTTATACCTTTTCATTCCATTTTCATTAGTAACAAAAAAAAACAAAAACAAAAACAAAAACAACCAACAAACATTTGTCTTAAACATTGTCTTAAAGAGAATATTAATGAATATTCATGAAAGAGAATATTCATGAAGAGAATATGCCTGATATTTAAAATCTTTTTCTATTCATATCACTTAGACTATGCAGAAAATAATAATAATAATAATAATAAAACAAATGCTTGACTGTTATATTACCATAATCAAATAATCTATGAGAGAGTTTGATTATTGTGTTATATGCTAAAAAGAAGTCAGGAAGACCTCAACCTAAGATGCAATTTCTTATTTCTGTCATATGAAATACAGGGAGAAATTACACACAGATCAATTGTATAAATTCCTTACATGAAATGAAATCCATAAATTAGGAGCTTGCCACTGAAAAACAGGAGCTGAATATAAAAAAATAAAATTAAATTAAAAAAAAAAGTAATAATAATAATAATACACAAACACTATCCTGTTGCTGAAATTGAGAACTCCCAAATTAATCTAAAAATTGAATTTTATTTTTTTTCAAGATTACTTTTTGTCTAACTTAGAATAGTAAAATATACTCTGTAGAGACATACAGCTTCATTAATATGAGACAGATTACACTAGTCTTTGCTGTTTCATCTATTAGAAGTCCCTATGAATGGCAGATAGAGGCTTTGCTTAGTGATGTCTAGGTAAGTCTCACTTAGAGGAAGGATTATTACTTATTATTAGAAGTAATTGAAGTTGACTTCAGTAACTGCCAGCATTATTTACTCAGACAACAGCAACTGTTCCATGATGTTTTTTTCTATTAAATAACATTTGCAATTTGATCAGGTTGAGCTGAAAATAAGTTAACGGGAACACAGGAATATTTCATATTCCATTAGCATCCATCCAACTGTAAAATCAGAGATTGTTTTTAAAAAAATATTCAATATCTAAACCCATTTTTCATCATGCATGATCAACAACATTCATTTTGCAGTTAAAGGACATTAAATTTCAATTGATAAATATACTGAACATTATAATATGTGATATTTTAGCAAAGTTATAAAAATCAACTCTGTAAGAGGCAGGAAAATATTTTCATACTTGAAACTCGAGTAGTAATTTATGGGGCATACATTTAAAAATTCATAAAATATAACTGAAATCATACGCATCTGTAAATTGAAGTTTTAGGATACACTATATCAATACAATATACAAATACAATACAATATACAAATACAATACTATATCAATACAAATTTAAACTGTTTCATGGAAACCACCCCTACTTTAAAAATATTTTCCTTAAGACTCGCAGGTCAAACACTGTCCTACTCCTTCAGCAAAATTGAATTAAACTGTCTTTTAGGTAGAAACAGAGACTTTTACAAACCAGGGGAAAAACATAAAGGCACTTTACTGGTTTTTTACAGAAATGATTGAGGGTCTTGCACTTACAATAGCTAAGGCCAGTGGTTTTGCACAACCAACAGTTCTCTTAAAATATTCTAGGCTCTCCTCCAATGCTTTACAACCTCTTACAGAAAGCTAATCAAAACACAGAGAGCACAGGACCTCATATCTGCCAAGGTCTTCAGGTAATAATTACATCAGACTTCAGACCTAGGAGAAAGCAGGTAAGTGGAAGTGGAACAATTTAGGGGTATGAGTACCACAAACTCAAAGAAAAAAAAAAAAAAAAAAGAGAGAGAGAGAGAGAGAAAACAAGAAAAAAAAAAAAAAGAAAAAAAAGAATAACTGAGATTGTTTTCAAGCTGAGTATATTCTGATGCACCTACTCTGGCACAGACAAAGTCATGGAAGGGTAACATCTTTCATTTATATTTATATTTGAAAATGTAAGTGTTACAAGGGCGCACAAGTCAAAGAAGCTCGGTACACTGGTTTATATTGCATATTCCTAACCTTAAGACTTTTAAAGGACATTTTTAAAAAGGAGAAAAGTTCTGTTCCTGAGTGAGAGTGAAGGGAATATAACACTGTGAAATGGAAAATTTCATGTAAAAAATACAGACCATAATTTGTTATTAGCTCAGTTGTGGAAAAATAATAATAATAATAATAATAATAATAATAATAATAATAATAATAATAATAATAATAATAATAATAATTTATTAATTATTATTATATTGTTATTATGGTTATTATTGTTATTGTTATTATTGTTATTATTATTATGCAGAAGAATAAAGCCTTACTTTGCCCATTTCACATTAGCAGATCTTTTATACCTAAAGGTACAGATTTAGAGTATAGGTGGCTTCCTGACAATTTTTATCCCTAGCACAGAAGCCGTGTTATTTTGTAAGACATCTTATTTCTCCCAAATAACTCATCAATTAACTAGTGCATATCTAGTGTATTTCCACATCTTTAATTACGTTTCAGTTAGACGCAGATGAAGTAAGTTTTAGGCAGCCATTTTAGTATGTTCATCAAAGTACTTCTGATTTACTTTCTATAGAGCAGGAATTAATATTCCTGTTATTTCAGTTAACCAAGCAAATTAAAAGTCCTCATCAAATTAATATATTATTATTTCTTAAAACTTATTATTATACAAAGCGGTTTTTATTTCATTTTATGTCTTATTTCAAATTTCATGTGTTTTCATTGATAGATATTTTGACAGACAGATTTAGGGGTTTTGCCTGAGTAACGTCTGAAGGGCTGGGTGCTTTGACATTAGATTTGAGCTACACACTCTACTTGGCATATAAGAGTCCAGATAATGTCATTTTTAACCTGCAAGTGTTTAGAACAATTCCTGATTTAGAACAGTTGTTGTCCAGTTGTGATTAGCATCTTCCTTGCTCAGATGCCTTAATGGAGTAAGAATATTGTGCAGTGTCATCTTGCCCTCTTACACTGATGCTTATTACATTAGATGATTCTCCTTTTTCCTAAGTAATTGCTGTTATTGTTAATTTCATCTTAAATTATTTTCCATTACTTCTCTGTTAATGTTTTTGCTCAATATGTCATGTACCAGAACAAGGTTTTTGCTTATTTATTTATTTATTATTTTGTTTGTTTATTTATTTTATTATTTTTGTTAATGTCCTTTTTCTTTTTGAAAATTGAAGCCCTTTCTAGGCTAAATCCATTTCCCCAGCACTATAGTTGAATAATCAACAGGATGTCACAAATGCACTTTGACGACCAGAACACAACTGAAGGACAGAGATGCATGCCATGGAGCAGTCTGCCAAAGCAGTGATACAGCAGCCTTAGAGAGAAGAGTCTGTATACATAAAAAGTATGAGGTATCGACTCACAGACATGAGCAGACATTGATATGTATGTGGAATTGCTCTTGGGGGAGCATAACAGCACCAGAGGAATTCTGCTGCAGTTTTTTAGACTAAGGAAAAGAATCCTAATATATATTTCTTCATCTGGACTTTGAGAAGGGAACTGGTTTTCATTCTTGTGTTCATCCTTACATTTCAATTTCAGTAAAACTACTAATGGCTTAAGACATCTGAAAATGTCTTTTTAGTATTTTACCTCCTTTGTTTAGAACTGATATTATTTAATAACTCAATGGAGCAGCTGGATATTGTGCTGTTATTAAAAGACACAATTATTATAAAAGTCAAAAAGAAAGGCATGGAAATCAATTACAACATAATAAAATTGATAGAAATATCAAAGCGTAAAGCTCCATAAAGCGCGGCACTTCATCCTCCAATACCTAACCCTCCTCAGCCAACAAATGACCAATAGAAATGTCAATTCTTTCAGAATAAAATGTAAGAGAAAGAACAAAAAATCATTATTTTAGAGAGCTTTAGCTCTGCAATACACAATTACATTGAGATCAAATTTTTCATGGCATATGTAGATTTATGAAAGTTTGCTTTTATTTGGAGTGGTATATATAAAAGGACAAGTTCCCTCTTTATTAGTGTAATTATAATCCCTTTAGCTGTAGCAGAGGGTAGATTGCCATACCAAAGTTGAAGGTTAAGGGGGTAACTCCTTCGGCAGTTCTTTTTATTTCTTTTCATAAAGAGCAATGAGGTTGCCTAATTGGTGTAGTGGGTTTATGAGGCAAGGTTTTGGTAGGAGGGGGCCATAGGGGTGGCTTCTGTAAGAAGGATCTAGAAGCTGCCCCATCTTTGGTAACGGCCCCACTGCTGACCAGAGCTGAGCCAATAAGCAATGTTGTTTTGCACCTCTGTGAGAGCATATTTAAGATATGGGAGAGGTGCTCCAGGTGCCACAGCAGAAGTCCCCTGTGGCCTGTGGTGAGGACCATGTTGTAGCAGGATGTCCCCCTGCAGCCCATGGAGTACCACGGTGGAGCAGGTGGACCTGCACCGACGGAGGCTGCCGCCTGTGGAAGACCCCTGCCAGAGCAGATTCCAGGCCAGACCTGTAGCCCATGGAGAGGAGCCCATGCAGGAGCAGGTGACCTAGAAGGAGCTGCTGCCCATAGGGGACCCAGGCTGGAGCTGTTTGCTCCTGAGGGATGGACCCCGTGGTACGGACCCATATCTGGAGCAGTTCTGGAAGGGCTGCTGCCTGTGGGAAGCCCACGCCGGATCAGTTCATGAAGGACTGTATCCCATGGGAGGGACCCCACAGCACAGGGGACAAGAGTGACCAAGAAGGAGCGGCAGAGAAGAAGCACTGTAGACTGACCATAACCCCCATTCCCCCGTTCCCCTGTGCCGCTCAGGGCGGGAGGAGGTGGAAGAGGGTGGACTGGGGGGGGAAGGTGCTTTTGTTTTCTTTCCTTTGTTTCTCACTTCTCTAGCTTGTTAGTAATAAGTAATAAACCTTACTATCTCCCTATACAGAGTCTGTTTTGCCCGTTATAATAATTACTGTCCTTATCTCAACCTTTGAGCCCTTTTCATCCTATTTTCTCCCTGTTCCTCTTTGAGGAGGGGGAGTGAGAGAGTGGCTGTGGTGGAGCTTGGCTGCCCACTTGAGCAGAACCACCACAGTTGGGGAAAAAAAGAAAAAAAAAGGCCAGGGGCAATGGCAAACCTTTCCACAGAGATTTTCAAACAGAAATGCTAGACACCGTGGTTCTGCAGAAATGTTCTATTCAGGCTGGAAGTTGGGCTTCAATGTTTCAGAGACCAAGAACAGCCATAATCTGTGTCTCACTCCCCACCTAAGTTTTCTGTACAGTTAGCAGAGTGAAAACCCACCACATGCTGGTCTTTCAGTGATGCCCTGTGGGCTTTCCTGGCTCCTGTCCCAGCACCCAGTTCCTCTTTTATCCATGGGGCTGCGCCCAGACCCCTGACACACTTCATCAAATCACAGAATCATTAGAGCTGGAAAAGACCTTACAGATCATCTGGTACAACCATCACTGAACTACCACTATCACCCACTAAACCATGTCCCTAAGCACCACGTCCAACCTTTCCTTGAACACCCCCAGGGACGGTGATGTCACCACCTCCCTGGGCAACCTGTTCCACTGCCTGACTACTCTTTTCTTTCTGAGAAGAAATATCTCCTAATTTCCAATTTAAAACTCCCATGGCACAACTTGAGGCCATTCCCTCTAGTCCTATCACTATTTACCTGTGAGAAGAGGCTGACCCCAAGCTCTCCACAACTTCCTTTCAGGTAGTTGTAGAGTTCTTTCTATGGCTCCAAGCTTCTGGCACTAGAGGAGCAGCCTGGCAGTACTTCTACTGGTCTCCCCATTAAAGGCTGCATTCCTTGGTGACATCTCAGCACAGGTGATAAAATTCAGTAGTTGTCACAAACAACTAGCAACAGTTCTTTCCAAAAAATTGTACTGGACAGTCACCCAATGGTCTTAATGCATATGGCAATAAAACCACCTGAACTCTAGTTCTGGCCATTTCTGTCTAGGAAATTGCTGTCTGAAATGTTTATTGTCTTAGATAACTTCAAGGTTTCTGGCTTTTCTGTAGTGGATGAAAAGACATTCTCTTTATCCTCAGTTTCTTTCTACTCCTGTATTTATTGCTCCAGTTCCCATCTCTCTTAGAAACGGAGTTTTAAGGCATTACTTTATTTTGCAGTTAGGATGTAACCAAAAAATAATCCTATTAAGCCGAGTGGCAAAAGGCAAGTAGATATTTCTTCAGGACACATGTTGTTCACTCCACAGTTCACAACCTTGAAAATAACTGATTGCTGTCTTTGCGTTTACTTACCTTTTTCTGTTTGTTTTCTTGTAGAAATTCATTTGGTTAACTTTGTGAAATCAACCAAAATATGAAGTAGGTAAACTGAAAGTCATACAAAATAATTAGAAATTTCCTCATTAACCACAATCAAATTCTCAGCAGAAATTTTCACAAGTATAGTTAAAAAACAAACAAACAAACAAACAAAAAAACACATACAAGCTCCATTCTCTTGATGTAAACTCACAACTGATTAATTATATCATTATTTCTTTCCAAAGCTACAGCAATTACTATTTTGCCAGACACATCATGCTTCATTGTTTATTTTTCTTTCACAGCCCAACATCTAAACTTCCCATTCTTGTTAATGGAAAGTTAAATCATAATGTCAACCTGTCATTATGTTAGCATTTTGGAATATTATATGAAGCTTTTATACTCTTGGACGGGAAAGTTTGCTACCAGCTGTGAAGGAATATGATACATGTATCTGCATTAAAAAAAAATAAACACCACTCCCTAATCCCTACTCCCCCCTCTTATCCCCTACCCTCTAATACATACATACCCTGTGTTACATACTCAACTGCAGTCCTACTTCCCCTTTTCCTTTCAGAGCCCAGTGCAAGATTCACAATAGAGATAAGAATTCTCTTGGTGTCATGGAGGCTGCTGAAGTCTGATGTGTGGAAAAGCTATTTGTTCAAATAAATAAATCCTTTTTTGCAAACTCTTTCAAATTTGATTTTAGTGTGCATGGAAGACAAGGACACCTACAGGCAAATAAAAGAATGTAAAACTCATTTCTTTTAGAGTGGGGCAAAATGGAGAAGAAATAAAACTCAGAAAAAGGAGAAAAATTTTAATTTAGCTGTATGCATTTTTACAAAAATTGGCCAGATACCACAATTTTCCGACAAGATTCATTTGTAATACATTTACCTCTACAAATGTATAAAGAATAATGTCATGTGCTTTTTAAAAATAAAATAAAATAAAATAAAATAATTAAAAATATATCACTACTGTGGACCTAGGAACATACTGAGAGCAATAAGAGTATTTTAAAATCAGAACTGTCCATAGAAAAATGCATTGAAAATAATTTAATCACAACTTTATTTTATTTCTCTGAGTCTTCTTCCAAATGAAAGATAAAAGAATCTTTCATGTAGAAAAAGTTTACTAATACACAGACTATTTTTGATGCTTAATACATTTATTCATGCAGTATGTATTTTACTCCTTAGCTTTTTCCTTTTGTCTTATCTCTCCTAGCTTACCTAAAATAGAAATGGTGGAAACTATTCAGTTCTTAATCTAAGTGACATTTAAATGAATAGAGATACATTATGTATATTATGTGCTTGAAACTACGAATTTGCTGCTCTCTCTATCTGCCTTTCTTGTCTTTTACAATTTTGATTTATGATTAAATTTTATTTAGTCCCCCATTAAATAATTTGAGTAGCCATAAAAATGGTACATGTGTTAAGTGTGAAGTATAACGCAAGACACAACTGAATATTTGTTTTCAAAACTTAGTTTATGCTTTTGATTGTGTAATTTCATCACATATTAACTAAAAGTTTCTTCCATCTGTCTCAGGGTCCTGCAGTTCATGTGGTCTACCCTGTACAGAGGTAGTTAGTTTAAATATTTCAATGTGTCAGAGTTATTCAGAGTTATTCTATGCAGACATAGGCTGGTGTGCAAGATAAAACTCATCTTTACGCAGAGTGTTCTATAGAAAGAAGCAGACTATTATTCCGATAAAATAAATTCTCTCAAAATAAGGAAAACATTTTAACTGAATATCAGGGCTTATCGTCCAACCAAAATAGTTTTGTCATGCAACAAAGGCATATGAGCTCTATACTCATTAGAGCATCCGAGATTTTTTTTCATCAATGTTATGAAGCATTCATATATAAGATAATTCAAATGTAAACTGTAAAGGTAGAATTGACTCCCAATGTACCTTTTGGTATTTCTGGGTCAGAGGAAAACAAGACAAGATTTATAGGAAAATAAGACATGAAGCAAGAAACCAGCATCACTATTTCTGACTATTTTGTAGGGGAGATAAAAACAAACCTGCAGACCTATGTAAGTTGGGTATTCACACAAACTCTGACATCTGACCAAAATTTCAGGCTTAATTTAGAAAAAGGACTGAAAATGAGGCATAAATAATTCACCTAAAAGATATGAATATCAGATACAAATATCACAATGAATCTGGAAGAAAAATGATAAATAAAACAGAATGGCCACAATGGAGAGTAGGAAGACTGGAGACTTCTGGCATGTATGCTAGCTCATTAGCTTCATTATCAGATGGGAAAGGCTAAATGTAAAGGTAACAGCTGATAGACACTAGTAACTCTCCTGATTTGGTAGGAAATTGAAAGAACTCTAACCCCCCCCCCCCCCCAGTTAAGATACAACTATCAACATAGAAAGATACAACTCATATGCTGAAATTTCTAGTCCCCTCATTTTTAATACCTGATAATGAGGACATGTGACAGCAATACCACTTCCACTCCTAAACTAGATATAACCTCACCTTCACAAAGAAACTATCATTCAGTGACCCCAATTTTCATAGTTAATGTTTAAAAGCAGTTCTAGTAAGCTTGGGTGAAAAAAAAATAATAAAAATAAATAAACAGCTTTATGAATTTTTTATTGTTCCTATTTACTGCAAAATTAGTCTTGCTAAGGTTTGTGAACCTTTTCAGTGAATTCTTCAGCTTTCAAAATGCACTTGGTCAAATTTATGACGAAATCAAATTTTATACTTGGCGTAACTGAATACTTGCATATATCAGATGAGATAGTACTATCATAGAATCATGGAATCACAGAATCACAGAATGGTTTGGGTTGGAAGGGACCAAAAGATCACCTACTTCCAACCTCCCTGCTTTTATCAGGGACATCTCCCACTACACCAGGTTCCACAAAGTCCCATCCAGACTGGCCTTGAACAGTTCCAGGGATGGGGCATCCACAGTTTCTCTGGGCAAACTGTTCCAGTGCTTCACCACCATCTGAATGAAGAATTTCTTCATAACATCTAATCTAAACCTACTCCTTTTTAGTTTAAAACCATTACACTTTGTCCTGTCACTACACCCCCTGACAAAGAGTCCCTCCACAGCTTTTCTATAGGCCCTCTCTAGGCACTGGAAGGCCGCTTTCATGGTATCCCCAGAGTCTTCTCTTCTCCAGGCTGAACAACTCCAAATCCCTCAGCCTGTCTTCATAGAAGAGATGCTCCAGCCCCTTGACCATCTTTGTGGCCTTACTCCGGACTCACTCCAATAGGTCCAAGTCCTTCTTGTGCTAAGGGCCCCAGAGCTGAAGAAGAATCATTTCCCAGAGGAGAAGAATCACTTCCCTTGACCTTCTGGTCATTCTCCTTTTGAGGCAGTCTAGGATACTGTTGGCTCTCTGGGCAGCAACCACATATTGCTGGCTCATGTTGAACTTCTTATCAACCAGAACCCCCAGGTTCTTCTCCTCAGGGCTGCTCTCAATCCATTCTCTGCCCAGCCTGTATGTGTTCTTGGGATTGTCCCAGCCCAGATGCAGGACCTTGCACTTGGCCTTGTTGAACCTCCTGAGGTTCACACAGGAATACTGCATTACTTATGAGAACAGAGCAACAGCTTTTTTAAAAGTATTTCAGACAGGGGTTCTTACCAAACTTTTTGTAAACAAAAATATGCACAACATTTTGGTCTTCACACTTACCTGAAATATTCTTGATGAAAAAGTCGTAATATATTCTTTTGTGCCTTAAGCTAATCAATCAGAATGATGCCTAACAGGTTAAACTGAAATAGGTTCCATAAGAAAATACACTTGCCCAGACATTTTCAGGGTACAAGGCCAATTACAGTATAAAATCAAACTGGATTGGAAGAATCCATTTAACAGTATTTTTCAAAGGACACTTAAGAAAGCAAAACACATGTTGCAATCTTGGAAGACAAAGAGGAAGAGCACACACACAAAAAAAAAAAAAAAAAAAAAAAAAAAAAAAAAGAGCCCTTAGTCCTCTACATTTTGTTTGGTTGGTTGGTTTGTTTTTTTTTGTGGTTTTTTTTTGAGCAATTTAGTAACAAAGGTCAGACTAAGAACTTCTGATTCCAGAACATCTGATTTATTTATAGGATATGCCTGGAATAAGCATAATCCTGTGCATTTCTAAACAACAAAGCGATCATTGTTGTTTTCACATTGTTTCTGTTCTTGACTTCTTAGCAGAACCTTTTCTAAGGTTGGTGACTCCACCACTTCCCTGGGCAGCCCATTTCAATGCCGAACAACCCCATCGGTAAAGAAGTTCTTCCTAATATCCAACCTAAAACTCCCCTGGCACAACCTCAGCCCATTCCCCCTCGTCCTGTCACCATGCACATGGGAGAACAGACCAACCCCCACCTCGCTACAGCCACCTTTAAGGTACCTGTAGAGAGCGACAAGGTCGCCCCTGAGCCTCCTCTTCTCCAGGCTGAACAAGCCCAGCTCCCTCAACCGCTCCTCGTAACACTTGTTCTGCAGACCCCTCACCAGCTTCTTCGCCCTTCTCTGGACCCACTCAAGCACCTCGATGTCCTTCTTGTAGTGAGGGGCCCAAAACTGAAAACAGTACTCGAGGTGCGGCCTCACCAGAGCTGAGTACAGGGGGACGATCACTTCCCTAGCCCTGCTGGCCACACTGCTTCTGATACAAGCCAGGATGCTGTTGGCCTTCTTGGCCACCTGAGCACACTGCTGGCTCATATTCAGCCGACTGTCCACCATCACTCCCAGGTCCTTCTCTGCCTGGCAGTTCTCCAACCACTCATCTCCCAGCCTGTAGTTCTGCTTGGGGTTATTGCGCCCCAGGTGCAGGACCCGGCACGTGGCCTTGTTGGACTTCATGCAGTTGACCTCAGCCCATCGGTCCAGCCTATCCAGATCCTGCTGCAGAGCCTTCCTACCCTCGAGCAGATCGACACAACTTGGTGTCATCTGCAAACTTACTGAGGGTGCACTCGATCCTCATCCAGATCATCGATGAAGACATTAAAGAGGACCGGCCCCAGCACTGGGGAATGCCATTAGTGACCAGCCTCCAACTAGATTTGACTCCATTCACCACAACTCTTTGGGCCTGGCTATCCACCCATTTTTTAACCCAATGTAGTATATGCCAGTCGAAGCCATGACCAGCCAGTTTCTTGAGGAGAATGTTGTGGGAAACAGGGTCAAATGCCTTACTAAAGTCAAGGTAGACCACATCCATAGCCTTTCCCCCATACACTAAGCGTGTCACTTTGTCACAGAAGGAGATCAGATTAGTCAAGCAGGACCTGCCTTTCATAAACCCATGCTGACTGGGCCTGATCACCTGGCTGCTCTGTAAGCGCCACGTGATGACACTCAAGATAATCTGCTCCATGAGCTTCCCTGGCACTGAGGTCGAACTGACAGGTCTGTAATTCCCTGGGTGTACTTTCTGACCCTTCTTGTAGATGGGTGTCATGTTTACTAGCCACCAGTTGACTGGGACCTCCCCTGATAGTCAGGACTGCTGATAAATGATGGCGGCTTGGCCAGCTCTTCCGCCAGTTCTCTCTCTATGGTTTACTTACCATATAAACTGATGTGGCTTCTGTCTTGATTTTAACATATATGTCTCACAATTTCAACTAATAAAATCTGTCTTATGGAAGCTTTTTGTAAATACATTTTGTAGAAAGCTTCCTTAGTTTACAGAATGAGAATAAAGAGCACTCAAATGTCTTCTTAAAGAAGCACACTGGGAAATGCTGCTACAAGGGACAAAAAATTCATACTATCTTTTCTCTAGTGTTTAATAACTAACCTTAATTTCTCTTTCTGCCACTGTCATAACATTAATCACTACACAATTGGTACAGATTATTCACCTACAACTCTGTCATAATAACAGTGCTTATAAATGTTCCCTTTTTGATTTATTCAGAAATAACTTGTAGCAAATATCTTGATTTTAGGATCTTTGAATGTCAGTAATGATTATTTTTTTCTCTTCAATAAATCTGCTCCTCAAATGATGGACACTTAATTCATCCTCCTAAATGTCTGAGGGAAATAAAGTTGTATTGTTGGCATTAGTTTCCTACGTAACTTTTCATTTATTTGTACGTAAGGCAAACCTTTAAATTACCATAGCCCTTCATAGACTTCCAGAGCTTTTCTATATAACAGTCTATAGTTACTTAAGTCTACACACAAGCAAAAAATAAATAAATAAATAAAAAATATTGGGAGAGCTTCAGCCTCTTTGGGGCTCAAAATTGTAGTTAGTTTCCCAAGACCACTGTCAAATCACAGCTAAAAGCAGAACACAGTTTTCCTGTGCTAAAATCAGAAGTGATAAAAAGACCAAATTTCTCCCCCATGATAAGCTCAAGTAGAGTCAGTCAGAAAGCCAATATATTTCTACCTCTGCCAAAAACAGGTAGAAATAGAGCTCTATGGAGTCATTAAACCCCGAACATCTGGAAGACTTGAGGCCAGGGTATAAGCCAAATTTATAATTTCTAAGACTAATAAAAGCTAGCCTGGATGGCTAGCAACTGTACTGCAGAAATGCCCTGATGAACCTACACCTGAAATGCTCAACAGGTGATGGCAAGAAATTGATAATTTCACCTGCCCCAAAATGACAGCAAAACTTGCTTCTGTAGATCAGACACAGGGTGAAAATTATTTTCCATACACAAGAAGTAAAAATATTATTTGATTTGGAAAAATACATTTCTGTACTCAACTCAGTTAAGCCCCTCCACAAAACAATTTCAATAAATGCAAGCATTTCCAACAGCTGAATGTAATGGGGAAATGCATTAGTTATAGAAATATTATAGAATGCAGATGACACAACGTCAGATTCCCTTTCTGTACATCAGCATGATTTCTCTTTCTCTTTTCTGAAGTCTGGCACTTTGTCTAGAGTGGAGACTATAGGAGAAACCGGAATATTAAAAAAAAAAAAAAAAGCATTAAATGGAAGAGAGAATATTTACTGAGTTACATTCTTTCTTCTCTCCCCTTTCTCTATAAACTTAATGTTTTATACTTGTAAACCAATGTATAGTACAGAATATTAACTACTGTATCTTTTTGGTAAGGATTTTATATTTTAGCAACTGTTCATTAATTCACAGAAGTGCAAATATAAGCCACAGATCTATGTTGCAGAAAATTCCCACTACATTCTTAAAAAACAAACAAAAAAAAAACAAAACAAAACAAAACAACAAAAAAAAAAAAAGATGAGAACCGAAACAGTAGTCCTCACTACTCGAGCATTCACTAACCCTCCTTATAAGGAAGATGTGCCCTGGCAGCCAGGAGGGCCAACCGTGTCCTGGGGTGCATCAAGCACGGCATCGCTAGTAGGTCGAGGGAGGTGATTGTCCCGCTCTACTCTGCGCTGGTGCGGCCTCACCTCGAGTACTGTGGGCAGTTCTGGGCACCACAGTATAAAAAGGACATGAAACTGTTGGAGAGTGTCCAGAGGAGGGCTACGAAGATGGTGAAAGGCCTGGAGGGGAAGACGTACGAGGAACGGCTGAGGGCACTGGGCCTGTTCAGCCTGGAGAAGAGGAGGCTGAGGGGAGACCTCATCGCAGTCTACAGCTTCCTCGTAAGGGGGTGTCGAGAGGCAGGAGACCTTTTCTCCATTAACACCAGCGACAGGACCCGCGGGAACGGTGTTAAGCTGAGGCAGGGGAAGTTTAGGCTTGACATCAGGAGGGGGTTCTTCACAGAGAGGGTGGTTGCACACTGGAACAGGCTCCCCAGGGAAGTGGTCACTGCACCGAGCCTGTCTGAATTTAAGAAGAGATTGGACTGTGCACTTAGTCACATGGTCTGAACTTGGGTAGACCTGTGTGGTGTCAAGAGTTGGACTTGATGATCCTTAAGGGTCCCTTCCAACTCAGGATATTCTATGATTCTATGATTCTATGTTTTTTTATTCCCCTTCATACACAACAACTGTGCCTGAGCAGCACAATTTTCTCTCCAAAATTAACTGGTTCACCATCTTAGCCAACCTATTGCTGTGGCCTTATGTAAAATGTCATCTGGTTCTCTCCAGATGAATATTAGTTAAAGCAGCTTGGTGCTGCATCTGTTTGGTAGGGAAAACAAACAGATGATGCAAGTGTTTAACTGACAATGCACCCAATTACAGTGAAATGGGAAAGAAATGTTACCGATAAGAAACATTCTGTGCAAGAACATAGACCTTGAAGAGTTACACATGAAGGAAAAGAAGGTAGATTTTTGCCCATTTTTTTTTTGTTTTACCCAGCTGCTTCGCTTTACCTACAATTATGCTCCAGCCTATGCACACAGGAAACACTATTTTACATGTACAATGATGTACAGTGATTAAAGTAGTTCACGTATCTGAACAATATGATTTGTTCAGATAAGTGAACTGATTCAACTGCTATATTAAATATGGTACAGAAATTAAATATGATACAGGCTTTCAGTTAAATCCTCATACTTTCTAAACCATTTCCTTTCATAAATGTCAACATCAAACCTTGCCTACACTTTTGACACACGTTTTGCTGTTTCAGTGCTCAGTTTTCATGTGGGATTGAAGACAAACAAAAATGAAGCAACAAACACACCTCTGACTACTCCCAGCATTGACAGATATAATTGAGAAAACCAGGTTATGTTTGAAATCTTGCACACTAATAGTATTCATATTTTCTGTTGTGTCCTAAAAATGAATATACATGCATTCATTTGTATTGTGAAGTTGAAGCGCTCTTCATACAAAAAAGAATCTATATTTTTTAATACATATGGAGAAAGTTGCCTTTTTTTTTTTTCTTTCAGTTTTAATAAGACACCATCAGATCTTATATTATTTATTGCAGTTTTATACAGCCAAGCTTTCCATTGTCCTTGTTCATGTGATTCAATGTACGATTATGTTGGCAGTGCAAATAGGCAGTAAAGATTCCATGTCCTGGGGAAAAACAAAGAATAGAGCAAAACAAAACAAAACAAAAAATTGAACCCCCACATGTTTTTGTCTTCCATGATCAAGCAAAGTACTTAGTCACTGACAGGAATTCAAGCCAAAAGAAAATTCTCTCATAAGTGTTACAGAAAAAAATGATCATATCAAGTAGTTTGGAAATGAGAAGAGTGATCAGTCTCTGTATTTATAATACAAGTGAGAAAATCAGTTTCAATTGCATATTGATACAAAGCTTGACAGTGTTCATCTGCACAGGTAGGCTGCAGGTCCAATTCAGTTCTTCGGTCCAGAGCCACAAAGACATACCATGTCAAACTTCCCCTGCCTTTTACATAAATTCTGAATAATGAACTTGTTTAGAGAAATAATTCCATAAGTATTACACAGAATCAGAGAACGGTTGAGGTTAGAAGGGACGTATGTTATTTTCTCCTTTGATCTGTTATTTCAAAGAATAAGCAAAATAAGGCCATGCAGGAATCCTAGACTCCAATAATGGAGTCTAAAAGAAAAAGCTTTTTCTGTTCAGTGAGTTGATAGTGAAATAAATTGAACATACATGTCATGGGACATAATAGTATGCATTGATGAGTGCTTAGGAACTGGCTGACGTCATTTTCAGTCCACTCAACTGCCTTTGAAAGGTCATGACAGTTTAGGAAGGTTCCTGAGGGCTGGAAGAAAACAAGTGTCACTCCATTTTCAAGAAGGCCAAAAATCACAGAATGCTGTTGACAGGGATCTCTGGAGGTCATCTGCTCTGACTGTCCTGCTCAAGCATGGCCACCTACAGCAGGTTGCTCAGGACCTTGCTTTTTTGGTTATCTACAAGGAGGGAGACTCTGTAACTTCTCTGGGCAACCTGTGACCGTGCTCTGTAAACTTCACAATAAAGTGTTTCCTGATGTTTGGAGGAACTCTTCGGTGTTTCTGTTCATGCCCGTTACCTCTTATCCTGTCACTGGGCAGAGAGCCTAGCTCCACCCATTTTGCACCCTTCCTTCAGTATTTGTACACATTGATGAGATCCCCCCAAACCTTCCTTTCTGCAGGCTGAACAGTCCCAGCTCTCTTTGTTGATGTTCCTGCCCTTGATGATCCTTATGGCCCTACATTGGCCTCTCTCTGCTGTGCTTATGTCTCTCTTCTACGGGGGACCCCAAACTAGACACAGTTCTGCAGGCACAACCTAGCCAGTTCTGAGGAAAAGGGAAGGATGACATCCCTCCACCTGATGGCAACACTTTGCCTAATGCAGCCCAGGATACCATTAGCCTTCTTTGCTGCAAGGGCACATTTCTGGTCCTTGTTCAACTTGGTGTCCTTCAAGAGACTCAGTGCCTTTTCTGCCTGCTTTCCAGCTGCATGGCCTCCAGCGCTTCTTGATGTCTGCAGCTCTTCCTCCCAGGTACAGACCTTGCATTTCCCCGTGCTGATCCACTCTCAATATAGGAAATGATACCCATTGACCCATATGAGCATGGATACAAACAATACATACAAACAATGAAAATTAAGCAATGTTTGACACACTCTTCAGCCTTGAAAGAAATGAAGTTTTACCACCAATAGCCTCATTCCTACCATTGTGTTGTTTGGTAACCAAAAAATCTTTTTCTTCAGATAAGACTACACAGAGAAAATTCTCTCCAATGTTAATTTACCTTATTAATCTGTAATATTAACAGATAACATGTAGAACAAAACAGAATGAATAAAGTCTCTCTTAAGGCTGTAATAGTGAAGCAAACCAAAAAGAAATATGCATTGCTACATCTGCCAGATCTTAAAAGGTTTGACATCCCAATAAATACAGTTAAGCAACTAACATGAAATTTTGGGACAAAATTAATTAAAGCATTAACTTTGTGGAAAAATAAATAAATAAATAAAATATTTCTGTAACCTTCACTTAAAAGCCATGCCACATATTTTCATTCTGCTTGTGTTTAAATGCTTTGTCAGTTAGAGAAAATGGCTTGTTTTAAAACTGGTAAGTCACATGTACTGTCTCTTCATTTTGGTTCACAATCAAAAGACATTTGATAGAGAAATTCATTGCAATCTCTGAAGCCAATATTAAGAAGAATCTGTCTCTTGCCTGGAATACCTGACTTATTAAAGGAACATAGAAGATGAATTTTGTCCAAGCACATTTTAAAGGATACTATGAGTGGGATTTTTTTAAATTTATATTTATTTTTATTTATTTTTAGTTTTGTTTTGTTCATTTGTTTGTTTTATTGTTCTAATTTGCAAATAAGTTTTTACACATATTATTCAAAAAACAAAGAAAATTCCCTTTATTACTCTTTTACTTCATTGCCATTAGTACTTGGAACACTGCTGGGAGAACACTATTTTTTTTTATCACTGATAGCATCTATTAATTTTTTATCCAAAAATTGCATGTGACTTAATAAGAAGCCAAACAAAGAGTAGCTCACACCAAACAGCAGTTACCTATGTTGGAAAGACTGTATTTTCCTGTGCACAAAGCAAAGCATTTTTTCGCCTTAATATTAAGATTCAAATTGTTGCCAGTGTCAGAAAATAAATAAATAAATAAACAAACAAACAAATAAATAAATAAAAATCTTACAAAGACATCATTCAGAAAAGATACAAAACTTGTGTTGCAGTGTTAAGAACAGAAGATTAGAAGCAGAACTATGATTTTTAAGGCTTAAGAGCAGCATTGATTATATCTGAGCAAATAACAAGTATGTTGTCTTAAACAGAATATGTTAATAGGTGTACAAATACTTAGAAATATTGACTTTTGAAATCACAGGTCTTCATTTATGCCACGGCTCATGCCATTATCAAGACAGGTCTACAAAATACATGTACTACAGCACTGATGTGTTTAACAGATGAAGAAATAGCTTTAACGTGTACAGTGGATTGTACAGCAAACCTCCAGATCAGAAGACAGACCCCACAGTAGCAGAGCTAGTAAAACAAGGAGATAGAATACTCATCAGAGAGAAGTCAGTTTTGAAAAAGTTAAACCAAACTCATATTCAACAGAGAAAAAAAGATCCTTAAGTCATATGTGTTTCTAAGATTTATTTTTTGCAGATGGCTGCAGTAAAGATGCAATCTGAAACTGATATTGAAAATGAAGCATAAACATTAGAGTTTTATAGTTTTTTGTTTTTGTTTTTTACTAATTACAAATTAAAAAGGATGTAGCAATGTCATCATTGAAATAACTTTGACAGTTACTGAAATTGTCTTTGTTCTGTCTGTAAATTTTGTCAAATATCAGAGGGCTCACAGAAGTGCCCTTCCTGTGAGTATATTCTGTTGCAAAGCAAAAATGATGAAAGGGTTAATAGCATTTCATTTCATTGCCTACCAGGGAGGAGATAAAAATGGAAATTCACTAAATGCAATTCTTACGCTCTCTCTACAGAAACTATGTACTGCATGTTGAGGACATCCAAGGGCAGATATGATTGCTTCATTGAAGCAGAGTTTTCTAGCTATAACCCTCAGCCAAAAAAAATATTTCATTAAAGAATTTCTCACTTACTGTGCATCATTATTCCTGTCAATGCACTCCCAGGGAGGAAAGATGACAGTCATTCAGGGTGATATTGAGGCCAATGATTTCCTAAATTGTTGATAAGACACTCTGAGGCTATGGCAGGCAATACAACAGAATTTCGTCATACTGTTTCTGCTGCACAAAAATGTCACACCAGGCATTACAGTGCAAAAAACCCCTTTCTATCAGGCTAGTTTTATGGCCAATACCTTTCTTCCTTTTAACGGTTGGCTGGTAAAATATTGAAAAAAATGCATACATCTACCCTGGAGTCTCCTAACAAAAACTATAAGAAGGTCAATAACATTTTCATAAGCAGGAGAAGAATGGAGATTATAACACTAGCTATGAATAAATAAATAAATAAATAAATAAATAAATAAATAAAATGAATAAATAATAATGAAAAAAGCAATCTTTAACTACTAATAGCACACAGGAAAAAAAAAATAGATATTCCCAACAAAGCATGCTGATAATGCAGTTTAGGACTAAACCTATGGTCTAACTTCTCTGGTGGGGAAGCATTTGTAATGAATTCTCCAGAAATAATATTACAGGACTTAAAAAAAAAAAAAAAAAAAAAAAAAAAAAAAAAAAAGGAGGATAACCAAAAACTTCCTTCTGGTCCATCTGGTCCATAGAGATTTTATTGTACTGTTTTTACCTGAGCACAGTATAACTCCCTGGTTACACCAACAGAGGGAGGCACCTTCATTTTTAAGCAAAGAGAAGAATGCTGTAAAAGATTTTGTAATACACCACAGTAACTGTGGGAAAACATTAACTGTTGAATATCACAAATCCCCAGATGTAGTGTTTGGGTGTTAGGAGTTTATTAATGAGTTTAATTATTGTGCTCCACATCTGGCATTCACTGTGATAGCACTGCAGTCTTTATTCAACAAACTTTAACAAAATATTCAGTTGCCTTTTTGCTGTGCAGCAAAAACAGAGAATAATAGATCATCTGCTGAATATGTAGGAAAAGAAAGGATGATACACCAAGAATGCTAATACAAAAGAAGACTGCTGTACAATTTCTTGAGGTATTTTCTATGATAAGGCATCTTCATGGACTTGCCAGAAAACATAAAAAAGACTCAAGGCCATAGTTCAGACATACCTTTGTAGACATAGGAAAACAAAAGAAAACATATTGTGTATAATAACCTCTTTTTCAAATTTTAAGATTTTATTTATTTTATTTCAGAAATGTTGGTAGTTCAATGCAAAATCTTATTTCACAACATAGACGTAAGAATTTTAAAGTACAAAACGGTACAGTCAGGTGGGTTTTTTGTTGTTGTTGTTTGTTTGTTTGTTTGTTTTTTATTTCAACGGCATTACAATGTCACTGAATAAGTGGAATGGTATAGGGCATATCAGGCCAAGAGGTTGTGAAATTTACTTTGCAAGCTAATAAAAGGAAATTACTTCCTCTCATAGAGAAGCACAGTAGCAGTTCTCTTTTGAAGACCACTAATGGACTTTTTTCTCCATTAAGACCCTCCAAGCAGAGCTCCATTTATGGAGGTGATTTTCTGAACAGGAAGCTTGTGGGCATCTCATTTCATAACAGTATTAAACACCTTTTTCATAACAGTCATTAACGGCTATGTTCAACAAAGGAAGCTTATTCTGAGCAATAGTGACAAAGAAATTAATACTTATGAAAAACTGACTTCAGTTAGCCACTTCAGCTTATTTTTGTTTCCCAGAAAAAAAAAAAAAAAAAAAAAAGGCAGTTCTAAACAATTTATTACATTGGTAAATTGGCCTTATGCTTTTAACTGCCTATAATCTCCATGGAATCATTCTTATCCTTTCTCACAAATTATTCCTCTCTGACATCAGTGTTGTTCTTTGCTCTATCCCCAGCTCTGACCTATGGCTACCCTTTCTGAGTGACCTAATGTTGTCATGTTTGGGATTATCATTTTCCCCTTGACTCAACTAAATATGAAAATGCAGGTGAAATTTACTGCAAATGACATCAGCAGGCACACATGCAGAAACAATCCATTCCAAGATTCCTCCTACTATTTAGAATTTTATTTTTTTTTTAATCTCAGAAATTCTTTTCATGCTTCTTTTTCATGCTTAACATTATCAGTAACGGTTTTAGTCTATGAGAAAAAGAAAAGCTAGATCACCATAAAACAAGGCTATCATCCCTGACATTTTATAGTGAATTCATCTTTAATATAGGCAAGTGAGCAAATGAAATGCAGGACTACATTACAGGTTTTTCATTTCACACGGTTACTGATGTGGATGCCTTTAGCTGAAAAAAATAAGAAACATTTTTTTTCAGCAGTTTCAAACATATTCAGCTGGTTGTAAATCATTTGCATTTTCAGCTGGAGTTTGCCAATGGTCTTTTGCACTAAAATCCTGAATGGGGCAGAATTTGCTGAATATCTTTATACTGGAAGTTCTTTCAACTTGCAGCCTTTATAGAGTCTATGAGCTTGACGTTATCAGAGGAGTTTCTATTGAAAGTCTAGCCAAACAAATAGTTTTGATTGTTCTTTTTTCCATTGGAATAACATTTATCCTCTCTCGTGTTTTCAGATCATCCTTTCCAGAGATGACTTATCCTGAGGCTCAGAAAAAAATGTATGTATTTCAGAGCAGTTAGTCTTTTGCTGCTTGTCAACAGACAAGATTGCACCAAACATGAATTTCAACTTCTCACTCAAAAATGTATTTGGAAATTCAAAAGCATTTAATATCAAATGTCTTTAAAAACAAAATAAAACAAAACAAACAACAAACAACAACAACAACAACAACAAAAATACCTATATACCTGTCAGGCTGTAATACGTCTTATTTACTTGAATTTTCAGTAACAGGTACTTTCCTTCCTATAGCAAGTACAAAGACAATCTAGGTTCTAATTCACTCATTTACTGGATGAAGCTGTGCCCCATTCATGCCTTAACCATAGCTTGCATGATTCACTGTGCCCCATTGTGAATTTTGTTAGCCTCTAAAAGTTCAGAAAATGCATGACATCCCAGTGTGGTCCATTAATTTTAATTCATGGTTCTGATTTTAATGCACATAGACAGAGTTACCTTTAACTAAATCAGAAAATGATATTGCATGCTTGAGCAGTAGACTGAAGATTCCAGGGTTGGAAAATATCAACTTCTGCATTATTTAAAACCTCAAAATAAATACAACATTTCTTTTTGGGAAAAAAAAAAAAAAAAGTATAATTTTGCTAGGCAGGGATTTTTGTCTTCTCCTTTGTGAATCTTTGTATAGGTACTGAAGAAAACATTTCTATCAAATATCTAGAAGGAAAAGATAATTTTCAAGATACTGGGAAATAAAATCCATTTGTTCACTGTTATCTCATCAGCATCTGAGAACACAGTATTTAACAATAACCTGCTTCTGCTGTTCATCTACTGTTAGCCCATCTGGTCTGGAAAATTAAAGATAACTTTACAGTTGAGCAGAAGAATGAAATGTAAGGACTTCAGAGTATCACAGAACCTAGGTAATTCAAAATTCACACAGTGAAATACTGAAATTATAAGATCTTTCTTGATTAAAGGTAAAGTGTTATCTAAACTTTGGAGGTTTTTCATGCAGAATTAATTCATAAATTGAATGTATTAAGATGAATATTCATCTTTTCTCTTAAGAATGCTACATTTCTACTGCTTACATTCATTAAGAAATGGAACTGCACTGTGAGATATGCGTATAACATAATCAAATATATAATCTGTAAGTGATGTGAACTGTGGCATGCTAGAGCTTTGGATATACTAATAATATTTATATATTAATATTTAGATAACTAAAAAGATCACAAAAGATCACACAATTGTGTTCCATCAGACATCAGTGTTTTCTTCCAGTGATATGTCCTACTGACATATCATAAAAAAAACAGCTTCCACTATGCATGGAACTGACATTTTAAATATTTCAGCTTTCATAGAAGTTGCTCCCTGTATTCTGAACACTTTTGAAAGGTACTGAATTGTTTTAATAATACTTCTCTCCTTAAAAACAAGGGTTCAGTTCTGTTTATTCTAGCAAGCCATTAATTATCTTTGACTTGGAAGAAGCAGGAAGATAAAGTTAAATAACAGGTGGAATAAATTAAGACAACCATAGTTCAATTGAAGAAATTAAGCTAAAAAAAAACACTAAGTAGATTTTTCTGTCTTCTATTCTGTGTTCTGTGCTTTATGTTTATTTATTTATATTTATGTATATTTATTTTTAAATATACCATGGATATTTACTAGCACCAATAATGTAACAATTTTATAACTATCATACTAGCAAAATGTCTTCAGTATTTGCGTATTCTTTCACTGCTTTTCACTTTTTTTTTTTTTTTTCTAAGAATGTAGTTTGGTTCCAAAAAAGTGTTCAGGAAGTTAAACATTGCAAGTTGTTACATATCAATCTGTTCAGGATAAAGAGAAATATTGGTCACTATTCTTCATTTTCTTATAACATACCAGATGAGAATGAGTTGCAAATATCAGTGAAAATTAGCTGCAGTTTCCACAGATTTCACCTTTATCCATGGGAAAAAGAAATCAACTCTCAGCAACACGAGATTAAATTACACAATCTTATCATGCAGCTCCATATAAAAAGATCATGCAGTTTTGTTTTATCTGAAATGAAAATACATGATATTTAATATTGTCAATTTGCTCTACAAAAGAACAAATATATATAAGAAATACATATAACATACAGATATGTATATTATACATGTATGTATGTAAGTATTGTAGTCTGCATTTTTTGAATTAGGTCTTTATATTTTGATTCTTCTGAGTTGCTCTGTACATAACAAAATTGCACATAACAAAATTACATTAGGCAACACTGAAACATTATTATTAGGCAATATTGCTGTTATTCATAATAATGTTTTGCTCTTTTTTACCATGAAAGGCATATCCAAATCCAAAAGACCACTTTAGAAAGAAATATGTCTTCGACATAACCTAGCCTTATGCATTTCTTAGTCTCAGTGTGGTGGTCTGCTGTCAGAAATCTGTATATTTGAGGACACTATCTTATTCTTGGTTAACTCCAAGACTACAGCCAGATACGTTCTCCCACATTGCACTGTACTGAAAAAAAAAGGTTACTACAACTAGTTCATTTTTTGATTACATGTCATGATACTCCCCCAAAAGATGCCAACATTCAGAAATCCTGCTTCTTAGTATGAAATAATACGTATATTTTAAGCACTGCATTTTCTGTAATTAGGCATTTAAGTTGTTACAGGACAGAAATAAGACACTGCAATAGACTAGTAAACATGTAAATCCTTTCACTATATGCAAAGTCTACCTCTGACCTCCACTTCATGTACACAGATCACCACAGAAGACCAGCGAGTAATACCAACCACAGGAAGACCACATAGGAGTCTGAAAAGAATACTGGAAATAGAAGCAGTAGCTCTCAGAGTTTTAAAACAGTTATTTATTTATTTATATTTGAATATATTTATAATTTATCTATAAAATTATGTCAGCAAATATTGAAATCAGAAGGGGAGGACATATAGATGAATTATTTGGTAAGTACTAATCCTGCACAAACTTCTCAACTGAGCATGCTTTACTTTTGCCATAGCATTGCTAATTTCACACAATCTATACAAATTATTTTCATCTGAGCTTTACACCTAGAAATGTTATTAAAAAGCTAATATATGCATAAAACAGGCACGTTACAACACCTTTGATTTTAGATGAGTTGAGAACTGTGGATGCAGTTCACCCCTTCACCCCCAAGAAATATTTTTTTCCAAACATATGACACTAAAAAACTATTGGTAAAACTTCCTTGTCACTATTTGTTCCAAGCAAGACAGACAGCATAATTTTGAAATATGAGAAAGCACATTCTAACATCTATTTATTAAAAAACAGAAAAGTTATTCTGCTTCTGCCCAGGAGATGTAACAATATAAGTGTCCTGATATACATGTAGTGATTTTACCCCTTGGCAGGTGAACTCCACCACATCCACTCTCCCACTCCCCTCCTCAGAGAAAAAAAAAAAAAAAAAAAAGAAAAAAAGGAGAAAATACTATAATACATGCTCAAGGATTGAGATGAGGACAGGGAGATAACTTAACAATTATCATCGTAGGCCAGAGTCAGCACAGGGAGACATACATGATTTATTGTGTATCACTAGTAGACTAGAGCAATGAGAAACTAAAAACACTTTCCCTCCACCTACCGTCTTCCACCTCCTCTATCCGAGCAAGCAGTGCAGGGAAATGGGGAATAGGGGCTGCAGTCAGTTCCTGACATTTCATCTCTGAAGCTTCAAGAACTGCTCCCACATGGCTCCGTACCACGGGGTCCATCCATCTCCCAGGAGCAAACTGCTCCAGCACGGGTCCCCCATGGGTGGACGGCAGCTCCCCCCAGAGCCCCTGATCCACCTGGGGCTCCTCCACTCAAGGGGGGGCTGCAGCGTGGAGATCTGCTCCATGGGCTGCAGGGGGACAGCCTGCCCCACCAGGGGCCTCTCCCTGCACAGGCCGCAGGGGAACTGCTGCTGCCTGTCTGGAGCACCTCGTGCTTACCTTGGCACTTCTAGGGCTGCTTCTCACTCCTCGTTCTTCCAGATGCTTTGGCACAGCATTTTTTTTTCCCTTTCTTCAATCTGCTCTCCCAGAGGCCCACCCAGCATTGCTCCCTGGCTCAGCTCCAACCAGCGGTGGGTCCCTTTTGGAGCAGCTGAAGCTGTACCTGGTCTGACGTGGGGCATATGCTGGGCTCTGCTCACAGAGGCCACCCCTGCTACCAAAACCTTGCTGTGTAAATCCAATATACCTGGGAAGTGTTGCAAACTGTTGAACATTTCCTTCCTTTCATGCTGAGCACGGGCATAGATGTCCAGAATCTCAAAAGCTTTCATGGCATGGTTCCTGGTTGGGTCATATGCATAGAGAACTAGTCAGGCTTAGCCTCTTTAGCCAAGACATCTAAGAGAAGACAGGATACAGGTCTACAAAACTATTATTGGCGTGAAGAGAACATAACCTTGTCTCTCACCATCTCATCCAGCATATGAGCATAAGGGCATCAAATAAACATTGCGAGTTCAAAAGTAAATAAAAGGAGTTCTCCATTTATTCAGTGTGTATTTAGGCTAAGGAGCTCTTTGCCATCATTTACCGAGAATATCAGGAATATGTTTGAGTTTAAAGTTAGCTGTTCAACACCTTGGGGATATAGAGATCCATTGGAACCTGTTAAAAATTCACCCCAGCTCCCCAGCACCCACTCCCTTCCCTCCCCTCTTACCACCCCCCCCCCCCCAAATAACAAATAAATAAATAAATAAATAAATAAATAAATAAATAAATAAATAAATAGAAGAGACAGAGAGAGAGAGAGATTAAAATCCTCTATCTGAGCAGGTCTCTGAGATGCAAAGGATGACAGATTGAGATAAAATGAGGGGCATGGGACTTGTGAGAAATGCTTATCCTAGTCCTTGTGAGGCATCCATTTCAGTGTTCACACTTTACTAGGCGGACCTTTTGTCACACTTATTAGTGCCATGCTTCTTATATATGCAAAGCTCACGGAAGCAGCTACATCTACTGCAAATCTGGCAATGTGCTTTTAACACTGCTTCCCACAGAAGGCATACAGGATAAATATAGTCTGGTCCTTATAGTACTAATTGCAGTACTGTTGCTCATAGAAATGGAGAGGGGGTAGGGGAGTGGGGCGTGATGACACCTCCCTCAGATATCACTAAATTGATCTGAATTGTAATAGTTACTATTATTACATGATGTGCTGATGTAGCTCATTATACAAGTTAATTAATGATTCCTCCCTCATTTAATGAGCATTTCTACTAACTGAGGCAATTATACAGTGTCTTATATAATTTTGACCACTTTTTTTATTGAACTTAGGGTTTAGCGTTCCTTAAAAGGCAAAGTTGTTGTCCATAACATTTTAAGAATGTGTTAACTAAAAATTAGAAGACAGAACAATGCTTATAACCTGTCTGTAGAATTTTAGCAACAAGAAAGGTTCTCTTGCTTCAGTTATTTTTTATTTTGAATAGCACTGTCACAAGGTGAATAGCATTTCCTAGCAATTATGTTCAAATAAAGGCAAAAACCATTCTGCTAACAAAGAGAGGAGTAGTCAGGTCTGAAGGTAACCCAAGCACTGGAAATTGCTGATTCATTTTTATTGGTATATTGTTTACTTATTGATGCCTTTTCCCCAGGAATGTGGATCAAACTATATTTATAAATGACAGGAACTCTATGTCACTAAAAAACATGTATATCTATAGAACATTGTAGTTATATTCTTCATACTCAGGTGAGTATGAAGATGATTGTTTTTGCATCTCATTTGATCAAGTTCAGAAATGTCACCTCAAGTTAATTTCAATTTTTCAAATACTAGGAAGTGCTTCCAAGAAAATATTCATTCAAAATTTAAAGCATTATTAAAAAGTATCGCTGTAAAGCAGTATATTTCACTGTGAGCATGAAAGTTCATAAAGTTTATATACTTTATTTGTATATTAAGAAGAGTCATGAAAAAAAGATGGAGATTCCAGCTGGAGCTGGCATCCTGTGTTGTACAGCCACACTTTCAAATTACCAAAAATTCTGAAATGCACAAAGGAAAAAAAAAATCATTGTGGGAGGAAATAAGGACTCAAAAATCTTGCCATACAAGAATAAGAATGGCAATCACAAATAAAAATTTGAGAAATCATGTTCTCAGTTGCTAATGAATGGTATCCTAGGATTTTGTATTGGGAATGTTTAAAATAAAATTTCTGCAAGGAGGGGAGAAAAAAGCTCAGTGCTATAATATCATCAGAACTATCATCAACCGCTTCTGTAGGAAATCTGTTTCAACTTCCAAAAAAGAGATTTTTTTCCAAGACATTAGAGCTCAGGATTGGCTTGAAATTCTTTTTCTTCAAAAATTCCATGTCAAGTGAATTTTAAAATTTCATTTTTCTGAAAAAAAAAAAAAAGGAAAGAAAAAAAAAAAGGCCACCATGCATATAATGAACTCCACTTGGTGAATGATTTCTTAGAATATCCTAAGTTACTTTATTAAATATTTATTATAAAAAATGGTAAAAGTGTCACTGAAACTTCACTCAAATAAATAAGATAGTCTACAAAGAAACATTATCTTACCCATTATTACCTTAACCAAGATCCAGTCGTTCTTTAAAGTCTTCCAAACCCTCATGTAACTCTGAGTAATTGTTTATAATCGTCTACTTCTAGAGGTCCAAAATTATGTGCAGTGTGTAAAATTATAATTACTATAGTCATAATATCAGTTCTTGCCTCAGGTAAGTAGACAAAGTTCATGTGCATTCAGTGTTATTTTCAGTTCCTACTATTGAGTGGTTTGACCTATGAAGTTGCTTTGCAAAGTTACAATATTTAACAGCTTCATATCTGTGGACCAGAATATTTGCTCGTATCTTACTGTGATTTAAATACATCAATAGGGCATATATATTCACAGTAAGCTTTCCATATCAACACACTTGCAGATTCTTCAAATATGCTCTCAAGAAGAGGAATAAACAACCATCTACAGCCCTGCAGTTGGCCAATGATTAAACTATTAATCCTGTATTAAGGATGGAAAAGGCAAGACACTCAGAGGGGAAGCAATTTTTGTCCCAAATCACACAGCAAGACAGTGACAAAACTGAGAACAGATAGAGGTCATCATGAGGATCTTTTAGCCTTTAATTTCCAGACTCTATCACTTCTCTGCATTAGTTTCAATTTGAACTAGAGCATTTTTGAGGGAGGAAAAAAAATCTCAACTATTTCAGACTTCAATAACAAAGAGACAAAAATTACATTGTATCTGGACACTACTCTTCAGACAAAATCCATGTTGTCTACCATATTGCCTAGTAGTGTTTCCCTTCATTTACACGTTCTCTGACAATCAGCCCCCACTTCCTTCCCTGGCACAAATACAAAAATCTTCACAGATTTCACAGTGCCCATCCCCATAACAAGGTATCTATTGCAAATTTAATTAAAAAAAAAAAAAAAAAAAAAAAAAACAGAAAAAAGACATGGTGAAGCCCTGTAACTCCACATTAAAAATGGAAGATTATTTCAGTCTGTTCCCACTGGTGTGTTGTGGTTCCACTCGAGTGGGTAGCCGAGCTCCACCACAGCCGCTCTCTCACTCCCCCCTCCTCAAAGAGGAATGGGGAGAAAATATGTGAAAAGGGCTCAAGGGTTGAGATAAGGACAAGAAAATCACGCAATAATTATTGTAACGGGCAAAACAGACTCAGCATAAGAAGATAGTAAGATTTATTGCTCGTTACTAACAATATCCATATTTTGCCAAAACAGTTTTCATACTACTCCATGCCATAAGTCAAGACTCAAACAGATTTTGTGAATCACAAACTCTGATATTTTGTGAATTCACACCCAGATCCAAACTTGTCAGCATAAATTTTCATTTACAAGTAGCAATACATTTTATATTAAGATGAAGGCACATTTTTGCTGTTTTATAACCCCCACATATTTAACTATTAGTGCTACAGGTAATTTGTTTAAATCAAACAATTCTGAAGCCCTTCCATAGATGGGCATCTACCCAATATTGCCTCATCCTAAATACACACTGACGTGATAGGAGAGAATCCAGTTGCCTGTAGTTATTACATTGACGCAAAGCTCTGTCAGACTAGCTAACGGGAATATGCATTCTATGTCTTGGCAACAGAAAAGATTTAATTCATTTTGTATTCCAAACGTAAGTTCCCCAGCCTGCATCTGGACAGCATATTTTATATCCAAACAGTGTCAGTTTGAAAAATCTATCATGCATTTTGCTTGCCTGACATCACTAATGAATTATTGAATATATCATTTGGGCTGGGGGCATTGCCCAAATTCACTTGCTGCTTCTCCCACACTTAAACTTAAAACTAGGTTTTTGAAAGACATGTAATGAAAGAGAAGAAATATTCTATTTTTGACTCTGAGGACACCACTGCAGGTTTGGAGGTTTTGATGATGGTGGTTTTTTGTGTGTTTTTTGTTGTTGTTGTTGTTGTTTCTTTGCTTTGTTTGTTTGTTTGTGGTCGGTTGGTTTGTTATTTGTTTTAAATTAACAGGAAATAAATATCAAGGTCTTAATTGAATACCTGCCTGAGTCATCATTGACACTGTTAGTACAGAAATACTAACAAAAACATCAGGGTTACTTGGGAAATGCTTTTGCTGTTTCTTGTTGCTGTTTTTTTTAAAGATTAAAGTTGATCTATTTAAGATTATCTGGTGCAATCTTTTGTTTTCTAAACTGCTGTATTCTTCAGTTTAATTCAGTAAAAGTCCAAAGTTCTTCATTTTATGTAACTTGGAATATATTTATGCTTCAAAAGGTATGGTTTGGTATTACAGCTAAACTAGTTTTGTATACAGAACAAAAAAGCTCAAGGGGCAGGAAAGTAAAGAAGAAATAATAAACTACTTTCTAGTTTATTTGTGCTTATGTCACATAAAACATAGAACCATAGAATATCCCAAGTTGGAAGGGGCCCACAAGGATTATCGAAAGGATCATTGAGTCCAACTCCTGGCACCACACAGGAACACCCAAAAATTCAGACCATATATCTTAGAGCATAGTCCAAACATTTTAATTCCACTCAGCTTGGTGCAGTGACTACATCCTCAGGAAGCCTGTTCCAATGTAAGTCCACCCTCTTGGTGAAGAACCTCTTCCTGATATCCAGCCTGAACCTCCTGTCACAGTTTGACTCCATTTCCTTGGGTCTTATCAGTGGTCACTAAAGAGGACAAATCGATGCGTACCCCTTCACTCCCCCTTGTGAGGAAGCTGTAGACTGCAATGAGGTCTCCCCTCAGCCTCCTCTTTTCCGGGCTGAACAGGCCAAGTGACCTTAGCCACTCCTCATATGTCTACCCCTCCAGGCCCTTCACCACTTTTGTTGCCCTTCTCTGGACACTCTCCAACAGCTTCACATCCTTTTTGTACTGTGGTGCCCAGAACTGCACACAGTACTCAAGGTGAGGCCACACCAGTGCAGAATAGAGCAGGACAATCCCTTGCCTCGACCAACTACCAATGCTGTGCTTGATGCACCTCAGGATGCGGTTGGCCCTCCTGGCTGCCAGGGCACACTGCTGGCTCATACTCAACTTGCTATCAACTACAACCACCAGATCCCTCTCTGAGGGGCTGCTGTCCAGTGTGTCGTTGCCCCATCAGCATGTATAGCCAAGGTTGCCCCAGCCCAGATGTAAGACCCAGCACTTGCTCTTGTTAAACTTCACGTAATGGTGGTTGCCCAGCTCTCCAATCTGTCCAGATCTCTCTGCAAGGCCTTTCCACCCTCAACAGAGTCAACAACTCCTCCCAGTTTAGTATCATCAGCAAATTTACTCAAAAAACCTTCTAGTCCTACATTGTTTATGGAAATATTAAAAAGAACTGACCCTAAAATGCAGCCTTGGGGGACCCCACTGGTGACCAGCCACCAGCCTGATGTGGATCCATTTACCATAGCCCTTTGAGCCCTGCCCGTCAGCCAGTTGTTCAGTCATCATATGATGTTTTTATCTAGGTCTATGCTGGACATTTTGTCCAGTAGGGTCCTATGGGAAACTGTGTCAAAAGCTTTATTGAAATCCAAAAAGATCACATCAGCTGGATTCCTTTGATCGACTATATGGGTGATCTTATAGAAGGAAACCAAGTTAGTCAAACAGGACCTACCCCTCATGAACACATTGGTTCACGTTGGCTGTGATATATGACTGGTGCCAGGTGCTGTCCCCCAGGTGTGCTTCAGTAACTTCAAGGATAATCTTCTCCATAATTTTGCCAAGCATTAATGTGAGACTGACAGGCCTGTAGTTGCCAGGGTCTTCTTTCCTGCCCTTCTTTAAAATTGGTACATTCACCACCTTCCAGTCTACTGGCTCCTCTCCAGATTCTGAATACCATTGAAAAATAATTGAGAGGGGTCCCATTTTAAATAATATTCATTTAAATATTATTCATTTAATTTAAATATTAAATGTTTATTATTTATTTAAATATCATCTATATAATATTATTATATAATTTAAGTAATACATATTAATAAAATAAATTAAATATTTATTATTTAATAAACCTAATTTATATATTTAAGTCTTAGATAAGCTTCTTTGTGTGAACTTACGATAACCTTGAAATGACGTTTCATGTTTTTTCTGGTGTGGATGTTGCAAGCCAGACATCTCCATTATCGTGTCATGTAAAGCATATCTCACTGGACTAACACAAAAAATGCAGTTATTTAGAAAAAAAAAAGAGTAACCAGTGATTCATTGTGGACATTTTGTTGTCCATCAAGAGACTGTAAAGGTGTAAAGTTAGCTTGTATTCCAAGGAAGAATGTGTCCCTGGGGAAACACAAACTAAAGATAAAAGTCCACCTTCAAAACCTTCTCCTTTATCTGTCTGTTTCCATCTAGGCTAATAGATAGCTTAGAAAATTCACTATGCTTGAATCCCCCCAGCTTATTCCTCTGAAACTCACATCACAGGAAATACCTGCAGTCATAAAAACTGATTTGCACTAAAATTCCCTTCTGGCTTGATGTTCCACATTGTGAAAGACAAGAAGGACCCCTGAGGAGACTTGACAGAGGGCCCTAGTTTGGCTACATCACTCGCTCCAGCAAATGAACTGTCAAGGTAGGGCAACAAAACTGAAACATGTCTCCTGTATTGAAGGCCTGGTTCATCGTTTACATTTTCCCTTTCACACACACCATGTTTTGCTTCCATACACACAACTTGCGTATAGATGACAGAAGACCTTCATCCTATGTTCTCAGAAAGTAATTTGAGCTGGTAGCTAGAATCAATGTATGCTACAACATGCTAATATTAGCAACTAACAAACCAATAGGCTTACCAGGGATGAAAAATAAAGTGAATTTTCCAGCATAGAAGAAAATGGAAAATGTAGATAGTTTAAACATATACATTTTCACTGCCTATAATGTGAGAAACTCAAGTACAGCAAAGAAAACTAGGTATTGTACGTTTCAATATCTGATAATTTCTAATTGCTTATCTATTTGTATATAGGCTAAAGACACAAGCCACATTTTTAGTCTTGAACTAATTAATATATTTAAATAGTAAAACACGTAGAGCACTTTTTTTTTTTTTTTTTCTTCAGGGTGTGGGGCCGGGGGGGGAGAAGAGGGAGGTGGTTTGGTTTGTTCCTTTCTGTGCCTATGAAAGGTGCCAGGTGCTGTTCTCCATTCTCACTACCCACAAATCTCTAGTATCAGAAGCTGAAGTTATACCATCTTTTTTTTTCTTTCTTTCTTTCTTTTTTTTTTTTTAAGTTCATGACCCATTCTTCTATTAATCAAAAGTCAGTATCATTACTTGCCTTTGTTTGCCTCAGAACAATTGCTTGAGTAGAATTGCATAACAATGGAGTAAAACATAATGTTCACTCTATATGTGTATCTACAAACCCTAAGTTTTTCAGAACAGCATTTTGAGCTAAATATTCAGATAAAAGTTTTTAATGTTTTAATGTTATATTTAAATTAGAAAAAATAATAATAATAAAAAAAATCAACAGTTTTCAATAGCTAGCATACTACTTGCTTAAAAAACAAAATAAATGTTTGCCATTCCATAATGCTGTAAAGTACATGTATCATGATTATTCCAACATTTTATATCTCATTTGCCTAGGTAATACACAGACTTCTGAGCCCAGTTCTTGGGGGCAAAGGCTTCAGTTTCTGTAGATTTTCACTAAATAAGGCAAAAAGGTATGGTAAATCGTATCTGTATGTAGACAGTCTTAAAAGTTAGCAAATAGAGGTTGAATGGTCTCTAGAGAAATATTAGTACAGGACTTTAATTCCTGTGAACTGTTTATGCATCCATAAATTGGCTACAATGTCATCAAGTCATGGTATCTGGTATACAGATCACATCTCACTTAACAGGATAAAGTACTGATACTTCTGCTCTGATATTTCTCTGCCTTTTCCATAAAGGAAGCAAAAACTGCTCATTGTAAATGCAGTAAAGACACAACTTCTTCACTCTACAAATATATGTTTGTTGTTGTTTGGTTTTGTTTGTATTTTTTTTGTTGTTGTTGATATTGTTTTCTAGACATTTCCTTAATCCCTTCATAGCAGTAGCTTAAACTCTAGACACAATAAAAGTGCTTACCAGGCAGACATTTGTAGTGTGTAAAAGACTCTTAAACATCACCGGTTTGGTTTAGCAGTCAAATAATCCTGGTCATGAAATGCAGCACTCAACAACCCTTACTGCTTATTTGGAATTCACAGTACCCTTTAAACATTAACAAGCATCTCTAGACTGTGGTGATTTTACCGTGCTAGGAAGCTAAACACCGCAACCACTCTCTCACTCCCCCTCCTTGGATGAGGAGGGGAAGTAAAGTAAAGAACAACTCACAGGTTGAGATAAGGATAATTTAATTAAAGGAAAAAAAAATATTAAGGAAAGATTATTATTAAATAAACAATTTAACTAAAAGGAAAAAAAAAAAAAAAAAGGAAAAGGGAGGCGGAAAGGGAAAAAAATAAAAAAATAAAGGCTATGTGGAAGTGCAGAAAAAAGAAATTACTCTCTACTTCCCACGAATGAGAGATGCTTGACAACATCCTTGAGGCAGAGCCTCAACGCATGTAGCCAGTGTTCAGGAGGAGGACCAACGTTTTCACAATGAGAGCCCACTCCTCCCCTTGTCTTCCTTTTCCTTTTTCCATCTTTTATTGCTGAGTGTGACATCATATGGTATGGAATATCCCTTTGATTGGCTTAGGTCAGCTGCCCTGGTGATATTTCTTTTCTCACTTTTTTGCCCACGCCTAGGGTGGGTTAGAGAGAGTCCTGATGCTGTGCCAGCACTGCTCAGCAGCAAACAAAACACCAGTGTGATACCACTGCTGTTCCAGCTACAAGTGCAGTACTTGAAAACATCCAGAGGAGGGCAACAAAGCCGGTAAAAGGGCCAGAAGGCACATCCGTGAGAAGAGGCTGAGGACACTTGGGTTGTCTAATCTTGAGAACTGACGGCCAAGAGGTGACCTCATAATTCTCTGCAAGTTTCTACTCTAGAACCATATGCTTTTGTCCCTGATATGTAAAAGTTAAGCAATACTTTTCCCTGGCAACAATGAAATTAATTTAATCAAAAGATAAAGACAAGTACAAATCCATCAGAATGTAAACTAAGTTTTTGAAATATGTATTAACAAAATGCAAAAAATAAAAAAAAAAAAATCTATTGCCAAGTGATAGCGTAACTATTATATAATTATCAGTTTCTGATCAGCAATCTCAACTACTTTGTTACCCAAGAGGGAAACAAGGCTAATTCTTGAGTTCCTGAAATAGAAATGAGTCCTCTTAACAAATGTAAATACTTTAATTGTAGAAAGATACCTTTCCTTGAAGATGACCTTAGAGTGACAAATACTCTGAATTTCTTAACCTTTTTACATTTTGGTAATCAGGGGTTGCAATGTTCATCTTAATTTTGCAGGACTAGTCAATGATAAATAACTTCATACACACTATTGATCTGGAGACGTTACAGTGACTGTCACTGTTAGCTGTATACTACTCAGAAAGAACTGCTCTCAACAACCTCTCAGGAGCACAAAATGTCCTGAGAAGGTGTGATGTTTTTAACCTGCTGGGCAGCCAAGCTCCAACACACCTGTTCTCTCATTTCCTTCCTCAAAGAAAAAGCAGGAGAAAATATGATGGAAAGGGCTCAAGAATTTATATAAGGTCAGGGATATCACTGTATATCACTCAATAATTACTCTCACAGGCAAAACAGACTCAGCATACAGGAGATTAACATAATTTATTGTCTATCACTAGCAGGCTACAATAGCAAAAAAATAAAAGGAAACTAAAAACACCTTTCCCCCCACTCATCCTCTTTCACCTCCTCCCCCTGAGCAGCTCAACAAATTGGGCAATGGGGGCTGCAGTCAGCCCCTGACCCTTCATCTCCACCACTCCCTCACAGTCACTCTCTGCCCCTGCTCCCATGGGATGCTGTCCTTCCCCAACTGAGCCTGTGGTCGCTGCCCACAGGCAACAGCTCCTCAAGAACTGCTCCCACACAGCTCTGTCCCACGGGGTCCATCCAGCCCCCAGTAGCAAACTGCTCCAGCATGGCCCACAGGTAGGCGGCAGCTCCCCCCAGACCCCCTGGTCCTGCATGGGCTCCTCTCCACAGGCTGCAGCTCTGGCCCGGGGCCTGCTCCTGCATGGGCCGCAGCCTCCTCCAGGCCACATCCACCTGCTCCAGTGGGGGCTCCTCCACCCATGGGGGGGCTGCAGCGTGGAGATCTGCTCCATGGGGGACCCATGGGCTGCAGGGGGACAGCCTGCTCCACCAGGGGCCTCTCCCTGCACAGCCCGCAGGGGAACTGCTGCTGCCTGCCTGCCTGCAGCACCTCCTGCCCTCCTGCGGCACTTCTCTTGGGAGCTGCAGGGCTGCTTCTCACTCCTTGCTCTCCCAGCTGCTTTTTCACAGCATTTTTTTTCCCACCCTTCAATCTGCTCTCCCAGTGGCCCACCCAGCATCACTCCCTGGTTCAGCTCTGGCCAGCAGCAGGTCCCTTTTGGAGCAGCTGGAGCTGTCTCTGGTCTGACATGGGGCATACGCTTGGCTCTGCTCACAGAGACCACTCCTGCAGCACCACAGCTACCAAGCCTTTGCCCAGTACAGAATGGAGTCATAGTCAAGATAGAATGCTATGTCATGCACTAAAGAAATGAATACATAAGTCACACTGGTGTTTCACATCTGCCTTCTTACTTAAGGTTGATATTCCTATTGTTTCTTCTTTTCTTATGAGGAAAGTTTTTGTCCTTAGTTATTAGAATCTTTTATACAAACTCTGTCAACAGCCATGTCAATTCTATAAAACAAAGATGTCCCTTTGTGTAGCTCTTCCTCTGTTGACTCATGTTGTGTATGTTTGTTCTGTGCTGCTTTACTCAGATCTAATTAGGTAAAGAAGACTGGTTCAAACAGGCTTACATAGGCATAGTTCTGCTCAGCAGATGAAACAATGAAAATTTTTGCTGTTTAATTACAATTCCTTTCAACTATATTAAAATAAATGCTGAGGTATTTCTCTAAGGAGAAAAGTGCACGGACCTCCCCACAAAAACAGAGAGCTACAATGGGAAGTTCTCTCCCATCCTTCAACAGGAGGCTTTTACTTGCTTTAAATAAACACATTTTGGATGCCGATTCTGTAGTGTTTTTTCGGGGGTGGAGGCTTGGGGGCAAAACGTGCATGGGGGAGGGGGGGAAAGAGACTGGGGGGGAGAGCGTTGTTTGTTTGTTTTTTCCTGCAGAAATCCAGTTGCTGTTGTTACTTAATTCAGTGTAGCTGGATGAATTTTAATGTCTGTTCCATGGGAGGGTTTTTTGTTGTTGTTGTTTCATTTTGTTGCTTTTTGTTTTTCTTTAAATCAGCAGTCATCAAAATAAACCTCATGTAACCTTTTGTGTCAAAGTCACCAAGGAAAACACCAGGCACAAGTATTTAAACTGTTTTCAGTTTTTAAGATGCCTTTTCCTCTCCATCCCACAATCAACAAAACACCAGAGCTATTATATGCCATCCATAAATATGCTTGTTTTCTAAATACCAAGTGACAGATGTTTATAAATTGTTATTAAATTGTTGTGGCTTTTTGAGGTTTCTTTTGCAGTCAGTATTATATCAGTGGCCTACTATGTTAATGGAGTTTATAGTTAAAGATTCAACAAGATTCATGTAGCCATCAAGATTAAAAATGTTCAAGTGCTTTCTTACTTAATGATTTATTGCTCTTTCAGAAGCATTTTCACAGCCATATGGTATTTCTTTCAAGGATCTCATGCAAAAATTTGAAACTGATATAATAATGGTGCACACAAAGTTATCCACATTCTTCTTTCCTCCAATATTCTCTTTAAGTAACAGCTATCATTTGAGATCAAAAACTGTGAAATATTTTAGCCTGAAATGATTTTACTATACAGAAAGGGCAGACAACTGTATGTTTTCCTAAAAGTATTTTTTAACGTAAAAGCTCTTTAAAAATACTTTACAAAATTAAATGCCTATGGTTTGATTTGCTTACAGAATATTCTCTTCTCTATTGATCAAGAAACAGTAGTTCAAGAAGCACAATGGGGATTTATGTCCTATAAAATATTTCTACCTATTTAAAATCCAAACTAATTATGTATTTCCGCTTAAAAATATTGTCTCTGTGTGGATTGACAAGAAGCTGACAAATACATAGATGGATGTAATCCTTGCAAAATTGAGTGCTCAGAAGCAGCAGATATTAACAGAAAACACAGCAGGACCAATTACAGTTTTCTTCTTTATATATCTGAGCACAGAGGTTATGCACTTCTTCATTCCACACAGGCATGAATATTACAGATAACATTCACATCACAGTAGAAATGTGATGTGTTTACACATATTTAGTGAGCATACATGATCAACAGTCAGAGAAATAATTTCTACATTTGCATATTCATTTTTCTTCTACATTTGAACTCTTCTGATCTGTTGTTATGTTCTCCTACTAAAAATACATGAAAAAAAAGTTTTTTGTTGTTGTTTTATTTTGTTTTTTATCTGTCAATTTTTTTTTTTTTTCTTATATGAAAACTTGATTAAAATACTTAGAAGTTATATGATAGATTTGGTATGAGAAAGCAATCTTATATATTGTTCTTACAGGAAAATGAATACAAACATGAAGTAAACAGACAGCTCCAGACAGCACACGGTTCTGTAGAGAACAATCAATCTTCTTGTAACTTTATATCATGCAGCCATCAACTGAGTTTCTGTCAGTTTAAATCTTCACCTTCTAGGGAATCTGAGCTTTTGGATAATATTTTTGTATTTGCCATATTCCTTAAATGTAATGTAAGTCAAGACATTCATTTTTTCAACATATTCACTTCTCATATTTCCTTGAAATACATTTGATTTTCTTTTAAGTATCAGATGGAAAAATAAACAGATGGTACTGATATTATTGTTAAAAAATAGGAGATTCTCTGGGACTGCACTGCCTGCCAGAATACTGAATGACATATTTTGTTTAAGTTTGGCTTTTTTGGCACAGAAAGGCGTTAAGCAATAAAAAATATGTAGTATTTTTAGAGAAAATAAGAAAGCTTTGGACAAATGAACATAAAGCCTTTACTACCTGTTTGACTATTTCTTACAGCAATGAAGTTAACTCAGCTACGACACAAGAGCTGTTGAAATGAAAGCAATGCATAAAATTGGTAGAAGTTGTTTTTTGTAACCATATCTTACAGACAAAATAGAGTGTAATATAAGCATAGAAATGGCTAAGATCTGTCTGTCAAGGAAATTTACACTCAAAGGTAAAGCATTAATATGCATATCCTTTAGAATAAACAATTAATGGCACACATTTCAAGGCAATTCAGTGCTTCTTAAATTTTAAAAAAATTGTGTTTTAATGAACTTGTGACATTTTGGTTTGTAACACCTTCCATCTATAGAAAACAGGGATTTAACTTACATATTCTACGTGTGAATATTAAAAAAAACTATTTGTTTTCCATTTATTAGCTTGTCGTTATATTATTTTGGTTGGTGACTGAAAGGCTTTGTTCCTTCACAGCCTCTCTTGGATGAAGTAAAATGAAATTAAAAATGTAACTGGTTTTGAACAATGCAACCACATCTATCCATTCATCATATTCATGAAATACTTCATACACATAAAAGTATTCAAAGCATTTAATAACAGCAGTGTTGAATGGAAAAAAATAAAATGAGTAAGATTTTCCGCTGTTATGACAAAATGGCTACTGAAATCCTTATTATCAAACCTTGGATAGAAATATTTATTCTATCATTCACTATTAAAAAAGGGAGACTTACCTTAAGTGCTGGCATAATTTAATTACTGACCTTGGAATGTATCTAAACCAGGAGTCCGCTACATTGCAACTAAGAATAAGCAACACAATCTATCTGTATTTTGTACAGGATGAGATCAACACTATTCACAGAATCACAGAATGGCCAAGGTCAGAAGGGACCTCTGAAGATCATCTAGTCCAACCCCCTTGATGAGCAGGATCGCCTAGAGCACATTGAGTGGGATGGCATCCAGGTGGGTTTTGAATATCTCGAGAAGGAGACCCCACAGCCTCTCTGGGCAACCTGTTCCAGTGCTCTGTCACCCTCACAGTAAAAAGTGTCCTCTCATAATCAGCCAGAACATCCTGTGCTTCATTTTGTGCCCATTGCTTTTCGCTGGGCACATCCAAATAGAGACCGGCTCCATCCTCTTGACGCCCTCCCCTCAGATATTTATACACATTGATCAGGTTTTCTCTCAGCCTTTTCCAGGCTAAACATGCCCAGTTCTCCCAGCCTGTCCTCACACAGCAGGTGCTCCAGTCCTCTAATCATCTCAGTAGTCCTCAGGACTTGCTTCGGTACTTCCATGTCTCTCTACTATGGACAAATATGTTGTTTACTAGTAATGTGGAAAGTTCAGAAGGGAAGGAATGGTTTACAGAGAGGATAATCTGTGAATTATTGGATCTCCTTTGTCGTTTCAGAAATACCTATCTGACACAGTGTGGGTAATTTAAATATTTTAACCACAGATTTCAACCATGCAGATTTTAACAGAGATCAAACAAAAGGTTCATGAATCCTGAATAGTTAGCACTGCCTGTCCTCTCAGTTATTTTTTTTCCTAAAGATCAAGCCATAAATTGTGGCCATTTTTCTTTGATACTTTCTACTACTCACAAGTATTTGTCTCTTTAATTTTTGTAACTGCTCTTGAAGTAGTTGTAGTTTGAAAAGTGTTCCAACTAATGGTTAATATAATTAAGGTAATGTCACTATCTTTCCCTTTCATTAAATAACTTCAGAATTCATCCCATACTTAGTGAGTATTCAGTTCCCTCCTGCTAAGTAGCTTAAACCCTGTGATATTCTGGATAAAAATAAAAATCAGTTAGAGATACTAATGTTTGGTAAGATTTGAGGACTGTTAAATAATAGAAAACATCTTAAATAAATAAACAAAACAACAATTAAAATGTCTACCTGTTAAAAACATCATTTATTTAGCTTCACAGTTTTTAATGTCAGTAGTTAAACTGACAATTTTTTATTCTTTTATTTGTTTAAATATTTACTTTAGGATTTCTCTGCTCTACCAAACACAAAAGATGAACTGTTGCAGAGAATCTTTGCAGGTCCGGTGTGGAGTGTATTCCACCCTGGATTACATACATAGGGAGATCTTCAGAACTTATGAGGCCATTAATCAAACCCTTTGGTTCCTATATGATCGTGCATAACACACAGACCATCATCAAGTCCAAGAAATCCCCCTTCCCTCTACAAAAATAAATAAATAAATAAATAAATAAATAAATACTACTGATATGAGATTTAGGTCCTAATAAATTCCCTCACTCTACACAAATAGGTGTGAAACAAGCTCAGACTTTCCTTCTGCTTTAATTTTAGAAGATAATGGGAAACATAAATTCAAATTTCATTCCAAAACTGTCCCCAGAACACTACCATACATTCCCAGTTGTCTTGAAGAAACCAGACTTCACCAGCAGAAGACCATGAGGTTACAACTTGTCTCCATTCTCCATCTTGGCTTTTCACCCACACAATCATCAGAAAATGTAACTTAATCCCCATTCACTGTGTACCAAAGTCAAATTAATACATCAGGAGAGCAGTATGCTGTGCAGTCACACTGTTAGTGCCGGATATGTGAAGAGTAAGATATATTGTTAGGACAGATCTTTATTTGAAAACTTTCACAATAAAACATTCGTAAAGATTTAATAACATGTTCAGGTGTCTTAAGTGCCAAGCACACACAATGAGGTGTGCAAGGGAAAGAGTGTGGTTAAACAAAGCACAAAGGCTAAAACCAGCCTAGTAATGGCACTGCTGATGCCACACAGGCTTTATCCTTTTGGATTCCAGGTTGTCCGGTCAGAATTCTCCACAAGCGCTAAATCCCTTTTGAGAAACCAGCTACCCATAGTAACAGGACTAAATCAGAAAATTAAGTTTTATCACAGTCAATACAATATTCAATAATAACTGAACTAAGTCAAGCTTCATTATTAAAGGCTTCATTTAAGATTCCATCAGGAATTACTGCATTTCATGTTTCTTGAAGTGGATGGTATTTTGGCTGCTAAGCTTCGGAAGGTTACCATTAACAGATGATGTCAAGTGTAGAGAATGTTCGGTGGCTGCTAGTTTCTTATACCTGTCAGACACATGTCCAAGGAACCCATTACAACTGTTACAAGATTTCCCCAAGTTCTAAATCATTTGGGGTAAACATTTTTCTTCATTTTGTTTTGTTTTGTTTTGTTTTGTTTTGTGTTGTTGTTTTTTTGTTTTCTTTTCTTTAAATGCTAAGCACCGATGTATCTAGGCAAAAATCTAAATAAAACAACAATAAAAAAGCAACTTTGTCCTAGTATTAGTGATTCAACACTTTATTTTATTTTTTTTTTTCTCAAGGTCAACTAAATGGAAAGTAATAATATGGGAGTAATACTTAAACTTGGTATTTGTCAGATAAAACAACACAACTGCTGTTTGGTTTTGCATCAGGTACTTTACCCACATTTTTTTTTACGATTGACTTTCTCCCTTTCTCTGAACATGCAGGTTATAGACAGTTAAAAAGACTTTAGGTAGGGCATACAAATACTTCCCAGTTACATGGTACTATTCATATCCTTAAGATTAATTTAACTTTATGAGTATGTGTTATCACTAATTGTAACATAATCCTACATTGCTTCCTGGTCATTTCATATTTCATATGAAATAAAATATATTTTGGCAAAGTCATCAGAAGTTTCTATTTGTTGAGCTAACATTAAACTTAATTCCATAATGTTATGCTTAATTTCTTTCTTTTTTCTTTCAGTCTAACATCACAAACTTTCTTTAAATCCTCAGTGAAGGTTTTTACTACAGTAGAAGGCATAATCACTTGTAACACTTATTGCCATCAGAATTTCACATGAAGGACATGTGAAGGCAAAGGACAAACCTTTAAAAGTAAAGTTCAAAACCTAACCAGGCGATCCACTGGGAGAAAAGCTAAATACCACAGTCTAAAGGTTTAGATTTTTCCCATTGCAGAAAATAAATATTGGATGCAGAAATATCAACCATATGGTAATAGTGTAAACATTTAGAGCATTCTACTCACACATATAATATCTGTGCTATTCATATATGGATTCTTTCAGACCTGGGTAAATTTATTGTGGAAAACAGAAAATTCTAAAATTGTAAAAAAGCCCAATATCTAAAAACAATAGAAAAATATATATATATTGCTAATGACATCAAATATGAGTAGCATTAAAATATGTAGTTTTCAAAGAAGAATCCTTCCTTCTAAGTGTAGTTAAATATATTAATTATTGGCATCCAGGAAGACATTTTACAAACACAGTGCTTGAAAAAGCATATATACCCCAAACAAAATATTGAAATAGGAAGTTTCCTGATAAAAATGTCCTATAAAAATTATAAATACTATACAGCAGTAAGCAGTATTTTGATAGGGTGGGACAGACTGATAAAAGTAGCTCACTTAGCCACCATTCACTCACAAGTTCAGTAAAAACATGAAATTGGTACCTCCAGTTGTGTGTTGAACTGATAAAAGTAACAAAACCTATGAGCTGTTCTGTTCATTTACCAGTGTTTTATTACATTTAGATAGCATTGTGTCACTGCATTCCACAGAAAATGAAGTGGCATTACTGCCCTGGATTTCTCAGCTTTTCTACAGATAATATATCGCTTTAAACAGAAGCTAACCTTCCCTAATCTTAATCATCGCTTGTCACTTCTGAAATCACTGAAAAGCACAGGAGCAGGCAATACCAAAGTGTCAGAAGTCAAGGAGGCATGGCAGAAAGCCAACTGGCTAAGCAGGGATATTCTTCTAGTACTTAGGCAGGAAAGGAAAGTGTATGGCTACTGTAAGTCAGGTCAGGTAACACAAGAGAACTACAGAGATGCTGTTTGCCATTGCAGGGAGAAAATTCATGCTGTCAAAATAAATTAGAGTTAAAGTTGGCTAGTACTGTGGGGGACAACAGAAGGGCTTCTTTAAGTATGTTGACAGCAAAAGGAGGGCCAGAGATAACACTGGTCTGTTACTTCATGAGGTCACCTCACAAGTAGGCAAAGCAGAGACGTTTGAGAGAATGCATTCTTGCCTCTGTCTTTAACATTGATGGTGGGTCTTGAGACCCCCAGAGCCCTCATCTGGAGGACTGTGACTGCAGAAACAATAAGCTCCCAGCCAACTCTGAATTTGTGTGGGATTTGCTGTTCCAGTTGGATAACTGTGGTCTATGGGATCTACAGTACTAGAGATGAAAGAGATGGCTGATGTCACTGTGAGACCTCTCTCAATTGTTTTTCTGTGGTCATGGAAATCTGGGGAGGTCCCAGTCAAATGGAAGCAAGCCAATGTTGTTCCAATTTTCAAGAAGGACAAGAAAGAAGACCCTAGTAATTGCAGGCTTGTCAGTCTCACTTGAGTGTCTGGTAGAATTATGGAGAATATTACTCTGAGAGTTATGGAAAAGCACTTGAAAGACAACACAGTCATTGTTGATAGCTAACACAGGTTCACAAGAAGAAAGTCCTGTTTAACTACCTTAATTTCCTTTTATGAAAAATGGCTACAAACATGGTGAAGGGTCTAGAGGGGAAGACGTATGAGGACTGAGGAAGGCTGAGGTCACTTGGTTTGTTCAGCCTAGAGAAGTCTGAGGTCTACGGTTAATTGCGGCCTACAGATTCTTCATGAGGGGCAGTGAAGGGACAGGCACTGATCTCTTTCTTCTCTCTAGTGATCAGCAATAGCATCCAAGCATGAAGGTGTGACAGGGGAGGTTCAGGCTGGATATTAGAAAAAAAGTTCTTCACTGAGAGGGTGGTTGGTCACTGGAAGAGGCAGTGAAGACCAAGGAAGTGATCTTGGCACTGAGCCTGCTGGAGATCAAGAAGTGTTTGGACAATGCTCCCAGATGTATGGTCTGATTTTTGGGTAGTCCTATGTGGTGCCAGGAGTTGGATTTGATGATCCTTGTGGGTTCCTTCCAACTTGGGATATTATATGATTCTATTGTATCACTGAAAATGACTGGACTCTCAGTCATACAAATGTCCATTGGTTATCATTGGTTATATATCAGAGCTATTAGGGCAGAATCTGATGCAACTGTGTGAGCAAGCTTATCCTTGATATAATGTGAAGGGTTAAACTGCCTCACAACACCCTTAAGAAAAATTTTGTGCTGAAGTAAAATACACATAATAGAAATCCTCCTGTAATAAATTCAGTAGAAAAAATAATAATAATAAATCAAATTTTCAAAGAATGATCAAAGAACTTCAACGAGTTTTTCAGCATTAATAAAAAAGCATCCAGATAAGTATTTTAATATCTTAAAATGCACTTGTCCAAAGGTCTCAGCATAATGAACTGGATGAAGATATTGGGATAATACCTCTGAGAAAGGAACTACTATATGACAACAAAACACTTTAGGATATATTGGACACAGGAGGCAGTAAGTCCTGGAGAAGCAGTAAAGGCACTGTGTACTATCTCAGGCAGTATCAGCCAGCAAAGCAGATAATGTTTTTGCAGTGGCAAAAAGATAGAATATCAATAGACTACAAAACAGCAAACATTGTCTAAGTTATTAAATAAAATAATTTAATGAAAATGCATTACGTGGTAATGAATTTCTTTTCAAGCTTTTGTTGTTCCATCCTGGTAGATCTGCTGTTTTCTGCCAAACTAACTGACCTGAGTGGTTAACTTACAAATAACATCAGAATGAGTTGTATTCAAAAATTCTCCAACCATTAAGCACAGAGTATGCATACTGAAATAAATTTTTGTGTCAAACAAACCACACAAAAAAGACAAAAAAGAAACCTTTTTTTTCTTTTTCTTGTTAAAAATAAAATAATTCTATCAATTAGTGACTAACTTATTGCTCCGAGTTCAGTGGTTATACATATGCATATATCTATATGATGTCATATATGGTTAGCTACCTTAGCAAAAAGAATTGTATGTTCATATGAATATTTGCTGCCTTCTTCACCCTTTATGCCACAATAAAGGTATTCTGAAACAGATACACAGCAGATACTCTAACAGATAAAAATAAAACTCCATTAAGATCATTGTGTAACAGGATATAACTAAAATGAGAATTTCTGCAAAGACCAAATTACAGTTATCATTTCAGCCAATTTGTCAGCTAAAAATATCAGAGCTAGTATAAACTCTCAGGATATACTCCAAAAGACTTCAAGAGTTAAATGCATTTGGTATCTCGGTATGCTTCAAAACAGTGTGCCAGGTTTTAGAAGTGAAGTTTTAGAAGCGAGGATAAGCAGACACTTTTCTTATGAAAAAGATAAACCTAGATGAATCTTGCAGATTTCAGGAAGCTGTACCCCGCACCTCATCTGACAGATATCTCAGATGCTGAAGTTACACACACAAAAATTAGATTCTCTTCCTAACACTTTTCTTTTTTTAATTTCCAAATAAAAGTAGGATGATTTAACAGTACAAAACAGTTGAATGAGCCCAGTAGTGACATATGAGCTTGAATCCCTTGAATATTGTCAGAATTCAGTGAGAAAAAGTATTTATTTAAAAGATTTGTGATTCTTCTTCGAGTAAACATATACATCATGGAATCCAAAGCATTAAGTCTACCTCCGTGACTGATAGCAACTTACAGTCTGTAGCTAAGTACATAAACATTTTTTATAACCAGATTTTTTCCTCTTGGAATGATGTCATATTCTACAAAGAGAAGTCTCTTTGACAATGATGAGCTGAGGTGGGGGTTACTACTGCCTAGTGGATGATACTACTACTGACTTCATTATTTTTAATTTTACCACATTTATTGAATCAACCCATAATAATAATAATAATAATAATAATAATAATAATAATAATAATAATAATAATAATAATAATAATAATAATAATAATAATAATAATAATAATAATAAGAGACAAAACTCTGAAAAAACTATTTTTCTCATTCAGGTGCAGTATTTTCTCAAGCAATTGAAAAACAGAAGTCAGACTGAAGCTCAGCTACATAAGCCCTACTGCTTGCAAATTAGCAATGCTTTCAGTTGACAGAATGTCTGAATGTCAGTTTTCCTGTTAGGCTGACAGTACTGTTTCTGAACAATCAATATGCTCAGGATTTTTATTACAACAGGCCAAGTAATTCATGCACAATTTGCTGACTAATAAAGTCAAAGGGTAACTTCATCCTACATTTGGAGAACTAATTAAATATTTTCTTATATCATGCCTTCAGTCTCAAAGATTATTATTCCATTTACACACTTGTTTCAAATACACAGGACACTTTGATCATTCACAATTGAAATACAATATTCCATCAACTGAAACAAAGCAATTATTTAATATACAGAATTATTTCTGCAATTTCAAACATCATGGTCCTACTCAGGGTAATTTCTGTCTAACTACCTTAGTAACTACCTTGGAGTAACTACCGTAGTTTTCATTGACTCTTGGGGGTTCTAAAGTTTATCACCTCAAGAGTGACAATATCATGATACTGTACCCCAGTGACTTAGCATATAATATACAATTAAACTTCGGAAAATTGAATAGATTGAAAATTATGGCTCAACCATGAGTTTAGCCAAGGTTAACACTTAATACAAGGTGGAATAACACTGGCTCTAACACTTGTGTGAAATGTCCTGGGGCTGTTAAACATAAATGCACTCTTTGGTCAAAGAAAGTGGCCTCAGTTGGAAGGTCATCAGCATACTTTAAAATAAAACATATCTGTGCAGATTTCCTTGCAGTGTTGATCTCTGTAGCATATATGTTATAAAACTCAAGAACACAGGGCAAACCATTTATTGGGCTCGCAGCTCTACCAAAATTGCAGGAAACTTTAGGATGCAACTACTCACTTCTATTTCGAGTCCAGAGAAGGGCAACAAAGCTGGTGAGGGGCCTGGAGAACAAGTTCTACAAGGAGCGGATGAGGGAGCTGGGCTTGTTCAGCCTGGAGAAAAGGAGGCTCAGGGGCGACCTTATTGCTCTCTACAGATACCTTAAAGGAGGCCATAGTGAGGTGGGGGTTGGTCTGTTCTCCCACGTGCCTGGTGACAGGACGAGGGGGAATGGGCTAAAGTTGTGCCAGGGGAGTTTTAGGTTAGATGTTAGGAAGAACTTCTTTACCGAAAGGGTTGTTAGACACTGGAACAGGCTGCCCAGGGAGGTGGTGGAGTCACCATCCCTGGAAGTCTTTAAAAGACGTTTAGATGTAGAGCTTAGGGATATGGTTTAGTGGGGACTGTTAGCGTTAGGTCAGAGGTTGGACTCGATGATCTTGAGGTCTCTTCCAACCTAGAAATTCTGTGTGATTCTGTGTATTTTTGATCTTTATCCTCATCCCTCTTGAGGTAGCTGGATGCATATATAAACATATGTAACAGTATTTTCTATCTGTAGAGCAGGAAAGAAGATTTACTTATTCCCTTTTGAAAGCTGAGGTCTTGCTCTCTAGTGCTTATTCTTCCTTCAAGCACCTGTTCCAGGACAATGTAGAGGTGTGGTGGCTACAGGCCCACTTCCATCACCATTCCTTCACAAAATAAATCAAAATGGGACTGTTTGCTTCTGAAAACACACGGGAGACAAGATTCCTCATACACCAGAGTATATTAGATTGTGTGATTTGATTAATGTATGTTAGCAGAATGGGTTTCTCAAGTCATAATGATTGTTTCATCTGTATGGCCACTTCATTGAGACTTCAGACCAATAGGCAAAAGGAAGTGCTTTAGCATTTATGTTGTATGTGAGATCTACCATACAAGCCTGTAAATCTTGTATGTATTAAAGATATTTTGCACTTAGTCACCTTGCAGAGGTAGCTGTTTCATTAAAACATACAGTACATTTTATTCTAATTTTACAATATATCCTTTGAGTAAAGACTCATTGTTTAAAGAATAAAATGTGTCATTCTTCTATTAGTGTAGAGGAACCTGATAAACATTCTTTGTTTTTGTCAGGTGTGACAAATATGTGCAAAACCTTTCCCACTATGAATAGCAGGCCAACATATATCAGCACTTTAAATAAAGATCGACTTACTTAGTAACAATAAACCATAAACCACAACACTGCCTAGATCTTCTAACCAAGCATAGGTAATATACAGACTTACACACACAAAGACATATGCTTGCTGCAAGAGAGTAAACAAGCAGCTTATCCAGCATCACCAATTTGCAGCAGAATAAGGGCTAAAATCTGTGTCCCAGACATGAACCTTGACAAGTAACATCCATGACTGTACAGGCTTTGTGCATCAGCTCAGGGAACAAACTCTGACTCTTAAATCAATTGAGCCAGAGCTAGCCTAGGACTCACACAGCATGGATAATCAGTGGAGTGGGAGCATAGAGCACAGTCAAGTGCTCTATACCATTGGAGCTGTAAATATAGCCATGGGTTTTATTATTACTTTGTTTACCATATTTCCAACATGCCAACTTGATTTTCTCTTTGCCTTCTCTCTCAAGAGTACTTCCATATACAAGTTAGAAGTGTAATAAATGTTTAAAATAAAAATAGTATCTCTTTGTCAAGTTCCTCAGCTCTCTCATTTACTCTTGACAGATGATGCAGAGAGCTGCTATTTGTCCAAAACTCCCCTTTAACTAGTATGCCTAGCACACAGCCAAGCATATGAGTCTGTCCTCAGCACCATGTTAACATACATATTAAAGTGCTTGCTTTGTTTGCTGACATGAATTTCAGGGAATAACCATGTGCACAGGACTTAGCCATGCACCCTCTAAACAAGTACAGCTATGCAAGTCCTTTGCTGACTCAGAGCCAGGGGACTCGGTACCCAGTGGATTCAACTTCTCAGACTGCAATACTACATTGCTGTTTTCAGTGAGAATGGAATCAGGATTCTATTCATTTAGCATAGGCTGAATCTCAAAATCCGTGAAAGTACTTCACAGTTGCCAGTTTGACAAATGAGACTGTGGAGAGAATGGACCCTATGGATAAGAATTAATTGAGGCTTCCTGATAAGGTATTCGTTGTAATTACAGTGTCATTCTTGATAGAGTGACTTCTATTTCTCATGTTATAAGCTATATGCTATAATTTTCAAGAGAAAGGTAGTGAGTGCATGTACCAAACTGTTTGGTTTACACTTGGCTGGCTACTGAGTGACATTCAAAGCTCACAAAGCATTTTAAGATAAACAGAAATATTTCTTCTGCTGGAAAAACTCTGGTTTCAACAACAATAATGCAACCCACAAAAAGCTCAGATGCACACGTGACTGTTTTACTTGAAATGTCTTGTGCCGTAATTTAAGTATGGTTAGCAGGAATAGTCCAAATCCTTTATAAATGCAAAATATGGAGACAATACCATACTGACAAACATTGTACATTTGAAAACCTTCCCACTGATACATATTCATTAATCTAGTATGCCTCATTATTCTTCTTTGATGCACACTGTGGGCATGGTCCTGAAATCCTTATAGGACCAAATATTCTACAGACTCATAAAAGCCTAAGAAAACTAAAAAGTATTTTACAACTGGGACCTGACTTTTCAGTTTTCAATGGCTCCATATGGAGTTTTAACCTGTTTTTCCCCTAATTTAAAATATGATATAATATAATATAAGCCATTATATTTGTCATTCCTTTGTTTTCAAATTTATAGGAATTATAATATAGGAATTATTTTTGCAAACTAATGCAAAAGACATTGGACATTCTCTTTCTATAGGGAAGACAGATCTTAAATTATATAATAACGTGGTCTTTCTGTTTAAATCAGCATATAATCTATGCAAAATCCTAACCCCTATTCCCATATTTCATGTTTAAATAAGTTATAATTACAATGTTTGTAGTAGCTACGAGAACAAAAGCAAAAATCCTAAAAATAAAACATAGAAAAAAAAAAAAAATCAATTTCTGACAAGCTGGGAATGCTTTTAAAACATTTTTCCTGTTGTGAGTTGAAAATTTGTGCTTTCACTGTTTCACTGTTCCTACTAGTATAGCATACAGGTTTACCAGTCTAAATTACTAGTTAAAAGAAAAACTACAAGTTCAGTTCTGAAACGACTATTTCACAGCCAGGATTCCTGAATTCAGTAGTTCATACAGAGCTCAATCACACTGAGCCTTTCTTTTACCATCAAAGCCAAAATCACCCCTAAGAATCACACCAAGAACACTGAAATATTCTACTTTTTTCTTACTTTTTTCTAGTTCTAGCATTTTTTTTCCCTTCCTCAAATGTACACATTAACACTGGTCAAGAGGAGGTTCGGCTTCTGCTGGTACCTATATTCTCCTATAACTGAAGAACTAAACTCCTTGTTCTTATACATGATGACTAAAGTTCATTTATAATTTTAACATTTTCCTGTTACATCAGAAAACAATAAAGCTTTCTGTTGTTGAAATAATCAATACATTTTTTAACACCAAAAGATACCACATTGTAGTACAGCTCAGGTAGGTAATATTGGATCACATTCTATTTTACAATTTATATTAATGGTTATTTCCATTATATCTTTGTGTTTTGTCTATACAATAATAATTTATTTTCATGAAGCAAAAGAGCTAAGTTGGAGGAAAAACATTTCAGACATATCTCAGTTACTGAGAGTTACTTCTAGCTTGTTGGAAACTTATTTTGGCTAACACTGGTGGTTTATATTAATAATGTAAAAGTGTACTTAAAGATTTCACTGTTATTGAATTACTTTTTTGGTTAATTTGGAATTCCAGAGGTTGATAAATTGGTGTTCTTGTCCAAGAAAAAAACTGTAATACTCTCATGACTTAGATCATCTGTGTAACTGAACTCTGTTTCCTTGTCTTGAACTCTATTTGCTTTCCAGGGCAGATTTTTGTTCCTTGAGGGCAGCACAAAATGTTCTTGGTGGTATACCTTGACTTCAGCAAGGCTTTTGACAAAGTTTCCCACAGCATTCTCCTCAAGAAACTGGCTGCTCTTGGCTTGGACTGGTGTACGCTTCGTTGGGTTAGAAACTGTCTGGATAGCCGGGCCCAAAGAGTCATGGTGAATGGGGTCAAATCCAGTCAGAGGCCAGTCACTAGTGGTGTTCCCCAGGGCTCGGTGCTGGAGCCAGTCCTCTTTAATGTCTTCATCGATGATCTGGATGAGGGGATTGAGTGCACCCTCGTAAGTTTGCAGATGACACCATATTAGGTGCATGTGTAGATCTGCTTGAGGGTAGGAAGGCTCTGCAGGAGGATCTGGAAAGGCTGCACCGATGGGCTGAGGTCAACTGCATGAAGTTCAACAAGGCCAAGTGCCAGGTCCTGCACCTGGGGCACAATAACCCCAAGCAGAGCTACAGGCTGGGAGATGAGTGGTTGGAGAGCTGCCTGGCAGAGAAGGACCTGGGAGTATTGCTGGATAGTCAGCTGAATATGAACCAGCAGCGTGCTCAGGTGGCCAAGAAGGCCAACAGCATCCTGGCTTGTATCAGAAGCAGTGCGGCCAGCAAGTCTAGGGAAGTGATTGTCCCCCTCTACTTGGCTCTGGTGAGGCCGCACCTCAAGTACTGTGTTCAGTTTTGGACCCCTCGCTACAAGAAGGACATCGAGGTGCTCGAACGAGTCCAGATGAGGGCAACAAAGCTGGTGAGGGGTCTGGAGAACAAGTCCTATGAGGAGCAGCTGAGGGAGCTGGGCTTGTTCAGCCTGGAGAAAAGGAGGCTCAGGGGCGACCTTATTGCTCTCTACAAGTACCTTAAAGGAGGCTGTAGCGAGGTGGGGTTTTGTCTTTTCTCCCACATGCCTGGTGAGGGGGAATGGGCTAAAGTTGCACCTGGGGAGTTTTAGGTTGGATGTTAGGAAGAACTTCTTTACCGAAAGGGTTGTTAGGTTGTTATTGGAAGGGGCTGCCCAGGGAAGTGGTGGAATCACCATCCCTGGAAGTCTTTAAAAGACGTTTAGATGTAGAGCTTAGAGCTTAGTGATATGGTTTAGTGAAGGACTTGTTAGCGTTAGGTCAGAGGTTGGACTCGATGATCTTGAGGTCTCTTCCAACCTAGAAATTCTGTGATTCTGTGATTCTATATAATAATTCAAGCACTGCTGCTGTTTAGGGTGCCCATCATTATCACTAGTCACTAGAATTCAGACTGCAGTACAATGAGGACTGATATTGATTCTTAAAATGCATGCTCCATAACCACATTCCCTTTTCATGCATAGAGATCTTCATTAATACAGAGGTTTAGTGGATACAGTATAAATTTTAATTTCAATATATGATTTATGATGAACTTCATTCACTGTCAGCCATGGAAAGCAAGTGAGATCATAAATCCTAATCTAAATATTTAGACTGAGAAATGCAAATTCCTACCAAATCCTAATGAAATGATCTGTTTTTATCTATCTGTTGATTAATACAGTTTTGTATTACATTAAATTATTTATGAGGATATTCCTCAGCTGGAAGGGATTTATATTCTGCAAGTGACTACAACACACACATCACAATTAGCAATTTCTCTTTCTGCTTCTATCTCTAGCAATATCAGTTCCAAAATTATTTTGAATTCTCTTTCTCAGTTAGAAATTGTAAGAAATGCCTTCCAAAAAAAAAATAATTATATATTCAGTGGGTCTACATGATTACAGTGTCAGAACACCCCGTTATCTTATTCTTGAGTTACCTTGAACCCCCAGTTTTATACTGCCAAATATGTAAGTTAGTCATTCTTAATTCCTCTGACAGTCAACGAACTCATGGGGTTAGATTCCTTTACAATGGTGTTTTGTGTGACAGCCAGCTCTCTGCCAAACTGCTGTGAAAGCAGATGATTATGCTAGATTTGTTCCAACTCCTGACATTTCTCTCAGCAGGCTTTTTCCAGCTCTCTCCCTCAGGTAAATAGAGATGCTGGGTCCTATTGTAAGAAGTCTAACAATAATCGCTGTAAGGATTATTCAATATCTCAATACTACTAGAACAGTTCTACATTAGTTCTATTTTAGGAACTTGTTCTGAAAACATCATATCACAGATTTTCCAGCAGTTTCTGTACACATGTACATTTACATGCAGATATGTACTGATCACATGTGCCATTACTTATACTATAAGATAAGGAAAAGCCACCTTATTTATGGGGAGTAGAGGCCCTAAAGGGACTTTTTCTTTAGACATTAAGTTTCTTTTGTGGTTCCACATTACAATCATTCTTCAGCATACAGAAATACATGAGAATGACAGTGTCATTCGATTCTTTACACAATACCCATCCTATGCTTACAGAATGGTATTATCAGCACACAGTGGGCAGCATGCAGTGCTGGTGACAACTGTAGAGAAAAGCATCTTTTCTCCCCATCTTTCCTTCCAGACATGTAAAATTGGTGTAGACTTTGGTCATGACAGAGAGTGATACAGAAGTATATTGATTCCATAGCATATAGGGATGTTTCAGGCTTAAGCTTGGAAAGATCATGTCCAACACTCTAAGAAATCGTTTTGAAAGCAGAGAAGCTCCAACTAATAATAATAATAATAATAATAATAATAATAATAATAATAATAATAATAATAATAATAATAATAATAATAATAATAATAATAATAATAATAATAATAATAATAATATATAATATATTATTATTATTATTATTATTATTATTATTATTATTATTATTATTATTATTATTATTATTATTATTATTATTATTATTATATAATAATATAATTATATTATATATATAATAATAATAATATATTAATATATATAATATATTATATATATACTAATATATATATATAATAATATATATATAATATATATATATTTTTATTATTATTATTATTATTATTATTATTATTATTATTATTATTATTATTATTATTATTATTATTAAGTAGTAGTAAGACTTGTACAGTGAATAATAGCCAACCAGTTAAGGACATCTTCAGAGTAAAATGTCAATTGCCTTTGTCCTTTCCAATCCTCCAGCCCAAGAAAAACCCTAAATGGAAAAAGCACTTAAATCTACATCTGATTTCAAGTGAGTCCTGCCACTGCCCAAAATAAATAAATAAAATAAATAAATAAATAAATAAATAAATAAATAAATAGTTTTAAATATATACATATATATATATACTAAGAGTTGTAGTTGATCTAAATTTTTGAGAAATGAAGTAAGTGAAGCTACAGTTGAACAACTCGCTGAAGGTCACAAAAGGAAATCTGTATCAATAAGATGTCAAATCCATCTTGAAGAGATTTCAGGCTAGCTGTCCAAACACTTATTACAATGTGTTTTTTTGTTTGTTTGTTTTTTGTTTGTTTGTTTGTTTGTTTGTTTTGTTTTGTTTTGTTTTGTTTTGTTTGTTTTTTGTTTTTTTTTTTTTTTCTGTTGGTTTGAAGAGTCTGAAAGAACTGTTAGATCTATGTATTTAATAACATTGTACATAGTACTTGCTAGACTCAGAAGTAATTCTTCTTACTCCTGAACTTCCTTGATGTCTTCCTGTTTTGTCCATGCTTTCTGTCAGTGGTTACAGGCTCAGAAAAGACAGTGTTTTGTTCCCTTTATTGTGTTATCAGGAAAGATAAAACTGATCAGGCAGACTTCAAACCCTTCAACATCTTGCCTGTTAGGGCCTTCAAACCCTATGTCTTTTTATCTGTTTTGGGCTTGCCCTCATAACTTGAAGAGGCTTTCCAGGAACACTGGGTGAAGGTATATGTTTCCCAAGCCCCCTCAGATGTATTTACAGATGCCAATTTCTGACATGGCAGTGTTGTCAAGCCATGGATCTGCTACAAAAATTAGTTCAAGGAATATAAAGCCAACTTCATGGAGGAGACCTGCAGTGCTACTACCATACATACAAACTTTCCTTTGCTTACAAAGCTCTTGACCAAAGACACAGGAAGCATGAAAGGGAAATACTGCTACTACATGCTTCTTCGTAGCCTTTCCCAGGAACCAGAGCTATCTGACGCAAAATACTTGTTCCTGCACAACTCATGAGCAACTGACCAAATGCAAACACAAAACCTTTTCAGATTTAGCAATTACTGGCATATCATGCTTCATAAAATTTCTTGCAGTTCATGTTTACTTTGTTCATGTTTACTTATCTTTCAGTTCTGTAGACTTAGAGCTCTGCAATTCAAGCTGCAGGAGAGGTGTGAGACACAAGAGGACTTGAACCTCAGCAGAGCAGCTCTGGCATCGTGTGGAGACTCAAGCAAGTTTTCTTGGAGGACTTGGGTACTAGTTTTCCCAGTGGTCATGTGAAATCAGCTTTCTTTTGTCCTGGCTAGGGATGAAGGCCTTGATGAAGGTCAGTCCCAGTGTCCAAGAGAAGTCAGGCCTTAGGATGACTGCATGTCCTTGTTTGTGAGGTTGGAGCTGTCCCTGGGGGACCTCATGCATCAGCCACACTTTTTATCCCTCTGCTCAGACTGTTCCAGAGGGGCCTGCATGTGACAGAGAATGCTGTGGGTTTCCTGTGTGCATTGCCAGGGCTGAAGTGGGACGTCACTTTATTGCTCCTCCACATTCAAAGCCCAGCTGGCCACGTCCACTAAGAAGCAACTTGGGCTGTGTGCAGGTCTGCAGGCTACCATTAGACATGCCTCCTTAGCAAAGCAGGCCCTGCTGTTGTCCATTTCTGCCCAGACGTCAGCCCCTGCTACCACTGAAGACCTGCCAGGGTCTTCTGATGATGCAGATTCAGCTTCCACAACTCTCTGTCAAGCAAGGATTTGGGGAGTTTATTTCTTTTTCAGCCATTTATATAGTCCTCACAGGCATGTCTTGGTTAGCCCAGCTCAATCTGGGGGAACCTTCCTGTAGGAAAGGTATGGGTGCTGCATCACTTGCAGCACGGCTTGTGGTAGAGGAATTGTTTACAAGGGTGGCTAGTTTTATTCCACCGAAGAAGCTGCCCACAGCCTCTCAAATGGCATGTTTTTGCTTCAGTGCGTGACTAACTGCCAGGGCCTGCAGGGCAGCATGGTGACAGATTGCAGGACGCATTTTACTGCCTGCAGTAAAAACAGGTGCAACCCTGTTTTTCCATCCTATATCACCTGCAGTCAGATGGCCAAAGGGAGAGGATGAACCAGATAATGGATCAGGATCTGAATTGTTGTACTGGTTACTGTCAGGATGACTGGGTCTCCCTGTCCCTCCTGGCAAAATTTGCCTTTAATAACAGCGTTCACTATTCTACACAACAGATCGTGTTCAACACACAGTATGATTTTCATCTTTGTGACCACCCAGCTAATCCAGCTTTTGCACAGAGGCTTTCTCTTGAGGATCCTAGTAAGCTTGGTGCACTGGGGATGAGGGAGTGGATGATGTCAGGGTTATGCAGTTCTCTGCTCAAAGAAGACAACATTTATATTATGTTTATGGCTGCCCTTTCTGTGTTATCCAGAGGGCTAACAAAACTGGTGAGCAGGCATACCTCAGCTTCTTTGAGCCTCCTAGAGCCTTTAATGCTCATAGGTTTGTCTCTTGTGCTGGGCCATGTGATGGTTTTACCAGTTGGGCAGCTGAACTCCATCACAACCACTCTTTCACTCCCCTCCTCAACAGGAAAAGGGGAGAAAATACCATGAAAAGGGCTCAAGAGTGATACACGGACAGGAAGATCAGTCAACAATTATTGTCACCGGTAAAACAGACTCAGCATAAGAGAGATTAATAAAATTTATTGTCAATCACTAGGAGGCTAGAACACTGAGAAACTAAAAGCAAACTGAAAACACTTTCCCCCCCATCCACCTTCTTCCATCTCCTCCCCCTCAAGCAGCACAGGGGAACAGGGAATGGGGACTGCGGTCAGCCCCTGACCCTTCGTCTCCGCCACTCCCTCACAGTCACTCTCTGCCCCTGCTCCACATGGGGTCCCTCCCATGGGATGCCATCCTTCCCAAACTGAGCCTGTGGCTGCTGCCCACAGGCAGCAGCTCTTCAAGCACTGCTCCCACATGGCTCTGTCCCATGGGGTCCATCCATCCATTTCCCAGGAGCAAACTGCTCCAGCACGGGTCCCCCATGGGTGGGGGCAGCTCCCCCCAGACCCCCTGCTCCTGCGTGGGCTCCTCTCCATGGGCTGCAGCTCCAGCCCGGGGCCTGCTCCTGCGGGGGCTCTCCATGGGCCGCAGCCTCCTCCAGGCCATATTCACCTGCTCCAGCGGGGGCTCCTCCACCCATGGGGGGGCTGCAGTGTGGAGATCTGCTCCATGGGGGACCCATGGGCTGCAGGGGACAGCCTCCTCCGCAGGCCGCAGGGTAATTGGAGTGCTCCATTCCTGGAGCACCTCCTACCCACTACTCCATCTAGTATTGTAGTTTTCCATATTACCCAGCATTACAGCAAGATTGCTGAGATAATTTTCATTACCAGAACTATGGGACTCTGTTCTCCATCTGAATGTTTGTGTAAGAATGGATTCTTCTCAGGAGGGAAGGATTGGAGAATTAATTTTGGCATTTTCTGATGCAAGAAAAATCAATCTTGTTATCAAAATGTTAAAAGTCAAGAGCTTAACACCAGACAATAACTTTTGCCTACCACATTTTACTAAGCCGTGAATTTACGGAATAGCTAAATCAGGCAGTACCACAATGTATCACTTTAGCTGAACTCAAACAGTAAAGAAGATAATTGTATGCGTATTGGGGATATCAATCCACTCAGTGATAATAAGAGTAGGGGAATAAATGTAAGCATCTGGATATAAACCCATATGAAGCTCAGATGGTTTCCAGTACAGATTCAGGGATGGAGAAGTAAACTTACACATACTGTCTTGGTGTCATAGAATTATTGTTAATTTAATCTATGATGAAAAAGTAACAGGCAAAATATTGGGCAGACAAGAGCTCAAGGCGCATAACCTGTCGCAAAGAGACAGTAGCACTATTTGTCACTTCTAAACTAAGCTCCCTGAATGTACTGTGTTCTTTGCTAATGACAGACTAACAGATCAATGCAGATGCATTTTAATTCTTCAGTGGCAGGAGTTAATTGTAAAACAGTACAAGTTTTGTTGCCCAAAAAATATTGACTTGTGGCTCACATTGAATGATTAGCTGCTGCTGCTTAGGGAGGAGAATCTTTACCAGACAGCTCACATAATATACTGATAGAGACCTTCATCACGCTGTGTTTTTTTTTTTTTTTCATGTTTTATCTTAAGTGATGGAATAACGTATATATTTTTAAAAAGTATTACTTTTTCAGAAAATTTCATTATAAAATTTTGAAAGCTCAGGTTTTCCATTCATAAAAGATATTGCTTTTATGATCAACTGTTACCTGTCATTAAGTCCACAAGGAAGATTGGGTAAAGTTACTTTGGTTCTGTGATGTATGAGAGCTTTCATCTCATTGACTCATTACTCATCCATCCAGATATATCAGAAAGTCCTGTCACTTACTTGCCCAATTTGATCCAGTTGTTTTTGCAGTACCAATTTTCCAATTGTGAGTCTAAATGAGTTCAATATTAGGAGTATAAATAGGTGAGTAATGTCAGGTGTGATCTGAATATTTTAAGACCCATCCTTATGTAAAGAACAACTTTTCTAATAGTTTCAGGTATATCTCCTTGTTAGTCACCCATCAGATTCACAATTTAAATCACCCAGGAGGCTAATTAACTTATGGATAGAAAGGTAAATGTTCCTCATAAGATTTTGAACACACTAAAGAGAGAGGTCTTAGCTAGAGGGTCTACAGAGGGTAAATGAGGAATGGACATGAAACATTTGAATGCATATAATTTTTAAAGTCTTCACTCCTCAGAAATAAAGTAGCTAAAGTAAAGTTCATAAAAGCATAAAAATGTTGCATTCATAGAGAACTTATCTACATTTGAAAAATGAATGCTTTCTGGAAAATGCATTAATTTTTATATATTGGAATTAGTGAATAGCTTCCTTACCTGATAATGTCATTTGATAAAGGTTACAGAATATTTTTCACTGGCTATTTATCAAATATACCTTTCCAATTTTATCTGCCATCTGCTTCCTCTGTTTCAGAGAAATGTTTTATGTCATGTGTTTTGTTTTGTTTTCTTTTCTTTTCTTTCTGACAGAAGATTCACCCTCAATGACCTCAGTAAAATACCAAAGGTTTAATCTAGATCCCTCCACAGCTACTACCAATTACACACAGAAGAATCAGTTATATCTGACCCATCGACTGACATCTTATATTCAAAACCAATGATCGTGGTAAATGGAGTCAAGTCCAGTTGGAGGCCAGTCACTAGTGGCGTTCCCCAGGGCTCGGTGCTGGGGCCAGTCCTCTTTAATGTCTTCATCGATGATCTGGATGAGGGGATTGAGTGCACCCTCGTAAGTTTGCAGATGACACCATGTTAGGTGCATGTGTAGATCTGCTTGAGGGTAGGAAGGCTCTGCAGGAGGATCTGGATAGGCTGCACCGATGGGCTGAGGTCAACTGCATGAAGTTCAACAAGGCCAAGTGCCAGGTCCTGCACCTGGGGCACAATAACCCCAAGCAGAGCTACAGGCTGGGAGATGAGTGGTTGGAGAGCTGCCAGGCAGAGAAGGACCTGGGAGTGATGGTTGATAGTCGGCTGAATATGAGTCAGCAGTGTGCTCAGGTGGCCAAGAAGGCCAACGGCATCCTGGCTTGTATCAGAAGCAGTGTGACCAGCAGGTGATTGTCCCCCTCTACTTGGCTCTGGTGAGGCCGCACCTCAAGAACTGTGTTCAGTTTTGGGCCCCTCGCTACAAGAAGGACATAGAGGTGCTTGAGCGGGTCCGGGTCCAGATGAGGGCAACAAAGCTGGTGAGGGGTCTGGAGAACAAGTCCTACGAGGAGCAGCTGAGGGAGCTGGGCTTGTTCAGCCTGGAGAAAAGGAGGTTCAGGGGCGACCTTATCGCTCTCTACAGATACCTTAAAGGAGGCTGTAGCGAGGTGGGGGTTTGTCTGTTCTCCCACGTGCTTGGTGACAGAACGAGGGGGAATGGGCTAAAGTTGTGCCAGGGGAGTTTTAGGTTGGATCTTAGGAAGAACTTCTTTACCGAAAGGGTTGTTAGGCATTGGAACGGGCTGCCCAGGGAAGTGGTGGAGTCACCATCACTGGAAGTCTTCAAAAGACGTTTAGATGTAGAGCTTAGGGATATGGTTTAGTGGGGACTGTTAGCATTAGGTCAGAGGTTGGACTCGATGATCTTGAGGTCTCTCCCAACCTAGAAATTCTGTGATTCTGTGATTCTGTGATCAGCTTCCAAGTTGGTTATACCACTTGCAAGCTGGATACATATTCAGTCAACAGCAGCTGGCAAAGTCCATATTATAAGAATAAAAGAGAGGTAAGGGCAAAGTTTTAGGAGGCAGGGGGTTGGTGGTAGGGCATGGAGAGAGGAAGAGCTTTGTTTAGCTGGGCTATAGCCTTCTTTTCTTTAGTGGCTAATCCTGTAGCTTTTTTTCTAACTTATTGTAAGTGAATCTGTATGTGGCATGTACTACAAATGTATCATCAGTAAGAGGCAGAGCGTTACGTAAAGAATACTTGATTTTGGAAAGCCATTATCATTATCTGTATATTCAAGTGGATTCCTATAAGTATTCACTAATCTGAAAGTAGTGGGGTTCAAACCAGGATTCAAATATGAAGTCTGGGATTTTACTTTAAAAGCTAAAAAATTTCATTTAATATTTTTAGACGAATATATTGTATCTACAGACTAGAAGGAATATGCAATCATTAGGTGTTAAAGAGGTCCTCCCAGAACAAAATAAATATTTTGAACTATTAATCATGATTGCCTGAATGTTCATTTAGAATGTGCACAAGCACATATACATATGTTCATGCCAACAAAGAGCAGTTAGCTTCCTGAAGGCAAGCAGACAGGTGAATATGTCATTGAGCAAATTAAAAAACCCAGCTCAGTAATCACTGATTTATGCAAATTCATACTAGAGTACTTGAGGTCTGTTTACTGTTTTGGAAACATCGTCTCACACAGAGGTGGAGCTAGACTCTAACTACAGGAGTAGACTGCAGGAGGGTAATAAACTACGTTGGCATCACACTTTGCTTTAAGCCCTGTTGCTGTTTTGTTATTACATCTATCCTCTATCACCACCAGCAGAATTTTTCTAACCGTTTTTAGCATCAGATGGAAGTGAAATGTTCCAAGGTTACCTGCTAAATTTCTCCCTTTGCTTAGGTCCTTCTTCTCAGGGCAGTAATTTTTTATCTGTTGGGGAGCCCCGCAGTATCTCAGCCTTTAAACCCAGTCTGTATTTTTAATCTAACTTCTTACTCTTTTCTATATCAGCAAAGTGCCTTCTCCTTTGCAGGTTCCAGGTATGATTCAGAAAGCATACAAATAAACAAACAAATAAATAAATAAATAAAATCATATACCTCTTGAAACAAAATTTCAGAAATGGAAAACTGAGAATATGTTATGCTATGCCCATGCAAATACTAACAGTATGTCTAGGAGCTATGGAGAAAATTGAACGATACTCTGTTTCTTTTAAGGAACAATCCAGAGGTTCTGCAGGAATAGGATCAGTTGATATTAATGTTATAAACATCTTTAATATACAAAATAATTTGTATTATCCATCTTTTTTCATTAGGTCTGAAGTTCATCCCCAAATATGACAGTATGATAATGAAAGATATTGAAGCTTGTTTGAAATTCACCGCTACAATACAATGAAAATAACAGAAAGTCCATGCTCAGCATTTGTCTACACTAGAATCATAAAGGTGGGCATCATTGCCAGATCAAAACATACAGTCAGAAATCTGCCTTCATAAGATATCTCTGGTAGAGGTTTGCTTATTTGATTCTCATAAGACCAGCAATAAAAATATTCATCTGCAAAGGATCATTAATTTTTTATGTGCAAAATGGTCAGCTGGTTTTTCAATTTGCTGTTTGCAGCTGAACAAGAGGTACACCGGTACTATAATTGCATTTTAGGCCATATCATACTATATAAGGTTTCCAGGATTCCAGGATTCTAATTCCTTCAGGACACAAGACAATCTTCCAGAACAAGATTCCAATTCATTTAGTCCATGCAAGACAACCTTGCTTTGAAAAATGATCCAACATGTATATTAAATCATACTTCATTTGTTGAGGAAATTGAAAGATATGCAGTGAATAAGACAGAAATTCTCAAGGGTTGAAAAATGGTCAGTTTAAGCAAATCACATCTATGAAATTCTGCTCGGGTTGTCTGTAGTTTCAGGTTACTTTTTCTGAATGGCTGATCTGGGATGCTGTAATCTGAATTTCTGAAGTGCTGAGATTAAGAAAACAGAATGAACAATGATACAAAGGGAAGGACATGGTGATGCTTAAACTGACACATCCTTATTTAGCAGATGCTGATGATCTTAATTTCTCTGCCTCCATTTCTAATCTTGTAATTGGGAAGGGTGACAACTTTATATATATATATATATGTCTAATAGAAAATGAATGTCTCTGAATCACATTGTTATGTTGAAAAGCCCATTGAAAAGTTAGCAGTACACATTGTTTAAACTCAGAGTTTAAAGAGAAACAGAAAGCATATCAAAGAAAATATGGCATCACACGTTTCAGCAGTGACACTAAATCAGTATTAATCCGTTTGTTAACATTGTTATTTTGTCTTTTCTATGCTTCAAATAAAGTTACCATCTAAAAGAAAACAGTATGTAGTTAAAAGACAGCAGCACAAAAATGACAATACCATAAGACTAAACCAGCAGCTTTAACCCTGGTATTTCCTATTGACTGACTGCTTTTAAACAATTAAGTGTTTAATGCAAGAAAGTAATGAGTCAATTATAGCATAGAGCATCCTGGCCAGATTAGTATAGGTTTTAAACAGGGCTGGAGCCTTCTGAATCAGATTTCCATCTCTGAATTATAAATGCGGAAAGTGTGAACAGAAAGTGGCCATCCTTCAGTGTTTGAAGCAGCTGAAGATACTACAGATATCAGCTGCTAGCTGAGGAGTGGTCTGGTTCAAGAGCTGAAAAAGGTGCACAGCAGTACATTCTTTTTTCCTGGTTTGTGTTCATAAGAATGAGATTTTAGGAGGTTAGGAAGTATAGTCCCAAGACACAATAGCAGAAATAACGAGGGGAAGATTTGTATAGACCCATGTTTCACAATCTGTGAAAATAATGTCTATAGTTTTTTAATAGACTTACACCTGATAGCTTCTATCAAGCTTTTATATAATATGATTTCTCCCTTCCATCACCTGCTTCCTTAAAGATCTAAGTTCTGAGTTAACTATAAAAACAGTTTGAAATGTTTTCCTCTTATTGAGGGAACACAAAATAGGTACACCCTCCACACACACATGCTAAATCTGACAAAGTCTAAACTGAAATCTTCCTCTGAGTTGGGTGCAAATTTCTCCAAGAAAATCCATGTGTACACATACAGGAGAGCACATATTCCTGAAATAGGCAGAAAAAGAGATGGAGCAAAATATTTCTAAGAACATTCATGCAAACAATTATTTAGTTCCTACTACATTCAGATTTGTTTAAATTTTTGTATTTAAACATGTTTAAACGTGTCATTCTGCCCACTCACTTTCACAAACTTTTTTTTTTTTTTGTGTGTGTGTGTGTCTCTTTTTAGAAATTCTACTTTATATGTTGAATTTGGCTTTAATCATTTTTCTTTGGGATGAAAAATGATATAATGATATTGCAACAGGCTAGTACCTATACTGTGACTTGGAGAAGCTCTAAAACTAGTATGAGACGAATCATAGAATGAATCATGGAATCATAAAATGGCTTGGATCACCTAGTTCCAATCCCCCTGCAATAAGCAAAGATGCCACTTCAGGGCCTCAGGGCCTCAGCTAACTTGGTCTTGAACACCTCCAGGGATGGGGCATCCACAGCCTCTCTGAGCAACCTGTGCCAGTGCCTCACCACTCTCTGAGTAAATAATTTCCTCCTAACCTCTAATCTAAATCTCCCCTCTTTTAATTTAGAATCATTCCTCATCATTGCTCCCCATCTTTTTTTATAAGTCCTCTTCAACTACTGAAAGGTTGCAGTGAGGTCACCCCAGAGCCTTCTCTTCTGTAGGCTGAACAGCCCCAGCTCTCTCAGCCTTTCTTTGTAGGAGAGGTGTTCCAGCCCTCTGATCATCTTTGTGGCCCTCCTCTGGACCTGCTCTGACAGATCCACATCCTTCTGCTGGGGGACCCAGACCTGGATGAAGCTCTCCAAGTGGGGCCTCACAAGGGCAGAGCAGAAGGGAACAATCACTTCTCTTGACCTGCTGGCCACTCCTCTGTTGATGCAGCCCAGGATGCAGTTGTTCTTCTGGGCTGCAAGTGCTCACTGCTGGCTCATTTCAAGCTTCTGATTCACCAAGTCCTTCTCTGCAGGGCTGTTCTCAGTGAGTTCTTCTCTCACTCTGTCCTCTTGTCTTCGATTGCCCCAGACAAGGTGCAACACCTTACATTTGGACATGTTGGACCTCATTAGGTTCACATTGGTCCACTTCTCAAGTTTGTCCAGGTCCCTTTGGATGGCATCTTTTCCTTCTATTGTATCAACCGCATCACCCAGCTTGGTGACATCTGCAAACTTACTGAGGGTGCACTCGATCCCACTGTCTATATCACTTATAAAGATGTTAAACTGTACTGGTCCCAGGACAGACCTCTGAGGGACACCACTTGTCACCTGCCTCCATCTGGACACATCTGGACTCTCTGGGTGCAACCTTCAAGCCAACTCCTTATCCACTGAATGGTCCACCCATCAAATCCATAGCTCTCTAATTTGGAAATCAGGATGTCATGTGGAACTGAGTCAAATACCTTGCAGAAATCCAGGTAGATGACATCAATCAGTCTTCCTTTGTCAACTGATGCAGGCACTTCATCATATAAAGTCACCAGACTGGTCAGGCATGATTGACTCTTGGTGAAGCTGTGCTGGCTGTCTCAGATCACCTCTTTGTCTTGCATGTTCACATTATATCGAAGGAGCTCTTTTATTGCTAATTAGCTTAATTCTGCACAACCCCAGTATAAGTACTCCATAGAAATTGGTAACAATTCTCATTACTTCTTCTTACCCCTACAAAGTGACAGTTGCCATCATCTCATATATTTTTCACCCACACATAGATAAATTATCCTAATACTTCAATAGATCTGAAATTAGCTCAGAGATGGGGGGTGAGGGTCGGAGAACAGAGACAGAGAGACAGAGAGAGAGACAGAGATGGAAAGCGTAGTAATAATGGAAAGTTTTAAATATATGGAAGGACTAGCCAAACAGTTCTTCCATATGTTTAACCAGATAGCAAACCACCCTAGAGGAAGCACTTCATTTAGTAGAAGACATGACTTTATAGAATACCTGACACTGGTCCTCATGTGAGATAACAGAAAATAATTAGTGATTAATCTCAAGGGGGAAGAAATTTGCTTCAGGAAAACATTTGTCATGGTACTCTCACTTCAATCCTTTTTCTGCAAAGCACAGCATTCTAAATAGTTTATACTGGGAAGAAAATGCAGGTTTGATTAGCGGTGCCTGAGAAAACCTATGTACAAATATTGCCAGCCATGGCAACTACAGCAGGAGTTAGCTACACAGTAAATTGTTCTTTTTAAGAATTTTAGAATCATACACCATCATCTCATCTTTTCATTATGAAAAAAAAGACCCCAATAGACACTGATGGGTTATAGTCAGAAGCTATTCCACCTGGAAGATCTTGTTATATATACAGAGTAACAAGGAGATGGATTTACTCTTGTATGGGAAGAGTACACAGACTTATGAGAGTTGTGATTCATCCCTGTTTAGCTGTGGGCTGGCTGTAACTTATCTCACCATGCTGATGAAACCATTTATGATGGGGGCAAGAAGTAAAAAACGGTCAGGGTTATTGTTATTCTTTCTCCAGAACAGCAACTGATGCAGCTGATTGAAACTGTTATGGTTACTTAGAGTCTGTGTGATAAAAGTCACTTGAGATTATTGAAATATCATAGGAATTAGTTTCTCTGTTTCATTATTCCTTTAATTAGTAGTATGTCTCATTGACTACATTATTGTATAGTGTTTCATGCTAAAAGATTTAACTGAAAGAGTTGCAATTTTTTAAGTATTGAGGAATTTGGGAGAGTAAGTTGTTTCCACCTTCTGTTCATTTTTAACTGTTTCCTGAAAATTCTTTAATGAATAAAAGATCAATTTTAAAAGATCACTGCATTAACCTTTTATATCCAAAATAAAGTTCAGATTTCATAAATAAAAATGTTTATTTTAGTCTACTACAAGACTATCTTTTTCACAGAAGTCAGGGCATAGGAACACTTTATGGAGTGTAAAAACAGCTGAACTAATTATCTATCTTTTCGCTGATTACTATGTCTTAAATTCAGTATAGGATGTTGTTTTGTTGGGATATGTTGTTGTTTTTTTCATCACTCAGCATCATACAATGTCTTTCAATCTCCCTGAAACATCTACAACACAGATACCTGTGCAAGTTAGGCAGAGAGTTTTCATTAACCCTAAATTAATTCATGTTGTGTCTGTTTCAGAGCAACCTCTTTCCCTGTAGAAGGACCTGATTTTGTAAAGCATATTTCCAGCATGGTCCATATACCAGACTGGAAAAGATTTTTATTTAAAAATAAATAAATAAAACAGTCTTTTCAGCCACATTTAAAATGCATTTATGAAATTGCATAGGCATCCTTAGGTCAGTTTTTCTTAAGCTGCTTCTAGCATAATCACTTTTCTTAGCACGCTGTCCTCACGCTCTGCATGGCATAAAGCCTTCATTAAATTTGCTAGAGTTGCTTCTGTAGTTCTGCTTCAACAGTCATAGCACAAACAGAAAGTCTTGTGCAACTCAAGAGGATTCAGTTCCTACATGCTATCTACTGCTGTAGTGCTAACTTGCTGTTGTAAGTTGGTTTTTGCAATGAGCAAACACAGAAATGTTACTGGTGTTCAGGGTGTCGCGTTAAAGGGGTGTAGCTGATTAACCGTTACGGGCCCGGTTGGATTCAGAGTACTGAACCAGTCAGACATTCACCAAAAACACATTAACCGCCTGGGGGTCCAGTCAGACATTCACCAAAAACGCATTAACGGTCTGGGGGTCCGTTCGGACATTCACCAAAAACGTAATAACCGCCTGGGGGTCCGCTCAGACATTCACCAAAAACGTATTAACCACCTGGGGGTCCGTTCAGACATTCACCAAAAATGCATTAACCGTCTGGGGGTCTGGTTAGATTCAGAACACTGAACTATCACGGATAACCACCCTCACCCTAGTTGCATTAATGAGAGCTATCACAATGCGATCAAGTATGGTTTATTACAGCAACAGATAATCAGGTTCTTTTGGATTGCCGGTGATAGTGACTATCTGCAAAACAAGCTAGTATGCATGAAATACACAGGTGTTATAGGTGTTACAGATGTTATAGATGTTACAGATGTTATAGACGTTACAGATGTTATAGATGTTATAAGTGTTACAGATGTTATAGGTGTTATAGGTGTTACAGGTGTTACAGGTGCGCAGCCTAGAAATAAACACGTTAAAAGGATCAAAGACTCTATAGAGATTTATAAGGAAATATTCAGATCTCACCCAAAGGCGTCCCAATGGGGGGGGAAGAGAGGCTCAGCCCGTCGACTGATCCCAGGAGTCAGGAGGTCCTAAGGATGTTGTATGTCCTCGGGATGGTATCTCCCCTGACGATGGTATCTTCCCTAACATCCCCTCTCTTTTGGGCCAATTTATATTATTTTCTATCTTTTAGGTGGAGCTTGAGTGGCTCTAGTCAAGCATATCTTAGTTATGATTGGTGTAAAGTTTTCCCGTCTCCGTTTAAAGTAATAGGCTCCGAGAAATTCAGAGCGCATGCTCAGTGAGGGGTGGTCGCACCTTGGAGGCGGGTAGCTTTTGGGATGGAGGTGTGTTTTGGTATTATAATGATATTATAATGAGCAAAAAGTGCACTAGGGTACAGCATTTGTCAAAACATGACAGGTCTTTGGCTTAGGGAGGCAAAAAAGTGCAGCTTTGTGCACAAGAACAATCGAGGCCCCACCTGATTACAGAGCCTAGCCGTGGTGTCTCCACTCCACGCTCCGTGGTGTTCCTTAGAGCTAGCACGCCAAGTTTCCCCAGCGCGATAGCATCTAAGGTTGGGAGCCTAGGGAATGCTCAGGTAATGCAGTTATGCCCTACCCTGAAAGCCTCTTCAATGCTGTACCTTTTCCTTAAAAGTGTGAATGTTAGTTTTATTTTCCTAGTTACTTCAGGCATTTACACCACACAGGGCAAAGCTCACACTTCCAAGCTCTGATGTGGGGCTCTCTAATCTCACAACTCTGAACCACAAGCCCAAGCAACAGGCAGATAAAATTATTTTTCTTCACCATGTGCTCCTGAAGCCCAAACTCTTCTTTGTGAAGACAGCCATTTGTCATGTGCTTGTTAGTGTTAGGTCAGAGGTTGGACTCGAATATCTTGAGGTCTCTTCCAACCTAGAAATTCTGTGATTCTGTGATTCTGTGCTGATCCTTAACAAAATATACTCAGTTAATTTTCTTGACTTTCAAAGACATTATTAACACCTTCATCTCTTGTTTGGAAGATAAACTTGACTGAAACACAGTGGAACACAGAAGGGTAAATAGAAAGATTAGTTATAGAACTGCATGATCCTGTATTTGGGAATATTTTTATGCTTTAGCTAATACAAATTGCTGCTGACAGGGACACTAAAATGAAAAGTAAATCAGTCTCATTAGTCATCTAATTAAGAAAGAATATAATGAAGCTGCAGGTATTACGGAGTTTTTACCTAAGTTATATTTTGTGTAACTGTTACTACCAGAAGTGATTATGTTAGTCACTTGCTCCCCACAGCAATGAACATATTGCTGCTAGGTTTGTGCAAAAACTAATTTTAGATATATGTTATCTGCACATTAACATTCCTCTGTGTTTTGTTTTGTTGTTGTTTTTATTTATTTTTTTTACAATTGTACTATTTGCAAAATATAAACTTGTATGAAATGGATTGACACAGTGACAGTTTTATTGACTGCATTTGCTAATTTCTTTTACTTTCCACCAAACATTTTCCAGCTCCATCATTACTGTTGATTTACATGATAGTACTACCCTCAATTCCACAATCTGAAGCAGTGTTCCTACTGTTTTGCAAAAGCATTGCAAATTTAGCATTGCAAAGACAGGTCATGGAGGGTATTACAATCTGTTTGGTTTTTTGTTTGTTTGTTTGTTTGTTTAAAATTGTTTTGGATTTATGTAAAAAATAAATAAAAATGTGAGCGAGCACCAGCATAAAACCTCTTTTCTCCTTGAACACTTTGGTACAGGAAGCTGTGACAGTACAGCAGGCTTTGTTTTACTTAAATAACAATAAATTATTTAGAGTTTCCAAAGTATAGCCCTTACCTTATCTACAAAAGAGTGTTTTTTAAGGGTTCTTAAATCTTTCTCCACAGCTTCCATGTATTCCTGTCCATAGCTTCTGCCCTGTTCTAGATAACCACAGACAGAGACTAGGGAGTGTTTTGCACAATTTTGAAACTGAAATTCCAGGCTGAGAGAAAGGCAATCAGAAGTTCACTTTTGTACAGGTAGGAAACTGACTTTGCCCATAACAACATTAAGTAGTATAATATTCAGGTTAGAGTATTCTTTTCAGAAATTCCCAAGTTGCTTCATTTCCACTCTGTGTACATCTGGGTTGGATTATTGTGTCATAACTCTCCACCTCTGCACCATAATTTACACAGTCACAAGGAAAACACTACTGTGTATTTGCAACTATTTGCCATTTATCTCTACAGAGCAGTTATCAACAGTCATTACTAAACAATAAGTGCGCTAGAACTGTCTGGCACAACCAAGAAAACATGGTGTTTTTTCTTCAGCATGGTAAAGAAGCTTGCTCTTCTCCTTAGTACCGCTAAACAGGAACTGGGAATCCTGGACAAGCCACAGCAAGTGCATAAAAAAAGCATCAAACTGGTGCCTTTTGAAAGAACTGGTTTGTATACAAGAACCAGTAAATTTTAGCTTCTATTTTAAAAGGCATCTTTCAATCACAACACCTTTAACTTGCATCTGGAGATCAAGTTCTTGAAAAAGACATATTTGCTAGTAACCATATATTTCATTCAGAGGTTTGGCTGTGATTTCAGTGAAATTAACTCACTGTAGACATGTCTTCAGTGAGGAGTTTCTTCATGACTAGCATGCAAACACAGATGCCAGAAGGGAGAGGAACTGTTGCATTGTTGTCTGCTTTGAAGCTCTATCACCACTTCAATTCAGTCTTAAAAGCAAAACACCTTTTCTCAAATACAAAGGGGAGCAGGAATTTCAGAGGATAACATCAAAAGGAATGAAAGATCAATATTAGTAGAATTTGTCCCTCCCAAGCCATATGTCTAAAAGTAGCTTTTCAGAGATAAGAAAATAAACCATCTCTTTCCAGGATATACAAAATATCAAGACCAGGACACAGATCATCAAACAAAAGATCAGAAAACAAAACATCAAGAAACAAAGCATTATCTTGTGCTGTAGAGACTTCCTAATGAATGTTACAGACATCTGGATTTGGTGAATACTGGAGACAGGCAGTGGCAAGAGGAAACCAGAAGGGTTTTTGATGCCTAGACATCATCTAATAGTCAACCACTACTACAAATTGACCCATTAGGAAGCCGCATAATTTTTGTATGTGTTATTACACAAGGAAAAGATCTCTTCAAAAATATGTTTGTTTCCTTTCACAGATTTTGTGAAGTACATAGAACCTGTTCTCCTGTGCCATAGTTCTGTTCTCTTGTCTGTTTGGAATGATTTCACGTTCATTGAGCTCATCTTTCCCTAGATTTAAGATAGTTAAATGTCTTGAAAATATTTTGAGTATTTGGCAATGAACAAATGTACCAAAATACTGCCTTCTTCTACCTCTATCTTTACAATTCCTGTCTGAAACTGTTGATATGTCAGATTGTGTGAAGTCAACAACACAAGGTGACATAGATGCATTTCAAAGAAATCTATGAGAAGCTAAAGATGTCATTTTTAATGTTAATGAGGTTTGAGCATGAAAATCCCAAAGCCCTGTACGGATGTTTACCCCTGTGCCTGGAATGATTAATTCAGATGAAGATGTCCCTAAAGTACAATTTGCAATGCAGACATGAACATATGCAGACAGATGCTGCCCTTTGCAAAAGAAAGAGTGCTTAAGATAAAAGTTTCAATATGTGTTTCCCACTCTATTAAATGTTACTCTTTGACTTTCATAAATCAAATCATTATTTGCAGATCAGACTTGGAGGAATAGCTGAAATGAAGTGAAAAAATCACGTTCAAATTACTCAGTGTTCAAACAGACTTTTTTCTGTCTTTATCTTCAAATATACCATCACCTATATTTTGATGATGATGGTATATTTGGTATACTGATGATTGTATATTTATATTTACAAATAAATTTCCCTGTTTTCTGTTCCTTACGTGAATTACCTACTTAAAATAACACTGTTACTCCTTAACATTGTTAATACAATGAAGGCAGAATTGCTTCTTAAATTTTCATTACATCTGGAGGTAGAGATTTACTGGGTAACAACATGCATGACTTTTCTAGTCTTGTAGAGGAATGTAGAGGAATTACCAACTATTTTCCACTTTATTGTCAAGGGGCACTACTTATACCATTGTAATAATTCTAAAACCTTGTGATTCTGCAGTATACATGCTACAAATGTAAATCAACATAAGCTGTTAGCATGATATGTAAACATATCTTATTTGTTTTTATATCAGTCATTTGTTTTTTAAATTAAGAATTCACCTAACAGTCACTAAGTACTGGGAACACTTCATCTTATTCCCCTCCGTAAAAGCTCAGTAGTCTAATCAACAGTGCAATTCAGGGGAGAGAGATCTCTAAAGGCTTTGGCTAGAAGTGCAAGGGGAACTCCTAAGTAAAGTAAATGCATTGAGGAGATAGAAAATTATTCATAGAAATTTATTTCAAAGTATTATATGCAAAAGTGAAGGAAATCCAGCAAAAGGGAATTTCCCTAGTAGAGTATCACAACTTAGATTTTGAAGACACTATGCAGCCTGCATATGGCTGTTGTATGGTTTATCTATGTATAGCTCAGTTTTGTTTTGTTTTATTTTTCATTTGAACTTTAAAGCCTTTTGGGAGGCTTTTTGCTGTTTATAACATTTTTCTTCTATGACACAGCTATTGTTTTCAATATTTTCTAGTCTTTGGATGTCTTCAGCCTAGGCAAGAGCTCATAACAACCAGTGCAACTAAGAAAAGGTGACTGGTGATAAGTAGTAGTCAACTCTCTTCTGAGAGGTACTGAGACACTCATTTGCTGACCTGAACCACTCTTGAGAGAAGTCTGCTGCTTACCAGAAGCTTGTATCAGGCATGTCACCAAGAGACTGCCAAGCATCACACAGTCTAAGGACTTACCTGCTGCTGCTGTTTCATGTGAGCATCAGTGATACAGCCAGGAACACTTTGAGGAGCATCAGGAGGGATTACAGAGAGTAGCAAGGATTACTAGGAGTGACAGTGAAGGACTCAGGAGCACAGGTAGTTTTTTCATCAGTCCTGGCAGTGAAAGGACAGTGAAATGGCCAGTTGAATCTGGCAAATCAACAGATGGCTGCAGGACTGGTGCCACAGACGGGAGTTCAGCTGCTTTGACAATGGGAGTCACTTTGAGAAACATGATGTGCTGGGGGCTGATTGGGTCCAGTGTAAGAGAAGGGGAAGATCATCTTTGGTCATGTTGTGGTTTAACCCAGCTAGCAGCTAAACACTACGCAGTTGTTCACTCACCTTCCCACCTCCCTCTCTGGGATGGGGGAGAGAAACGGGAAAGTGAAGCCTGTGAGTTGAGATAAAGACAGTTTATTAAGACAGGAAAATAACAATAACAATAATAATAATAACAGTAATGGTGATAATAGTACTACTAATAATAATGCATACAAAACAAGTGATGCACAATGCAATTGCTCACCACTCGCTGACTGATGCCCAGCCTAACCCTGAGCAGTCCGGCCCTTCTCCCCCAGGCTAGCCACCCCTATGTATTGTTTAGCATGATGTCAGATGGTATGGAGTACCCCTTTGGCTAGGTTGGGTCAGCTGTTGTGGGTCTGTCCCCTCCCAGCTCTTGCTTCACCCCCACCCTGCCCTCTGCCAGGACAGAGTGAGAAGCTGAAATGTCCTTGGCTTGGTGTAATTACTGCTCTGCAACAATTTAAACACCAGCATGTTATCAGCACTCTTCTCATCCTAAGCCAAAACACAGCATTCTACCAGCTACTAGGAAGCAAATTAACTCTGTCCTAACTGAAACCAGGACAGGTAATAGGCTTGCCATAGGCTTGCCTGTGAAGAGGACTTTGAACTGGAGTTGGCAGGGGAGGGAAACCTCAATCCATACCACTCCCCACAGATTGATGCCAGTGTCAGTGATAGATGTCCAGAGCCTGGAGAATGGTCTTGGGTCAGCAGGAGAACAGCACAATGGAAGGCCAGCCATTCCAGCCAGTGAGTCAGCTTCATCATGGGCCCTACATGAATGTCTCTATGCACATAGCATGGGGAACAAACAACAGGTGTTAAAGGTATATGCACAGCTGCAGGACTATGACCTCATTGGCATTACAGAGACCTGACTGGAGCAGAGGGGCAGGCACTGAGCTCTGCTCTCTGGGGACAGTGAGAGGACCCGAGGGAACAGCGTGAAGCTGGGAGGGGGAAGGGTCAGGATGGGTTTTAGGGAAAGGTTCTGCACCCAGAGGGTGGTCAGGCACTGGGACAGGCTCCCAAGGGGCAGTGGTCACAGCACCAAGCTACTGGAGTTCACGAAGCATTTGGACAACGCTTTCAGACTCATGGGCTGAGTTTTGGGTGATGCTGTGTGGAACCAGGAGTTAGACTCTGATCCTTGCGAATCCCTTCCAGGTAGTGATTCTATGATTCTGGGATTTTGTGATATTAGTGCTTATTCTTTTCTTCAACATGCTAAATATTAATATTCTCCAACTGACATTTAGAATGGTTTCACTCTAACTTAAATACTGAGTACAGTATGCTGCTCTGTCCCTAAACTGTCTTAAAACATAGTCATCTGAAACTTGAAAACCTTGATTTGTTTTACATGTGTGTTTGCTTTGTTCAATATTCTGTTACCACAAGTCTTTCTCCTTACTAAGTCATGATGTTTTGGTGAGTGTGAAACATCAGCATCACAGTAACTTTCCCCTCAGGCATCTGCTTCTTTAAAGGAGGGCTGCTGTTTTGCACTTGTTGGGTAGAAATTCTGCCCTAATACTCAGCAACAGCTAATAGAATCCCACTCAGTGATCCTTAACAGCTTAGCAAGGAACACTTCCAAGACCTTGCTTCTCTTAGCATTGTCTTAGTGTTGGCCTCTCTGAGGTACTGTCAAGTCATTCTTTCCAAACTGTGCTGATACTGTGATTCAAACACAAATATATCAGTGACACAGCATGGCTTTCTTGTTCAAAAGGATTTTGCTGAACTGCTCCAGCATATTTAGAGTATTCCACAAATCACATACATAGGAAAGACTTACTTTTCTGGATTTTGCAAAGCTAATAACCTCTAGGCGGTTCTTTAGCTGTCAATAGAGATTTCAGGTCAAACAACTGGAGATATTCCTAATAAAGATGATGGATACAGTGACAAAGAGTTTTGCTTGTATAATGGCCATGATGTTACCCTCAGTTATCCTGCCATACATGCAAACCAGGCCTTATTTCTGGGGAGTGTCTGCCTCTACAAAGAACAGTCTCTCCAGTGTAAAAAGCTGCATAGAGGAAAGAGGGCATTTTGAGAAATTAGACTTTAATTAGTTGCCAAAATTAAATATTTAAAGGAAGAGAAAGCAAAACACATAATATGCAGATATTGGCTCCTTTCCTCTGCTTTTCCCTTATAATCATTTCTCTTCTCGTCAGAGTTTCTTCTCTTCAGAGTTACTTCTTTTCTGAGTACAACAGTTAAGAAAATTAAGAAGTGAAGCAGCCAGTGCAAGTTTTGTTGCAATTGTTTTTTCCAGAGTAAAATGCATTTTCATAAAGGCTTGCTTTATGAGCAAGCACTTGAGGAACTCTGAATCAAAGACATTTCTGTACAGTCCTGTTTCAGATATGCCATAGCTTATGGTGTGTAGTAATCTCTGTTCCATATGTGATTTATTTATTTTTTAATGTGCTTATCATTGCAATTCCCAAACCCACTGTAGATGTACTTTTTTTTTTTTTTTTCAATGTCTCTCCAGGAAGGTATTTCACTTTGGCTTTAGGAGAAGGCAAAATTCATTGGCTTGATTTCTTTTTCCTTGGCTTTGTGTATGTTATGTGTTTAAAAGGTATGTTGAGTAGCCATGTTACCAAAAATAAAACAGAAGCACTGATTCATCACTTAACATGAAAGCTAACAGTTAAAGCACTGGGGTTAGCATTTAGAATTTTGTATCCAGAAGCAAGGAGGGGAGGGGAGGGAAAGGGGAAGGAGAAGGGGAAGGGGAAGAAAGAGAGCATATCCCTCTCATTCTGAAGTCCAGAGGTACTGAAGTACTGAAGTCCAGATGACAATGGCAACCAAATTTCCTATTTTACTACATGCCTACTAAGAAGTTCTTATCCTTTGAAGTTTCAGGCACTCATTTTGAGGCAATTTGTAACATGGAATACAAATGGAGGAAATGAACACCTGTTCAGCAAAAAACTTGCAATGGCTTATGGAAAGACCACCAGAAATTACATAAATCTACATTCCCAATTATAAATCTTATATTTAGCCATAGATAAATATAGTTGATTGTAGACAGATGCCTTATAGCACTGACTATGTACCTGCAGGATCTTAAAAGCAGAAGTTACTTCAGCAATATTGGAAATTACCTTCAGGTAAAATTTAATGAATTATTGCTCTTTTCTCTTTACGTATCCTACTTCTGTTTTGCATTAGTCTTCTGAAAGACAGGGATAAGGACAGAAAATATCAGCTTCTTTTACATAATATATGTGCTAAAGACTGAAAATAAATGTAGGGAAAAAAAAAATGAAGACATCTGTATATTGGTTCTACTACTTTAGCTTCAAAAAATGTCTGGGTAATACTCACTTATATGGAAATGCTGGAGTCCACTAGCAGAAGTCTTTAACACATCACAAACTGGTTGTGTGTTCTGACCCCAAATTATACATGCAGAGGAGCTGTTCTGGATATCAGGGAGGACAGTCCTGGACAGGCAGGGAGGACAGAGATTCCACAAATTACTTATGCTAAAAATAAATAATAAATGCACCTTAAAACAGAGAACTGGAGAGCAGCCATTGAAGGTTGAGTTCAGGTTTTCTAAAGCCAAATTCTCATTCTCATATGCCTTTTTTTTTTTCTTTCCCCTGAGAACTCAGGGCTCACTCATGCAAGACAGTTTCTATACTCAGAGGTGTTATTTTAACTGACTTTAAATACACCCTCTCATTCATTTCATTTTCAGTACATCTGAATACTGAAATATTTATTTTGGTCATTAGTTTTGTTATTTCATTCCAACGTGGTTCTTGTGCTGCATTTCACAGCATGCAAACATTTTAATTTTATTTTTGAAAGTATAAAAATGTTGGAAATACCTACTTTGCCTTAGTATTTGACCATGTGTCATTTAAAAGTTTTATTTAAAGTTCACTGATCCAGAAAACATATTTGCTATATTCATTATCTTCTATTTCTTTGTATATTGTCTGTTCTTAATAAATAAATAAATACATAAGAAGTTAATAAATACATACATAAATAAATAATCTATTTATAACAGAGTTAGTAATTAACAAATTTAACTAGTCAATCTTCCTACATATTAGCATAACCACCACCACTAGGCTTAATCTGTTCTACGGGGATTTAACATTCCACTTTCAATTTGTCTTTAATAGACCATGAAACAGACTTCAGTGAAACGGCTAGCCCTGACTTTCCACAACATCATGTAACATCTGGAATATGGCCGTTCAGATATATATATTCATATAGCTCCAAATTTCACTGACATCAACAAGGTGCTTGCCATTTACTTAAGCTTTGAAACATGCCTAAAATGTAAGAGAAGTAGACATAAGCAATTTGCTTCTTTTTTTCCATCCTGTTCACTTACTTTCTGCTACGCACTTTAGAGCTGTGTAGCATCTACACAATTGTAGAAGACATGCATAGGTGGGTTTCATCTTTCTGTTAAGGTGGCAAATCAGTGCCCTCTAAAAACCAGCAAAATTCTCTGTAAGCCTCCACAGCTGAAAACTCAGACATCATTTACTTTGGCAACAGCACACAATCAACACCACACATTATGGGAGTATTTTATAGAGGAATTAATATACATTCATCTTGGTTCTGCCAATAAATGAGTAAAGAAAAATTATTTGAATTGTATATCTAAACTCTGAAATTTTTATTTATTCATATTCTGCATTACTGCAGGCATCTACTTATCAGGACTAACAACACACATTTTACTTATATTTAATAATTTGAATCTTCAAAGTAGGAAAAAATAAATGTGAATGTCAGATACAGAATATGTTCAGTAGAGAAATAATTCCTCTCCTCCTTTCTGATGCTTTACACACAGAACAAAATTGGTAGGAAAGAGAAAGCTCATCTGTCTTCTTTTCAAAGCTGTCTAATGTTACTTGCTGTGGGAAATTATTCTGCTGAGATGTTTTGATTTGGATATCTAGGTTGAATTTTGTCTCTAGCACCTTAAATGTTCATTTTATCCTATTTTACTTCTATAGTTAGAAGGTAGTTCTACACCTACAATTCTGTCCAAGGCATCCAGAATAAAGTGGTTAATAGTGCCATATCAAAGTATGGGATCTAACAGAGACAGCTGTTCTGTAGACACTAAGCCTCCTGCTACCATTTACTTTCATTGTGACCAGGGGAGATATGCACCTTTAATATTAATTTGCTTTCCTTTCTGACATTGGGATATAGGTTGTCAAAAGGGGTGTACATATTAGCTTCCTCTAAAGATCCTTAGAATATCCCAGTTTTCTTTTAAGGAGATAAACCAAATTGTTGTGTCCATTTGTTATATTTAACAATAATAATAACAATAAAAAAGAAGAAACAAGCTCCATAAAGTTTTTGATATCACTAGTCAGGAGTATTTAAAACACTTTCTAGACATATATATTAATTTCTGTTTTGTAAGCGCTTGGTATTAATTCTAACTATATGTTATTATAACTCAGTAAAAAATAAAGAAAACTCAGTATACTATCTATGAGCCTAAAGGCAGGAGTTTCATAAAGTTTATTTCCTAAGGTCTTTGACTCTGAGCCAGCTAGGTTAACTTCACTGGTGAGTATGTGCAGACTGCAGATAGGGCACAAGGGCTTGACAGTTTGCATGAGACATGACAGCTAGGAAGAAATGGCACAGAAGCCTGGATTTAAACGCTGGCTGCGTAAAGTAGAAAATATTTCATTGGATATCCAGGTACTTATGGGCTCTTAATGGACACCATAAAAAAAGAAAAAAAAAAAAGTTAAACATGAGAGGGGAGGAAATAAAAATAAAAAAAAATAAAAAGTGGAAAACATATATAGATATCTACAAAGTATATGATCCTACTAAGAGAGCAAAAAAAGTTCCAGATCCAAACATTGAAGAAATTATTAAGACAGGTGTAGAGGGTTTACACAGCAAGGTTTTGTTAACAGGGGGACCATAGGGGTAGCTTCTGTGTGAAGAATCCAGAAGCTGCCCCATGTTACATAAGGGTCCTGCCACTGGACAGAGCAAAGCCAATAAACGATGTTCTTTATGCCTCTGTGAGAGCAAATTTAAGAGAGGGAATAATAAATAAATAAGATTTAATAGTAATAGTAATAGTAATAGTAATAGTAATAGTAATAGTAATAGTAATAGTAATAGTAGTAATAACAATAAACACTGTTGGGGCACAGCAGCTGGGAGAGTGAGTGAAGAGGGGGAAACAGCCCTGCACCTCAGCCCAGGTGAGTGCAGCAGGAGGGCAGGAGGTGCTGCAGGCAGGCAGCAGCAGTTCCCCTGCGGGCTGTGCAGGGAGAGGCCCCTGGTGGAGCAGGCTGTCCCCCTGCAGCCCATGGGTCCCCCATGGAGCAGATCTCCACGCTGCAGCCCCCCCATGGGTGGAGGAGCCCCCGCTGGAGCAGGTGGATGTGGCCTGGAGGAGGCTGCGGCCCATGGAGAGCCCCCGCAGGAGCAGGCCCCGGGCCGGAGCTGCAGCCCGTGGAGAGGAGCCCACGTGGACCAGGGGGCCTGGGGGGAGTGCTTGAAGAGCTGCTGCCTGTGGGCAGCCCCCGCAGGCTCAGTTGGGGAAGGATGGCATCCCCACGTGGAGCAAGGGCAGAGAGGGATGGTGAGGGAGCAGCAGAGATTAAGTGTCAGGGACTGACTGCAACCCCCATTCCCTGTTCCCCCATGCTGCTTTCTCTGGGAGAGGAGGTGGAAGAGGACTGATGGGTGGGGAGAAGATGTTTTCAGTTTCTTTCCTTTGTTTCTCACTTCTCTATACCCATTTCACTTATCTCTAAATCTAAACTCCTATTACACTTGTAATGTAACAGTGCAAGAAAAGAAATTTAGACTATTTCTCAGCCACAATAATAATTTATTAAACCAAGGAAAGATGGCTTAATACATTAAAGCATTTCCTTAATAATAAAATAAAATAAAATAAATAAAATAAAATAAAATAAAATAAAATAAAATAAATAAAATAAAATAATAAAATAAATGGAAGTACTGCTGCTTGTTTCCTGTCAAAGGAAAAATTTTGACTGTGGTCTAAGATATTCCCCAATATCTTACCTTAGACATATTCTTCACTTATATCAGCCATGAATTTTACTCAAAACTTGTGGAAGTTAATACAAAAAGAATGTAAGCATGTTAGGTTTTCGATTGAGCAGTCTAAAGAACTGATCTAAAATAAACTTATAATTTCCTTTGAATTGCTAGTGGCAAATTTGTAGGTATTTTGAATCCTTAATAATTTTGTAACTGGACCCCAGTTATCCTTCAGAATGAGACCCATGTTTGCACTATGCATGTACAGAAATGCTATTTACCTGTATGTAGCTTGCAGATACCTTGCACTGTTGGCAAAATATGTAGCATAGTTTCAAAAGCTGAACTTTTAGGCCAGAATATGTGTAAGAAAGTTTATTTGGTGACTGAAATATGCTACATCAGTGTCAAGCGGGCTGCTCGTGGTTCCCACCTCTGTTAGAAAATTCACAACACAAAGAAAACTTTCCCTATATAAGCCTGTGGATCTATATTCTAGGTCACACAAGGGTTCAAGCTCCTAGAAGTATGACTGTAATAAGAACGGTGTTGTACCTTCACTGTGTTAATCCTGTTGTTACTCAATGCAGTGATGCATCAAGCCTACGAGTTTGTCCTCCAAAAGATTCAAATGTGAGCAACCTTTCACACAGTAACAAAGCTGCCTTGCTGCTGATCTTACTCTGTCTCATCAAGATAAAACACAGAAATGAAACGATTACATAGGGCAAAGAGAGCGTAAAAGTGTGTGTAAAAATTTTCTGCTTCATTATGGTTACCTGATCAATGACCTTTCCAGTGCAAAAGAGTATGAGTCAAGGGAGAAACCATACATGGTAGTCATGGGATGCCACACATGGGAAAAAAAAAAAAAAAAAAAGAGAGAGAGAGAGAGAGGGAGAGAAAAGAGAAAAAAGAAGAAAAGAAGAGAAAAGAAAAGAGAAAAAAAAAAAAAGAAGAGAAAAAAAAAAGAGAGAGAGAGAGAAAAAAGGAGAAAAGAGAAAAGAAAAAAGAGAAAGAAAAAAGGGGAAGGAGAGGGGAGGGAAAGGGAGGGGAGGGAACACTCCAGTAACTAATTGACAGGCAAATAAGAAACTTCATGGAACAGCTTTGGAGAGGGTCTCATGTTTTTCACAACGGCTAATGTGAGTAATAACAAAATGAACACGAGGATTTGGGATATCTGAGGAGGAGCTGTGCCAGGTGATGGGGCATTGTGCAGGGAAAAAGGCCAAGGGGCAATAAAATAGGGAACAGACAGATAGGTTAGGAAAGGGGCCGTTCAAGTGTCAACAGTAGCTGGTCAATGTGTTTATCTGACCGAGCCCTGCACCCGATTGCTACGACCTCTCCTGTCTTCCCATTAAATTTTTTCTCAGCAACCTTTCTGTGTGATCTCAGTCTCAGCTCCTGTTGACTGGGGTGGCTGGTCTGGGTGCTAGCTACTGGAGTCAGACAGCAGCTGTTGGGTGAGTCATGGGTTCCTGTGGGTTGAGTGCATAGGTGCTGGTGCATGCAGCCAGCCCCATGAGGGAGCAGCGAGCAAGCTGGGGCCTCATGGGTGTGCAAGAAGTCAGAGTGCAGGCAGTGGTGCTGTGCAGGCAGAGGGGCCAAGCCGGGACTGAGAGAGGTGGCTATGTGTGTTCTGGTGTCTTGGGCACAGCACTCTGGTAGTGTCCTGGGGACTGCACCAGGGCCTGCTGGCTCTGCCAGCCCCATGGCAGGAGGGAACGGTGCTGTGACCCTTCGGGACGGGGTCCTGTGCTGGGCAGGAAGGAGTCCTGGGTCAAGGCTGTAGCAGATGGCCACCCAGGACATGCCTTGAAAGGGCTGAAGGAGCCAAGGAGACCATATTTTCATGGGATGCTGGTTTTAACAGCAAAGCCAGTTTAAGAAATTTCCTCCCAATTCACCAGGGCTTCAGTTCACCAATCCCAGACTTGGGCAGTAAAATGATGTATTTAACTGTGTCACTGCAAGTATCTGTGAAAATAATAATTATATATATATATATATATATATATATATATGTATATGTATATATATATATATATGTATATGTATATGTATATGTATATGTACTGTAAAGCGCAGACAAAAAGGAAAAAAAAAAAAAAAAAAAGATTACTTTTTATCCAAATCATGCCAGTGAAGCATCACTAACAGTTGCACCTGCACAATTTCTGAGGTTATCGCCAAGGAAAGGACATTCTTATGATTTAAACCAGTTTCATTTAACCATTACTAAGTAAAAGACTTTCCAGTAGAACTACACCTTCTTCCTGATATTCATTGACAGTGAGGATTTTTTTTTTCATTTAAAGCATTCACAACAAAGGGAGAAAAATGTTGTCCTTACTCAAACTCAAAAAGAGCAAACAGATCGTAAGCAATCATTTCTGAAACCTTGATTCTTTAACTGATTCCTGCTATGTCTCACCTAGTCTATATTTTTATTTTCGTGGGAATAAGAAGCCTGATCTGGCATTGCAGACATTTCCAATATGATGTTTGGTAGAAGTTTCTTTTCATGCTTTTCATCCTCATGATCAGTTACAATGCAGATTCTCTCAGAATCGCTTTGAGGGTTGTTCTACCTTGCACCAGCTGAATATGATCCCATGGGACCTGCCACCCAGCTCCTTATATAGTTCTAGCTACTTACTGGAAATTACTTCATCTGACTGCATTGTATTTTTTAATGAAATGTGAACACAAGCAGTGTGACCTGTTTTTCTTCTGCAGTAAATGATAAGTTAAACTTTAAAAATTGCTGCAGCAGCCAGAGGAGATTCCTATTCTTTTGGAAATCGTACAAAACTCTCCACACACATATATATAATGAGGACATGGTACAAGGTATCTTTGTCACCTTTTCATATGAAATAAGGAAATGGAGGTTTTATCAGTTTAGAATCCTTGGTTAGGTTGTTGCAGCTTTTGAGAAGTGATGTGTTTCATAAATTCACCAGTCTGACAGATCATCAAGACAGCAGTTAAAGGAATACATAACAGAGCATGCATCAAGCTAAAACATACAGGTGCCAAGGTAAACACAAACTAATAGCTTTTCTTAAATTGTTGCAAGAAAGGGGATTCAAGAAAATTTCCTAATTACAAACTACTGAAGGACAGACAGGTAGGTCGACAGAACTATAAATAAATCACCTGGGAGACTGAAGTCTTTATTATCCATATCCCATGCTTATTCTGGTAAATAAATTCATTGCCTTGACAGGAACACTGTAGTCTCATCCTGCTCTGTGACAGCACAGTCAAAGGCTCCCAACTGCGGACAGTGACAAAACTATCAAAAGGAAATGAGAAATTAAATGCTCTGGCTTAAGATGAATTCTCTGTTATGGGTACCTATTCATTTTTCAGGTATTGCAGATTTTTGGTCTTTCACTTCTCCACCTGTTTTTTTCTGGATAGATCTATTTCTACCATTCCTTCTTACAGCTCTTACAGCCCAGATTTCCTCTCCAATTTAATTTTTTTAGCAAGAATAGTGGGAAAAGGAAATAGTCTGAAGAACTATGGAAAAACTATTGAAGATTACCTTTTTTATTATTATTCTTTTTTCCCTTTTTTTTCTTTTTTTTTCTGTTTTTTAATATTAACCTAGAACAACAAAACAAGATTTATTAAAACATTAAGACTGAAAACAATGAACTTTTGAGACATCCAGTATCTTACCAGATGTCTCAACATACAAAAGTTTCAGAAAACGCTGAAAGTTAGTCTTTATCTATTTCTTGGAGGTCTGAACAAAACCAGAAAAGATTTAACATGTTTTCTTAACTGAAGACTTTAAAAACACATTTTGCTTTTAAGACAATAAAATGTTTGGGCTGGGATAGAGCACAATTTCTACACACTAGCCGCTATGGTACTGTGAGTGAATCTATGAGGAAAGTAGTGTTGACAACACACCAATGTTTTAGTTGTTGCTGAGAGGTATCTGCACAGAGCTTCTGGTGCTGCCCTGCCATTGAGGAGTCTAGGGGTGTGTACTGGATTTACAAAGCAAAGTTTTAGTAGCAGGAGTGAGAAGAGACCTCTGTGAGAAGAGTCCAGAAGGTGCCCCATGTTAGGTAAGGGCCAGTTTCAGACGACTTCAAAAGGGACCCATCACTGGTCAGAGCCGAGACAATAAGCAGTGTTGTTTGTCCCTATGTGAAAGCAGATTTAAGAGGACAGAGACAGAAAAAAAAAAAAATTAAAAAAAGTAAAAAATCTCTATGCAACAGCAGCTGGGAGAGTGAGGGGTGAGAACCAGCCCTGCAGCCCCCCAGGTGAGTGCCGCAGGAGGGCAGGAGGTGCTGCAGGCAGGCAGCAGCAGTTCCCCTGCGGGCTGTGCAGGGAGAGGCCCCTGGTGGAGCAGGCTGTCCCCCTGCAGCCCATTGAAAAGTGGGCTGTTTTTTGTGTTTTGTTTTTTTTTTTTTTTATTAGTTTCTCTCTTCTCTAGCTTGTAAGTAACAGGTAATAAATTTCTCTGATCTCTCTATACTGTGTCTGTTTTCCCTGTGACCATAATTATTATCTCCCTGTCCTTATCTCAACCCCATCATATTTTCTCCCTCCTTCCCTTTGGGGAGGGGGAGTGAGATAGTGGTTGTGGTGAAGCTCAGCTGCCCAGCTGGATAAAAACACCACAGTGTGCACCAGGAGCTGGGAGAGGGGACATGGCCAGGACAGCTGACCCAGTGTGTCCAAACAGATGTTCTGTGACATGCGAAATCATTCTCTGCAATAACAGCTGGGGGATAGGGACAGAAAGAGGAAGGGGGGATGTTCACAGAGATGACATTTGTTTTCCCAAGAAATCATTATGCTTGGGCTCTACTCTCCTGGAAATGGCAGAACACCTGCCTGCTGATAGAAAGCAGTGAATGAATGCCTTCCTTTGCTTTGCTTGCACACAGCTTTGGCTTTACCTAATTAACCGTCTTTATCTGAGCCTATGTATTTTCCTATTTTTATCTTTTGATTCTCTTCCCCACCCCACTGGGGCCAGTGAGCAAGTGACTGTGTGGGGTTCATCTGCCTGTCAGGCTTAACCTGCAACACAAAACTAGATCAGACATAGAGAAATTCTGGAGTAGAGTCAGATATAAATTATATGGAATGACTACTTATTCTTAATAGAATCATTATAAAATGGTAACAGGTGCTAAGTTCTCCTCAAATTGCAAGCCGCTTCATCACCTGTCATAGCGAGTTCATTCATGACAGCTTCAAAAAAAAGACTTCCTTTGATATGATGCCAATGGTGGTAGCTCCTATTGTAAAAGAGTGAGTGAACCCAAATGGTACCTGTATTACCACCCAATTAAATAACAGTCGTAAGGTCAATGACCCAGCAGAAGAGATGGGGCTTACTGCATCAAATGAATCGTGCTAGGGTTCAAGAAAGCTGAGGAAGGTTTACAGGAAAATTGGAAGACTAAATCCAGCTATTTGTATACTGTTTTTACAAATACATACTTCATTACACATCTGAGGATTCCCTGATGAGTAGTAAAAATCTCTGTCTAGCACTGCAATATTTTAGGCACTGAACAATGATTATGAAACAGTTTTCCAGAAAGTCAAAAACACACCTTTATCTGATATTCTTCAGTTATCCCACACACTGGAATTTTAAAACTGCACCAATGTCATCCTAAGTAAAACAAGAACAGTTTAAAGTAAATACTCCAACTTATAAACTTGCCTGTAGGATCCTTAGAATAAGCATCATTGATATGATCAGATATATAGCTTGTATTTTCCCTCATGTGTTAGATGTTTTGCTCTGGCAGTTGATTGTGTTGAGATGCACTAGGAAGACCCAGCAGCTGGTACCATGACAAAAATCCGGTGACTATCTTATCTTACGAGTAAATTTCTCAAGGGGCTAACCAAATTTGGTGCACAGCATCTATCAAGCTCTACCACACAGAAAGAGGCAACAGGAATGTCACTGCTTAGAAAAGGAAATCAAAAAGTGTTAGCATTCTGTAGGGCTGGGATTTCATCCAGTAAATAATACTGGCCACAGTTTTGTCTTGAAACTGAAGCATGGTCCCTAGTAAGGCACACTAGTATTTGCAGCTGATATCAGTTACAGAAGGCCCAAGGTTATGGCTGAAATGTCAGATCAACTTTGTGATGATGTTAGATCAACCTACTGATCACAATACCACCTTTGTACAGAGTCTTATCACAGTGAACTGTTGACAGGCATAGACAGATCCCATCTAATGAATATACCTCAGCAGGCATTTATATTCAAAGCATGGTAATGCACAACAACACAACTGTTATTTTAAAATAAGCCATCTAAACAAAATGCGTAGAAATGCAGTTAACAAAAAGATTACTTTGTCTGCTTTTGAAAATCATAAAAAAGTGACCAATCCTCTACTGAAATCTGTAGAGATTCACTGGGTTCACGTTATCCTGCTATGAATATTCTGCAGCTCTTGATCTTCGCCATTATTTTGAGTCAGTCACAGTCACTCATATATATTTGGTATCGCACTGTGTTAAACACATTTCCCAAAGGAAAACAGATTATGTGGTACCAAATCCTACAAGCCTCTCAACAATGCAAATTAGCTGGTTATCAGCTGGCTGGGAGGGTAATACAGCTTTTTTATCATCTCATTGGAATTGTAGCAATTATCCACAATGTCTGCTGTACTGTAGGTGTCTAAAGTGCATATAAACTGCTTCTTGCTAACCTTTTCAGATGTCTGTAACGTTCAGTGTGGTGCTTAACAAAAGGAACAGTGAGGCTTGGGAGAGATAGGTTATAAATTTTATTGTATTTCAGCTGCAAAATCATGGCCATTACTTTTATTAGAAAGGAAATTTTTCTTTTAATCAAAATTGTTCTTAATGCCAATAAAAAAAAAAAAAGGAAAAAAAAAAGGAAAATCATAGTGACCATTCTTCAACCAGCAGACTGAGTTCCGCTAAAGAGAGATAAGTCATAAGGTGTGATCTAACCTCTAAAAAATGGAGGGAAAGTGCAATTTTAGGAGTCCTGTTGCCACAGATGCCAGTTTAAGAGAAAAACTCCCTCTTCAATGGCATAATCTTTGAAGTACCCTGTTAGTCTGTGCACCAGTCAAAAGAGGCAGGAAGAATACGTGAAACCTAGGGAGTGATCAGACTTCAAAGGTGACTCATGTAATAGGCTAATTAGAGTAAATGAAGTTATCAGTACCAAACTTTGGCTATCTGCAAGCACTTCAGCTACAAATATGAACTTGAATTTCATGTCTCTGAACACTAAAAGTATGTAATATACAGTAGTTTAACTTCAGTTAAATGGGTTCTTCATTAAGTCCTTGTGGTATTCTTAATAAAGGTGCAGGAGGGTGTGTATGTAACTTATTGTTTCCATATACATATCATGCATCTCCAGTGAAACAGGAGTGCTTACCAAATTTATGTATACTATATTTAGGAAGTTTTCAGTGTCTGTGCCTTTACGTATTTCTTCAGATAGCAATGAGTGCCCAGAGCCTGTACTGGTCTAAAGTGGAAGCAATTGCCATGGGAATGCCAATACTTTGCTCCATGCTTGAATCAAAGTATTTTTCCTTAGGCCAAGGCATCAATATGCAAAGGGAGTGGAGGAAAAATAGAAGCAATGTTAGCTGAGTTCTCTCAGCCTCTTTATACATGGGCATGGGTCTTCCCATGTGCCCAAAGGCATGTGTGGGCAGTCAATAGATGACCAGGGTTTTTAACAGAAAAGACTTTTTCAGCATAATTTTCCAACTGGTCTATGGTACTACAAGCTCCACAGAAGACTCTACACTAACCTTGTTGTCATTTCTACAGGATCCTGTTGTCTACCACGTGGGTACCACAGGCAAGGTGCAGGAGCAATGTACTGGGTCTGGCAGGGATGGATTTAACTTTCCCTGCAGCAGCCCATACAGTGCTGTGCTCTGTACTTGTAGCTAGAACAGCATAGGTATCACACCGGTGTTGTGTCTACTGCTGAGCAGTGCTGGCACAGCATCTGTACTCCCTCCAACACTTCCTCAAGAGTCAGCTGCCGAGGGGTGGGCAGTGCAGCTGACCTAAACCAACCAAAGGGATATTACATACCATATCACACTCAGTGATAGTGTCACACTCAGAAATAAAAAGTAGGAAAGGGGGGGGGGGGGGGGGGGGCGGATGGCTCTTGTTATGAAAACATCTGTCATCCCAAACAACCACAAAGCATATCAAGGCCCTACTTCCTGGGATGTGGCCAAACATCACTCATTGATGGGAAGTAGAGAGCAATTTTTTTTCTCTCTCTGCTTCCATGTGGCCTTTGCTTGTTTTTTGTTGTGTTTGTTTGTTTTCCTCTTTCTTTCCCCTTTTAATTAAGTTAGACTTATCTTAACCCATGAGTTGTTTTTGTTTTGTTTTGTTTTGTTCTTTCCAGCATGCTTTCTTCTTTCCTTCTTCTTCTAAGGAAGGGGAGTGAGAGAGCAGTTGTAGTTGTGTTCAGTTGCCAGCAAGGTAAAATCACCACAAGCAAGGAGCGCAAAATGCCTTGCCTGGGAGGAGGCCAGGAGCTGCCCAGTGCCAGTCACAGACATTTCCAGATGGCACTGCCTGTCCAAACCCCTCTGCAGCCAGCCAGCCAGGGGAACCCTTCACATCTTGACTCACATGTGTTTAATAAAGAGTCACAGCTGCAAGAGGAGGAGACATTGCAGGGAACATGGCTGGAGATGCACTCATGGAAGGAGGCACTCCAGGGCAGCAGAGGTATAACTCTGAGGGACCAGAGCCCGTGGGAAACCCACGCTGAAGCAGGGAAATTCCTGAGGGACAACAGTCCATGGAAAACCCCTGCCAGAGAATAGACAGCTCCAGAGGGGTGGCACCCATGGGTGACCCTCGCTGCAGCAGAGGAAAATGAGCAGGAAGTGAGGAGCTGCAAACATAAAAGGATAAGGATGAGATGTTAACATTCTGTGAAAACAAGGAAAGGAGAGACTATGGAGGGTAGAGGGAAGGCTTTGAAGTTGAGTCTGGGAAAGAAGGAGAAAAGATGTCTCCCTGAATGTTTCTTTAATCATTTTTTTTCTTTTTTTTTTTTCTTTTTTCTCAATGTCTGAATCAATTATTGAAGTTTATGTTAATAAACGACAATACTTAGCAATCAGTAAAAATTCTCCAAGTTCAGGTAGTTTTTGCCCACCACAGCTTCATCCCTGTTAAGTTCTATAGGAGTTTTATATGAAGTATTGAATCTGTTTTACAGTGGGATACATTTTTTTTATTCATAAACCCTTACATGAGACTAGTTAAATTCTAAATCTAGCAGCATGTGGCTGTCTTCTCCCTGACAGAAATCTAAATGGAAGGATATACACCTCTGCACCTTGACAACATGGCGCCTATGCCCTACTGCAAAAGTGAATGTTACGATTGCCAAGTAAGTTGGCATGTATTAGAGACCACAAAAGGTAACAGAGCCAGTTCAATTCACCTGCAAGTTTTCAGGTCCTGGTGAATAAGCAGAAAAGAGGTAATGTTGATTGCAGAATTTGCAAAAAGTATATGTACATTAAACAGCTTTGCCTTGTCAATGAGATTTTATGCAAATCTCTAGCAGTAAACAGGCCATGTTCTTAAGAACCACTTCCTGCACCCTAAGAAGTAATTTTCTCACCATGAGATCAATTAAACCCCTCACCCCAAGGGAAGCAGTGAGAGTTCTGTCACTTGAATCTTTTCCAATTAGATGTGAGAAAGCAGTCAAGATCAGGCATACATACGGGAGCTATCTGCAGGAGGCAACTAAATGTCTTAAGAGTCGTTTTCCATTTACAATTTCTGTGGTTTTATGAAGCTGGAAGCTTTCCTAACTCAGGCTAGAAAGATTTCCAAGTCTCTGATCACCTGTCCCTACAGGCTGAACCACTATTTTATTCCCCAAACTCTCCAGATAACACTAGCTTTATTTTTCAGTTACATCCTTCCAGCATTTTTAGGAAATTTCTAAGAAATTTCAACATTTATATCTTCTAGAAATATCTTTCCAACTCATGTAACTGTTCCTCTAGCAAGAAAAATTTTTTCCCAAACAACCTTTTTCTTTTTTTTTTCTTTTTTTTTTTTCCTACAACATCAAAAACTATCACTCTTACTCTATGATGGTTAGTCCACAGTTTCTCATCCCTTATTTGTTGACCCCAGATTTTTGCTTATGTAACCGTATCAAAGTCATGTTTATCAGGGCTGAAGTGAGTAATCCTCTACTGATACTTGCTCAACGACTGATTAAGAATTCTCAAAAGAGGTCATTTTTATATTGGTACTTTCCAGAAAGCCCATATCTGAGAGTTGAATCTTAAGTAGCAGATGAGAGAGAAACAGCATAAGCCTATGAATTTGGGCCACAGATCCACACATACTTGGAGCAAAAGTAAAGCAACTATTGACTGGGGAGAGAGAAAGACTGTTTAATGGAAGGGGGTCAAAGTCAAAGGACAGAAGAAATGTAACACAAATTTGCAGATGCCTGCACTGAAACCTGCTGAAGATTATGTCTTCCGAGGTAGGTAGACTGAACAGGACTGATCAGGGACAGGAGTTGCAAGTGGAAAAATGTGGTTTGACAAGAAAGAAATCATAGGGAAACCTATCAGGTACAACGTCTAATGGGGAGGGTCTGGGTGAGAGAACAGAGGCAGATGTTAGGGTTTGCAAGCCTAAGGATATAATATAATCAGTATTGGCATCAAACATTATAACAAATATAATTATTTCAGATTTATTCATTACTGATGGAAATGTCACAACAAAGAAATAATTAGACACATAATCCTGTTCTAATTATTAAAATGTTCTACTATCTCCATCTCTGATATCAGAGACATCCAGAGGAGGTGAAAGCTGAGCAATATTCTGTATTTTTGCCATAGAGAAGAGAACATGGCTAGCAAAGCATAGAGGGGTTATGTAGGAATATGTAGGAATATGGGAGTATATTCTGCTTTTTTTTTTTTGTTTTTATAGACACGTATAATACAGTTCATATTCTTACAAGATGCACTTGTGCCTTAATAGGACTGCTTTAGCTGACATTTTTGGCACAGTGACATATGACATATGCTGGGCAGTGACACAAGAGACAAGAAACAATGTTGCATTACATGTCTGAACTGTTAAGGATGCTCAATGCCAGAAAGTCACTTTTAACAGCCACAGCACGGAGAATGTATGAATAGTGAAGTTCACAAACACATGCACATGAAGTGCTGAAATTCACCAGAAATAAAATAAAAATAAGAATAAACTTTTCACTGCAAGAATGGTGATGAAAATAGCAAATAGCTGCCAATATTGGAACATGTATAAGCTTGTTTTTGTTATGTAAATCTAAATATATTATATACTGTATTCTAGGGACTAAAAATTCACATGCATTTGCTGTTATTAGAAACTTAACCCTCTCACACTAAACGAGTATGTTCACTAAAACAATGAAAACCGAAAGATAATGAAATCAATGCCTCCTTCTCAGAATAGTATCCATACTTGATGAACAAAAAAATAGTGCACCTTACATTAGTCTCAAAGGCATAGTCCATCAATTCCTGTGCCACAGTGACAAGCTTCATACAAAGCACTGAATTCATCATCCATATGCTAAATATTATTTATCCTTCACAGAATAAAATCAGGGAAATATCTAGAAATCAATAGAAAATATGTATTTTCTATCCTCTTTATTATGATTGCTAACATATTTTAATCAGCTGCAATAGTTCTCCTTCTATAAAGTACTTCTAGCTTCGGTAAGTGGAGAAAATAATATCGAGTTATATAAAGCCCATTCATGTTGCAGTTTTTCAAGTGATGGAGCTACATCAGAAATCACGTAAAATCCATCACACACAAAAATAAATACTCACAAAATCGCAGGGAAGAAATTTTAGGTTCTTTAGGACTTGAAAGTCTTTTTTCCTCTTAACGTCCAGCTGTGTCACACAAGTGCCTATTTTTAAAAATAAGCACTTATGCACAGCAGGACTGCTAGCCCACAAAGGGATTTAATAATCCCAAATGGCCTAACATTCTTTGAGACTGTGTGCTGTGAGTATTTAAAACAATTATTCTTTCTACCCTATGATTTTGCCTACAGATTCCTCATTGTTAGGAACATTTCCAATGGACAACTGAGTGCTTAATGACCGATTTTCTTTCAATCAACAGGCAAACAAATCAGGATTTTGGAGTAATCTTTCATCCCTCCCATGTTAGGTATTATTATTTTTCATGAGAACAGGGAAACAATTATATAAGTTAATATTGCCCCGAACAGTTAAACTTTGAAATTTTATCTTTCACATCTTCTCCAGAGCTCCTTTTGGAAACTAATATTTACTGATATTCATTTCATCACACATCACAATGCTGAACAAGTCTATAGTTTTAAAACTGACATAGAAAACATACAAAGAAATTTAATTTTATGAACTCAAAAAACTGTCCAAAAGCAGTAGTCTAGTAGTTTTTTCCTTCTCTCATGACTATAGGGCCCAAGATTTTTTGTTTTTAATGATTTTGCACTGCTCATCCTGTTTTTCTTAGCTATCTTCCTTATTTTGGGACAGTGGGACCGTCTCTGCTTAACATACTCCTCACTGTTATGCCACTGTTATAGCTGCACAATCATTTTTGAATATGCAGGGTTAGTGGAATTTTCCACTGCAAAAACACCTTCCACTGCAAGAACACAACTTTGCTTCTCACATGCCTTAGCCACACCTCCAGCCACTGCCCTGCATTGGCTTCTGCCTGAGGCTTGTGCTGGTCCAGCAGGCAGCACAGGCAGAGCTCCAGTGTTCCCTGATGGCACTCACCCCTGTGCAGAGGGCTCCCCACATGGAGAGTGTGACATCTGCCTCCCCACGGTCATCCTGAGTAATGCCATTGGGCTCCCGGGGCATGTTTTGCCTTGGGTTGCACAACTGCCCCCTTTACACTCCATAAAGCACACCGGCAACACATGGCATTGTGGAGGGTGCTGAGCTATTCTAATTGCCCTGCTGGAGGAGCAAGGAGAGGCAGCAAAGCTTTAGCTCCAGAACGAGTGTAGTTGGAGCCCACAGAATCAGCTCCTCAGCAAAATGTTCCCTGATGCTGTTGCAGCCAAGCTGTCAGCACCTCATGCCCAGGTTTCCTCACCAAGTGTGGTACAGACACTCACAGACAAAGCATTTGTTCAAGTAAGAAATATATTGGCATTTTTGCAGAGGTCAAAGCTCCCAGAGTGTATGGACACTCCCCAGGAGACCAGGTGGTCACTGCCCAGCTGGAAAGAGGAGTCATTGCTTCAAGCCACGCTGCAGCAGCCTCTTCAGCTGCATGGGGTGTGCCTCCCCCAGGAGTGATTTTGCTGTGGAGAGAACATGGAGGTGCAATTCCTACTGCCGACCAAGCAGCATTTTCTCCATGTCCAGTGTGCTGAGCTCTGGGGCATATGGCAAGCAGGGTGTCTGTCAGTCATCTTTGTAGCCACCGTAATCAGCACTGGCTGTGGGGCTGGAAATCCCTCCTGTGCATGGTTGCTAAGGGGACAGTGGTCAGGAGGTGATTGACAGCTGTCTTCAAGGCATGGGTGGCAAAGTTGGCAGAACTTTGAAAAACTGCATCTTTGGCACAGAGCAGCTCTGTGGCCACCTCATGCTGCTGCTAACAATGGCCTCTGCCTACTCAAAGCTCACCACCACTTGGAAGGTGTCCAAGTTGTCTTGCTGCACCCCAAGCATCAACTCAATGGAGAGGCTTTTCTTGAGGATATTGGTCAGCCTGAACTTGCAGAAGAGGGTGGAGGGCAGCACCATCAGCTGGAGTTTGGATGACTGAGGCATAGCCACCCAGGCTTCTGGCACCAGCTCCTGGAACCACTTTGCTGTTTTCTGCACATCCAAGTAGGAGCTGCAGCATAGGGTGTCTAGGAGGCTGGAGTCCTGATGTCTCAGCTCGTCCTCAGGATGGTGAAGGAAACACAGCATGTCCCCCACCAGACGCTCCCTTGCGCACGTGCACTGCAGCTCCACGTGGAGGCAGGAGTTCCTCGCCGGTGTTTGCCCTTTTGTTCCCAGCTCCAAGGAGAAGGCGTGCCCAGGGGATGGGTTCAGGGGCACAAGCAGGCGATATACGGTGTCATTCTCAGTGGCACTGAAAGTGCTGCCCACCCCAATGGGTGGCTGCAGCCGTGGCATGAACTTATTACTGGGAAGTGTCTGACAGACACAGAGAAGCTTGTCCAGCAGTTCCACCACAAACTTGCGTGTTTCTTTGAGATTCTTCACAGGCCACTGGGGGTACCCATTGACAAATCTGCATACATCCAAAATGCCACTGGGTTCTTCCTCAATGTTGTCATCCTCCTTGTTTCTGCAGATGCCCTTCTCGTTCCTGCTGCCCAGCTCATGGCACAATTTCCTGAGCATGCAGCATATCACAAAAAACAAGACAAGCTCTCCCATCAAGGCCCAGAACTGCCAGTGCTGCAATGCAGATAAGAGCAGGGCTCCCGCATGCTCCCAGCTGTTCTCCTGGTTCCTCTGCTCTATTTCCAAGAGGAGCTGCATCAAGTGCTCTTGCAGCTCCTCTGCATGCTGCTGCATGTGTTCATGCATGAACGTATCGAATTTGTCACAAAAAAAAATTGCTGAAACCATGGTCTGAAAGAGTTGAGAGACAAGGGTGTCCGTGGGGCTGGGTGGAAGCTGGCTGGCGGCTGAGGGAGCCAGGGCAGGAGCCACAGACCCCTGGGGTCAGGTAGGAGAGGGGGTGAGGTAGGTGGGAGGCAGCAGGGACTGTGGCCAGAACTGGCGGTGACAGCCGCAAGCCCTGCCCTGAGTGGCTGGGCCCTCGCTACAGGCTTAGCAACCCCTCAGGGGGCCAGCGTTTGCACCCTGGCCCTGGCCCAGCTCAGTCTTCTTCCACTGCTGCACTTACCGATGGCTCAGGCCAAACTGCAGCAGTGTTGCCTGCTGCTAGCCCTAGAAACAGCCTCCCCCTCCCCCCCACACATTGGGAATCATCCTCTGTTGTGTCACCTGTGCCCCCGGCCCTGCCATCAGTCTCCACTGTGGTGCAGGGACTCCCAGCTGTCCTGGGCAGCCCAGGCTCTGGCGTCACCCAAGGGCAGAGGCACATGGACAGACGGAGCTCCCTGGGATCTATTTGCATGGCCTGCAGGAGCTCCCAGGGCCATCTGCAGAAAGAAATTTAGGTGATGTAGCCTGTGGATGCTGTGCTCCTCGTGTGCCACCCAGTGAGCCAGATCAGCTCCCTTGGTACTGGCCTTGGTGCCTGTGGACATGGGTGTACTCTCAGTGCCCCCGTGGCAGTGGTGGCTGGGTGCTGGTGGCCATGCCAGTGGTGGAGTGGGGCCCCTCCCTGGCCGGGTCTGTGTGCCTGCTGCGCCGGCGTGAGAGCGCAGTGCTTCAGGGGAGACCTTTCTGAATGGGGATGATGGTTTGAGGGAAGAGAGGTGCCTGGCACTGTAGGACACTCATTCCTTTTGTGCCTGCTTGTGAGAAAAATCTCAATTACTTTTTTTCAGACAGAATCTTCTGTGAAATTATTTTATTTGCAATTGCAATGGCAGGCGTTCTGTCAGTATCATGTCAGTGACTAGTAAATTTATGGAGAAAATTATCCTGGGAATTACTGAAGTGCACATGGGGCACAATGCAGTCACACATCACAGCCAACATAGGCTCATGAGGGGTAGGTCCTGTTTAACAAATTTTATTTACTTTTATGATAAGATCACCCATCTAGTTGATCAAAGGAATCCAGCTGATGTGATCTTTTTGGATTTCAATAAAGCTTTTGACACAGTTTCCCATAGGACCCTACTGGACAAAATGTCTAGCATATAGCTAGATGAAAACATCATATGATGGGTGGACAATTGCTTGATGGGTAGGACTCAAAGGGTTATGGTAAACCGGGTTACATCAGGCTGGTGGCCAGTCACCAGTGGGGTCCCCCAAGGCTGCATTTTAGGGTCAGTTCTTTTTAATATTTCCATAAACAATGTAGGACTAGAAGGTTTTTTGAGTAAATTTGCTGATGATACTAAACTGGAAGGAGTTGTGGACTCTGTTGAGGGTGGAAAGGCCTTGCAGAGAGACTTGGACAGATTGGAGAGCTGGGCAATCACCAATCATGTGAAGTTTAACAAGAGCAAGTGCTGGGTCCTACATCTGGGCTGGGGCAACCTTGGCTATACATGCTGATGGGGCAACGACACACTGGACAGCAGCCCCTCAGAGAGGGATCTGGTGGTTGTAGTTGATAGCAAGTTGAGTATGAGCCAGCAGTGTGCCCTGGCAGCCAGGAGGGCCAACCGCATCCTGAGGTGCATCAAGCACAGCATTGGTAGTTGGTCGAGGCAAGGGATTGTCCTGCTCTATTCTGCACTGGTGTGGCCTCACCTTGAGTACTGTGTGCAGTTCTGGGCACCACAGTACAAAAAGGATGTGAAGCTGTTGGAGAGTGTCCAGAGAAGGGCAACAAAGGTGGTGAATTCAGGGCCTAGAGGGGTAGACACACAAGAAGCGGCTGAGGTCACTTGCCCTGTTTGTCCTGGAGAAGAGGACGCTGAGGGGAGACCTCATCGTGGCCTACAGCTTCCTCCCAGGGGGAGTGGCAGGCATAGATCTATTCTCTTTAGTGACCACTGATAAGACCCAAGGGAATGGAGTCAAGCTGCAACAGTGGAGGTTCGGGTTGTATATCAGGAAGAGGTTCTATACTGAGAGGGTGATCTTGTACTGGAACAGGCTCCCAAGGCACCAAGCAGAGCAGAGTTAAATAAGTGTTTGGACTATGCTCTAAGTCATATGGCCTGAATTTTTGGGTGTTACTTTGTGGTGCCAGGAGTTGGACTTGATAATCCATGTGGGTACCTTCCAACTCGGGATATTCTATGGTTCTATAGTTTACATAAAAAACCTATCTTTTCATTCACTTCAGCCCAACATGTAAAATTAACACTTACTAAAAATATTCTACACCTAAAATGTGAAAGTGTTTGATGTAAGAGCATGGAAGAAAATAGAAAATGCATGGAAATGTCTTGGCTTGGCTACTGCATACAGTAAGGAAAAAAAATATATATTTTTCCATAAGAACAAGATTCATTCTGAAGAAGTTTACAAATAATCTGACAGAAAGAAAGAATATGCTTTCTGATTTCACTATGACAATGACACCATATGCTAATGAATATCTGTCAGTGCCTCCTTTGCATAACTTACTGAAAATGATTTCATATAACAGATATTAAAGTTCTAAAATGTAAGGCAGGGTTAGAAATTGACAGTTCTCTGTACAAAAGGAGAACACTATAGCCTTGGTCCTATTTAACATGCTTCTGCTGGTCACTGGAAAGACGGGTACTCATACTGTTCTCTTCTTCTGGAAAAAAATGTCTGACTCCTATCCCAGATTTTTATCTGGTCTGTGCAGAATTGGTCTGCCCTTCTAAGAATCATAGAATCATAGAATATCCCGAGTTGGAAGGGACCCATAAGGATAATTAAGTCCAACTCCTGGCACCACACAGCTCTGCCCAAAAGTTTAGACCATGTGACTAAGTGCACAGTCCAATCGCTTTTTAAATTCAGACAGGCTCGGTGCAGTGACTGCGTCCCTGGGGAGCCTGTTCCAGTGTGCAACCACCCTCTCTGTGAAGAACCTCTTCCTGATGTCCAGCCTAAACTTCTCCTGCCTCAGCTTGACACCATTCCCACGGGTCCTATCACTGGTGTTTACAGACAATAGGTCACCTGCCTCTCCACTCCCCCTCGTAAGGAAGTTGTAGACAAACAGATCTCTACTCTGCAATATCAAATTTTCTGATGTGGTAAAGTTCTAATATTTCTCAGTTGCCATTTACATGATTTATGATGATAAAATATGTTTAAGCCTCTTTGTTAGCATGTCTCTCCTCAGGAAAAAAACATGGGGGGGGGGGGGGGGGGGGAGGTGAGGGGGGAGAGAGAAGGGTGGCAAGAGAGAGGAGATTTCATATGTGTATGAATCATTAGCTTCTAGCTTTGAACGGCAAAAACTTGAGACAGTGTCTTCCAGAATGAAAGCCTAATTACCCTACCACTATTACTGTAGTTGCTTGTTCATATTACAGGCGTGAATTGAAGAAATTTTAACTGCAATCATTGTATAAGAAAAATTCATACATATTATGTTAGGCTTGCTTCTCACTGCTTCATGCCTGCTTTGATTAAGCAACCTAATTTAACAACCAGACACCTTGACAATTGATTCATTTTTTTGTTTGTTTGTGCCACAGTCAAAATTGTTTAATTTCTATATGCAGCACAAGAGAAATTTCCAACTTCTTTTGGAGAGGAAAACAGTCTTTAGATTTCATGTATGAGATTTCTGGTAGTAAGCTGAACATTTTCATTTTGATTAAGCCATAGCAGTTCATTGCAAAGTGTCTAATAAATAGGGAGCATAGCAGTTTTATCTATCAGGCCCAGAACAACACTATCTTAGTCATATTAGACATTAGCATGAGCTCTCTAACTGAAATATGGGAAAAGAAATGTTCAGGAGCTGACGTTGATATGAAGACAACATACAGAAGGAAAATCTTGCTAGTACATTAGTTGCTAAGCAATAATCATAATATTTTTTCAAACCTATGTTTGCACAAAATAATATATATTATTGCTTTTTGAACTCCCACATCTTTAATTGAACCCATTGAAAATCCCAAGGCAAACTGTATATCTAGGCCATTTCCAAGAAGAAAACAAAAAAACAAAAAACAACAACAACAACAACAAAAAAAAGCTAAATATAAATCTGTGCCCTAACTTGAAAAAGGCTTGAATCTTAGTGAAGTACATTCATTGCTTCTTCTGCAGAAAGAGACTGACTCCTTTCATATGGGATTGCACTGTACAGATGTACAGACATACATTTGGGCACTTTCAGGGCATGCTACTGGTCAGTCTTGAGGCAACAAAACACCTTCATATATGATTATGTTATAATGTACAGCTACCTCTGCATGCTCTCTGGCATCTCTTTCAAGCTGCACAGGAAATATCGGAGGCATATTTGTTGTTTGTGAATCTTAATGCAGGATACCAGAGTAAGCTTATGAGGTCAGGAACCAGTTCAAATTTTGAGTTCATGGAGGAGGGTTTAAAAGACAGAAGAGGAATCCCAACAGATTAAATTAGGTGAACTGGCAAATCAAGTAGGTGACTAATGAGTACATGGGAGAGAGGAGGCCAAATAAATTGAATGGAAAGATCCAAATATAATCTAGGTCCAATTTACCTATTACAGTGGCTTCACAATTTCCTCACACGGACAAGGATACCCTTGCATTTCTAACATTCAGCTCTCTGTAATCTTTTCTGGGAAGACCTGCACAACTTTATCCCTCAAAAAGCACTTATGCATGTTTTTTCTTTTTTACTCTGTCTTCCTTATCGAATACAATAATTCAGTCTCATATCAGTACTGAACATCTTTGCAAAAATGGCTGTTCACCCAAGCATATTGTCTCAAGGAAATGTCAAAGTCCTTTTCCCATTCCATGGCTCTTCCTGAGACCTCTGAGATATCTTCAATGTTTCTGTCTACACATCCACTGTATAAAAAGCCTTAATGAAAATGATCATAGGAACAAGTGCAATTTAAACGAATTGAATGTTATAAAGCTGAATTATCACAACATATCTGACACCAGTGTATATGCATGTTCATATCAATGAAATTGCATTTAACCAACTTTTTGATTCATTCCTCTCCATTTTTTTGGCTTTGATATGCACGTGTACTTTAAAACAGAGTAATATATATATATATATATATATATTTCTTTTCATCAGGAGAATACATTTATCAGGTCAAAAATACTTGTGCTCATTACAGAAACAAAAGCAGTGTGTTTGAAAATCTGTGGAAACACAAAGGGATATTCACCACAAGTGAGGGTACAGTCCCATGGCCAAAGTTCTCATTTGGAATAACAATATCAGCAGGAATAAATCCTTGCTCTGAATCAGACAGAACAAAGACTTAAAGTAGGTCTTCTATTCCTGCTGACTGCACAGACCACTAAACTGTAACTTCTTTTGTAGCACCCGCTTCTCTTTAGTTTGATGAAAAATTTCATCCTAAGTATTTCTAGTGAAAGTTTTTCCAAAGTGTACATACCTGGAAGGAAGGCTGTGCTTCAATGTTTCATCTTTTTTCAAGGTATCAATCCACATAATGATCATAAAAATGTCTAATAAGATGTACTACATCACTGCGCTTATTTCATTATTTTTCTCTGAGTTTTGTTTGCATGTATACTAGATTTATTTTAGTAAAAATATTTGTGTCTGTATATGTTTAGAAATATCCTCACAAAAAAATAAAATAATAAAATAAAATAAAATAAAATAAAATAAAATATAAAATAAAATAAAATAAAATAAAATAAAATAAAATAAAATAAAATAAAATAAAATAAAATAAAATAAATAAATGTTACTTGTGCTGACCCCTACCAATAAAAAGGAACAAAAGAAAGGAAATATTCAGCATTCACAAGACCACTCACACACACACACACACACACAAAAGTGCAGTAGCTTGGAAAGAGTAAGAAGAGCTGGCATAATTTCAAGGCTTAATTTTGATTTCCAAGCTAACCCAACTACAGGGTCCTGTTGCCTCTAAGAGCATCAAACATTGAAGCTGCAACTAAAGTAGTGGAGTCGGTACTGGAACTGATGGGAAATTCTCCCTGACTCTTTGAATTCCTATTTCATGATACTCAGAAATGAATGAAGAACTTGTTAATAACCTATTACAGCTGCTCAGGACTATAAATAAACAATCCAACTATTTTGCTGAAGTAAGATTCCCATTTTCATGCCAGTTAAGTTGTAAATCAATTATGGAGCCACTGATCAGCAAAAAATGAGTGGAAGATGAAAGATTAAATCATTCTAAGCCAATGGTCTGTTTCCACAGGTTCTTTAAGACACCAAATAGTGTATATTCTAAAAAAAAAAAAAAAAAAAAAAAAAAAAAGGTGCGTCTTTATATTTTGTATTGATCAGTTACACTTTCATATGTCCGTATAATTACATAAACAGGTCTTGCAGGAGAAAATTTGTAGAAATTATGCACGACAAGCTTCTTTACAAACAGTTAATTATAGAATTTGTATAATAATTGTGTATCATATTCATGCTTTATCAAAGATTGTTTCCACTCCACTATATGCACCTGAAAATAGCTTTTGCTTGCTTAACACACCTTATTAAAAAGTTTCATATACCACTTAGAATCATAGAATATCCCGAGATGGAAGGGACCCATAAGGATCATTAAGTCCAACTCCTGGCACCACACAGCTCTGCCCAAAAGTTTAGACCATGTGACTAAGTGCACAGTCCAACCGCTTTTTAAATTCAGACAGGCTTGATGACTACTTTACTTGGTGACTACTTCACTTGGTGACTGCTTCACTGGGGCGCCTGTTCCAGTGTGCAACCACCCTCTCAGTGAAGAATCTCTTCCTGATGTCAAGCCTAAACTTCCCCTGCCTCAGCTTGACACCATTCCCACGAGTCCTATCACTGGTGTTTACAGACAACAGGTCACCTGCCTCTCCACTCCCCCTTGCGAGGAAGTTCTGGACTATGATGAGGTTCCCCCCTGCCTCCTCTTCTCCAGGCTGAACAGGCCCAGTGACCTCAGCCACTCCCCCTCTTCACCTTCTTCGTTGCCCTCCCCTGGACACTCTCCAACAGTTTAATGTCCTTTTGGTACTGTAGTGCCCAGAACTGCACACAGTACTCAAAGTGAGGCTGCACCAGCACAGAGTAGAGTGGGACAATCACCTCTCTCAACCAACTAGCAATTCCATGCTTGAGGCACTCCAGGATATGGTTGGCTGCCAGGGCACACTTCTGTCTCATATTCAACTTGCTGTCAAGCACAACCACCAGATTCCTCTCTGCAAGGCTGCTCTCCAGTGTCTTGTCACCCAGTCTCTATGTAAAGACAGGGTTGCCCCATCCCAGGTGCATGACCTGGCACTTGCTTTTGTTAAACTTCATGTCGGTGGGTGATCACCCAGCTCTCCAATCTGTCCAAGTCTCTCTGCAAGGCCTTTCCACCCTCATCCGAGTCCACAACTCCTCCAAGATTGGTGTCATTGGCAAATTTGGTCAGAACACCTTCTAGTCGCACATCCAAATCATTTTTAAAAACATTGAAGAGGACAGGCCCTAAAATGGAGCCTTGAGGGACTCCACTAGTGACCATCTGCCAGCCAGATGTGGCCCCATTTTCCACAACTCTTTGAGCCATGCCCATCAGCCAACTGCTCCCCCATCGTATCATGTTTTTGTTAAGTTGTATGCTGGACATTTTGTCCAGTAGGATCCTATGGGAAACCATGTCAAAAGCCTTGCTGAAGTCCAAAAAGATCACATCAGCTGGTTTCCCTTGGTCGACTAGATGGGTGATCTTATCATAAAAGGAAATCAGATTTGTTAGGCAGGACTTACCCCTCATGAACCCATGTTGGCTGGAACCAATGATTCCCAAGAGCATTGAAAAATAATTGAGAGGTCCCGCAATGATGTGAGCCAGCTCTTTAAGCATGCTGGGATGAATCCCATCCGGACCCATGGACTTGTATGGATCCAGGCGGAGCAGCAAATCTCGCACGTGTTCAGAGTCAGTTGGGAGTTTGTCATTCCCACCATCATGGTCCTCCAGCTCAGGGCACCCTGGGTCCCAAATCGAATCATCAGTGTTGAAGACAGAGGCGAAGAAGGCATTAAACGTCTCTGCTTTGCCTATGTCATTTTCTGTGCAGAAACCTTCCCAATCAAGTAGCAGACCTATGTTTTCTTTGGTCCCCCTTTTTCTGTTCACATATCTAAAAAATCTTTGTTATTGTCTCTCACAGACTTGGCCAGCTTCAACTGTAGTTGGGCTTTGGCCCCACGAAGTTTCTCCCTACAAATACGAACAGCATCCCCGTATTCCTTCCTCGTTGCCTGACCCTCATTCCAGCAGCCATACACTTTCTTTTTTTGCCTAAACTCCAATAGAAGATCCCTGGTCAGCCAGGCCAGCCTTCTGCCCCACCTGCCTCACTTCCGATATTTTGGAATTGCCTGATCTTGTGCCTTTAGGAGGCAGTGTTTAAAGATTGACCAGCACTGATGGACGCCATTGCCTTCAAAAGCAGTTTCCCAGGGAACCTTGATGACTAGTTCTCTGAGCAGCCTGAAGTCTGCTTTCCCCATATCCAAGGCTGAAGTTTTGGTGGTAGTTTTCCTTCTGTCACCATAAATTCTAAACTCAACCACTTCATGGTTACTATGGCCAAGATGGCCGCCAATTGCCATGTCTCCGACAAGGCCCTCTCTGTTCTCCAGCAACAGATCTAGGAGGGCACCTTTCCTAGTTGGCTCCCTTAGCACCTGCACCAAGAAGTTATCATCTAGGTGCTTCATTATCCTCCTGGACTTGCTCATGTGAGCCGTATGGTGACCCCATGTCTGGCAAGTTGAAATCCCTCATAAAGACAAGAGGAGTTGATCACGAGGCATCTCGTAGTTCTGCAAAGAATAATTCATTGGCGTTGTTGTCCTGGCTGGGTAGTCTGTAATAGACTCCCACTACAACATCCCATTTATTTGTTCATCCCTTAATCCTTACCCAGAGGCTCTCAACTTTGCCATTGCCAACTTTAAGTTCCACACCGTCCAGCCCATGCTTCACATACATCACCACCTCGCCTACCCTGCCTGTCCCTCCTGAAGAGTCTGTAACCATTGCAGCACACCAGCCACAGGACTCATCCCACCAGGTTTCACTTATCTGAAGCTGAATTTTCAGTTAGCTGAATTCCTATTTCAGTTACAAGATTTTAATACATTATGTGATTGCATAGTGGGGTTTGGGTCTCTAACATCATGTGTTCTCAAGGATTAAAGTTCTTGGTGGCAAGTCTGTCCCAGCAGAGTGACAACATGCATGCAAGGATTAAGGTAGTATGTTGTAGCAGTGACCTGAAACGACAAAAATGCATGACCAGAAATGACCAAGTATGACAGCGTGAAATAGAAGATTATTATATGGTAGCCTTCACATTGTATGGGTTTATTTATTTGTTTATTTATCGAGGACATAAATCTAGTAGGAAAAAAATAAAAAATAAAAAAAATAAAAAAAAGACTGTTTCAGACAGCTCATAGGGCACAGGAAGAATTTTTGAGCATACTGAGTTCTTTACCAAAATTTCCTGTTTTCTTCAACAAAACATCAGCTTCCATTTTTGCTTCATATGTTTGTATGCTTTTGAAAGGGATTACTCTATCATTTGTAAGGATCTTGCTGGGTGTGGTATCTAAAAGCACTTTGACAGCCTTGTCTGCATGCTGTGCAGACCTGTAAAACATTTTTTTCTGTTGCAACTGCACATCCTTTATGGTGTGTCTGGTATAAATGCATTAAACCTGACGTTCTAAAAGTAAGCACTGGATCAGAAATATACTCACTGCTTCCAGATAGATCTACTAGTGCAATTAGAATGCTTACAGTAATGGAGGATTAAAATACAAGTAAGCAAGATGAAACAGCCATTATAAACAGCAGAATCAATTGCACATTCAGTAATCCATCCGCAGTTTTGAAGAGTGTATAGAACCCTTATTTTCAGCACATTCTAGACTGTGTCAGACATGGCAAATACTGACTTGATTCATTCTCATACAGGTCATCTCTATCAGTCAGATCCAAACATACAACTTCTCTTCATTAGAGTGAAGGCAAGAAAAATGTCTGCTGCAGCTGGAATACCCTTAATCATGTAACTGCTGTACAAAGAGCTTCATGGTCAAAGACTGCTCCAGCATCAACTTTATGGTCCATTAATGGAATAAGTCCAAAAGTGCTTTATATGCAGAGCAACTCTGAGTTTGCAGCTACTTTTCTAAAAACAAAGCCGTGATCTTGAAGACTGCAGCTCAGTAGCACTTGTCAGTGTCAGTTGTAGATTTTATCTACTAGAGGAGTCTTCCTTTTTCTCCCTTTCATATCCTTTATGGTGTTTGCCTCCACACAAGAGCAGAAATTCCCTTAGATTGGATAGGGTTCTTTTCTTCCTTTATAATGAGGTCTGAAGAAAAGATAGACACAAGAACAGCTACTGACTTGCTGACACTGTCCTCCCATGTAGACCTGGGCAATTTCCAACCCACAAGCATGAAGGTGCTGGCATGCATTTGAACTTGTACTTTACATTCACTCAGCTATAGAAATCAGCAGCCTGGAAAGGTGACTAAGGCCCTGTTGTTGTAATTGTCGTATTTTTCAGGCACTATTTTACATTCTTTGTGTCAGAATGAAAAAAAAAATGCAGACATAATACTGTATAGACAAGTCTACAGCAATCAGCTGGGGAGAAGAGAAACCCTAACAGGTCTAAATATTCTTGGACTATGTGTTCCAGGACTATTCTTGTGTTCTAAGACTATGCAAGTGACCTGCAATACTATTTTAATACCAAATAATGTTTTGTGAGTTTTTTTTTGATTTGTTTTGTTTTGTTTCAAATTTCAGATATTTTAACTAATAAGGTAATAAAGAATTCACACGTACCAACTGGAGTCTACCTTTCCATGTTACATGAAGATGGATGGTTTTCCATATGTTCAGAAAGTCATGGATTACGGTGTGCTTCTACATTTCTATGCATGTAGTCTAGGCAGTTACAAGGAAAATTAATGCCACTAAAAGTCTCATTTCTAAAATAAAACTTAGGTAAAATCCTCATCCAAGCAAAATCAGTGGTTAATGTTATTTTTTCATTAAATGAGGCTACAATTTCACCCGCAAGTTCAAATGCATCATATTCTAGGTATGTATGCACATTTCATTTTTTGTGCCTTGTAAGGAGTGGTGTTTCATTTATCTTGAGCCTGTATGAATTGAAAGTTACATGCTTTAATATTAAAATCGTTGTAACTCTGTTGCAATCCAAATCTGTGTTTCACAGTTAAAGCCATTCCTACCATTGCATGAGTAAAATAGCTCTTGCTTGGATGTATAAATCCAATCACTTCAGTAGATCAGTCACAGATTTACAAAAAAGCAGAACCGGGCCCAAAGGCACATAATTCACATAACATTGAAAGGTGGGAAAATGGAGATTCACATAAATTTAAAACTTTAAGTTTTAGTAATAAGATTAACATTGCCCTCTTCTGGTTTGAATGTCCAAGTAGGATAATTCACACAAAAAAAAAACATTGGTAATAGATATGCTACTAATGCACATGTTTGCCACAAAGTCTAGTATTAAAAATTGATACTAAGACCACGAGAAAGGAGAAAAAATAAACATTTTTGATTAATAAAAAGCAGGTCTATATTTCAGCTGCATTACATCAGAAGGAATTAGTAGCGAAATGAAAGAGAACAGGATGGAGAAAGAACCTACCATCATACCAGTCTTATAATCATGGTGTGTGGGGAAGTCTGTCGTTTTCATGGTAACTGTAGAATTCTGTCATTTCTATTACTTACTTATTAGCAATTTCATTGACACAAAAAGACATGAGAAGATACATACTGCTACTAATATTAATATTATGGAATAAAAAGAGAAAAATAAAAGAAAAAAAAAAAAAAAAAAGAAAGAAAGATTTTAAATAAACATGATCCAGGTCAAAAATATAAGGAAAAAAAAAAAAAAAAGTAATTAATTTTGGGTCGTGTGAAAAGTATGTTCAAGTCCTGGGAAAAAAAAAAAAATCCTCCCTCTGAGAAAGGTGCTCCCCATCAGGAGCCAGAAGGCCTGGTGTCATGATTCCATGACTCTTCTGGGCTATGCTGCCCAAGGTGTGTGCTACAGCCTGAGGTCAATGGGGCCCCTCTGTTGGGAGGGTGGTACATCTGTGCAGTCCTTTTCCAGGAGGAGTGGGGTGCTGACGCAGCAGCTCCACATCCTCAGCTCCCCTCAGCCTGCTGCTGCGTAGCCCATGGCTGAGGAACTGCTTGCCCAGAGAAGTGTAGGAGGGGGAGGTAGTGCTCCTGGTGCCAGAGCAAAGATTCTCCTCTAGCTCATGATGATGAAGACCACGGAGCACACATCATGGAATCAAAGAATCATGGAAGCACAGAATGGTCTGGATTGGAAGGGACCTCCATTGAGGGAGGTCAAGGGACTGAGTCAAGGTCAGCCAACTTGGAGCCAGCACAACTGCAGCTGCAGCACCCAACCATGAGTACAGGGTGATCTCTGGCCCTTGCTTCACTAGGGGTGGCCCAGGACATCAGCAAAACCAGTCCACACCCACCAGCTCTTGAGGGAAACTGACGGGGAGTGGTCATTGCCAGGGCAACGGTGACTGTGCCCAGGCTGCCTAGAAACAGCCTCTGCGAAGGTGGTGGCACGTCGACAAGCAGGGAAGGGCCAGCAGTAGTGCACACCAGTGTCCCCACAGGCTGGGCAGGTCCAGTCTGATGGCACGTCCATGACCACTGGGCTCTTCCATGAGCTGGGGAGAGCTGAGGTCAACAAGCTGCTCCCCTGTCCCAGCACTGCAGCTGCCAAAGGGTGTCCCAAACTGCACAACGGACAGAGGTCAGAGTCAGTCATTGTGCTGGGGTGTACAGCAGCAATGCCCCAGCCCCTCAGCAGAAAACCCCCTGGCCCTGCAACTGGGCTCTCCCATGCCCCCCACCCACCACCCCGAGGCCTGTGTCCCTGCACAGCTCATCTCTGCTGCTGCAAGTGCACGGCATGGGGCCCCGTCTGCCTGAGCCAGGCAGGGCTGGGGAAACATGGGAATGACTGCAGGGATGGACACTAAGAGCAACTGCCAGCAGCCCTACAGCACAGCTCCACCAAACCCTTGCTCAATGCTCCATGCCTCGCACACATGCTCATCTAGAATCCAGGAACAAACCAGGCTGATGTGGCCTCTGCTGGTTCCCCAAGATAAGCAGTGAGGGCTGTGGGTTCACAGCCCTTCACTCAGTGGCATCACTCAGGGGCCATCTGCCCCACAAGACCTGTGGCACTTTGCCCCAGATGTTACAAAGACTGTTGGGTTGGGCTGGTGTTTTGATTGGTTTGTCTTTTTCTTTATTTTTTTTCATCTTAATTTACCATGAAGTATGTTGAAAATTGGTCGAACAAGCATGCTAAGAGCATTGAGATCACTGTAAAGGTTTATTTCCTCTTCTTCGATACACAGATTTGATCTCTGAACTCCTTGCTGTAGTTTACTATTCACACACACACACACACACACACACAAAAAAAAAAAAAAAAAAAAAAAAAAAAAAGAGCCAAGGAAAACAATCTCCTAATTAAGGAATAATTACAGGATTATCCTACTGGATGGCATTTACTGAAGGAACTGCGCTCTAGACATGCACGTTACACAAGCAGCATAAACCTGAATAATTTGAGGTCTCACCTCTCCAGTTCATGAATTTCCACTAGGTTTTTAAGATATTGATGGCTCCATGGCCTTGGTTTGTCACCAGTGGAGACACACTCACTTCCTGATCCACCATTTACCTGAACGGAAAAAGGATCTGAGCTCTTCAGACACTATTGCTTCCAAACTCTTCTTCTGCTTCTCCCTTTTTAAAAACTTTGCATACAGGCTTAATATAGGAAAAGCCAAGGAGACAACAGTTCTGATTCATAATCACCAAACATTAAGGTGTGACCATCATTACCAAAAAGATGGGTACCCTCTGCTACTCTGACCTACAGAAATTACCTCCAAGTTTGGAAAGCCAAAACAAGCAAGGCTGCATTGGGCTTACACATCTTGCAATAGCAGAATTTTGGTAGCAGGGAGGCTGCTGAAGTGGTCTCTGTGAGCAGAGACCAGCAGCTGCCGCATGTCAGAGCAGAGCCAGCATCAGCCAGCTCCAAAAAGGGACCCATTGCTGGCCAGAGCTGAGCCAGGAGTGACACTGCATGGGCCTCTGGGAGATCAGATTTAAGGAAAGGATAAAATACTGCTGCTCAAAGCAGCTAGGAAAAGCAAGTGAGGAGTGGGAGGCAGTCCTGCAGCCCCCCAGGTGAGTGCCGCAGGAGGGCAGGAGGTGCTGCAGGCAGGCAGGCAGCAGCAGTTCCCCTGCGGGCTGTGCAGGGAGAGGCCCCTGGTGGAGCAGGCTGTCCCCCTGCAGCCCATGGGTCCCCCATGGAGCAGATCTCCACGCTGCAGCCCCCCCATGGGTGGAGGAGCCCCCGCTGGAGCAGGTGGATGTGGCCTGGAGGAGGCTGCGGCCCATGGAGAGCCCCCGCAGGAGCAGGCCCCGGGCCGGAGCTGCAGCCCGTGGAGAGGAGCCCACGTGGAGCAAGGCGTCTGGGGGGAGCTGCCCCCACCCGTGGGGGACCCGTGCTGGAGCAGTTTCCTCCTGGTGGATGGACACGACCCCATGGGACGGAACAGTGTGGGAGCAGTGCTTGAAGAGCTGTTGCCTGTGGGCAGCCCCCGCAGGCTCAGTTCAGGAAGGTCAGCATCCCGTGGGAGGGACCCCATGTGGACCAGGGGCAGGGAGTGAGTGTGAAGGAGCAGCAGAGATGAAGTGTCAGGGACTGGCCGCAGCCCCCATTGCCCAATCCATTGACCTGCTCGGGGGCAAGAGGTGAAAGAGGACGGGTGGGGGAAAAGGTGTTTTTAGTTTGTTTGTTTGCTTCTTTCTTTTCTTTCTTTCTTTCTTTCTTTCTTTCTTTCTTTCTTTCTTTCTTTCTTTCTTTCTTTCTTTCTTTCTTTCTTTCTTTCTTTCTT